>NW_028126293.1:0-600000 GCF_965194825.1 Balaenoptera physalus
AGTGTTTTAAGGAACAGCTTAAAAAGAGAATCCTAATGTGATTTCTTTATAATGGGTGTGTTCCTTATCTTATCCTAGTGTCTAAACTCTTCTCCATGGCTGGACCTCCAAATAATATTCCTTTACGTGCTAAGGGGTATCTAGAGAGTGGGATAGGTTTAATAACTCCCCTAACCCTAACGCGTACCCTAACCCTAACCCCTACCCTAACCCTAACATGTACCCTAATCCTAACCCGTACCCTAAACCCAGCCCTAACCCTAACACTAACCCTAACCCTAACCCTAACACATACCCTACACCGTACCCGAAGCCCTCCCCTAACCCGTACCCTAAGCCGTACCCTAAGCCTAACCCTAAGCCTAACCCTAACCCTAGGCTACCCTTGACTGCTTCTGCCTCCAATAGATTTCCTAAGCACTAGTGTTTTAAGGAACAGCTTAAAAAGAGAATCCTAATGTGATTTCTTTATAATAGGTGTTTTCCTTATCTTATCCTAGTGTCTAAACTCTTCTCCATGGCTGGACCCCCAAATAATATTCCTTTACGTGCTAAGGGGTATCTAGAGAGTGGGATAGGTTTAATAACTACCCTAACCCTAACGCGTACCCTAACCCTAACCCCTACCCTAACCCTAACACGTACCCTAATCCTAATCAATACCCTAAACGGAGCCCTAACCCTAACACTAACCCTAACCCTAACCCTAACCCATACCCTACGCCGTACTCGAAGCCCTCCCCGAACCCGTACCCTAAGCCTAACCCTAAGCCTAAATCTAACCCTAGGCTACCCTTGACTGCTTCTGCCTCCAATAGATTTCCTAAGCACTAGTGTTTTAAGGAACAGCTTAAAAAGAGAATCCTAATGTGATTTCTTTATAATGGGTATGTTCCTTATCTTATCCTAGTGTCTAAACTTTTCTCCATGGATGGACCCCCAAATAATATTCCTTTACGTGCTAAGGGGTATCTAGAGAGTGGGATAGGTTTAATCACTACACTAACCCTAACACGTACACTAACCCTAACCACTACCCTAACCCGAACACGTACCCTAATCCTAACACAGACCCTAAACCGAGCCCTAACCCTAACACTAACACTAACCCTAACCCTAACCCATACCCTACGCTGTACCTGAAGCCCTCCCCGAACCCGTACCCTAATCCGTACCCTAAGCCTAACCCTAAGCCTAACCCTAACCGTAGGCTACCCTTGACTGCTTCTGCCTCCAATAGATTTCCTAAGCACTAGTGTTTTAAGGAACAGCTTAAAAAGAGAATCCTAATGTGATTTCTTTATAATGGGTGTGTTCCTTATCTTATCCTAGTGTCTAAACTCTTCTCCATGGCTGGACCTCCAAATAATATTCCTTTACGTGCTAAGGGGTATCTAGAGAGTGGGATAGGTTTAATAAATACCCTAACCATAACGCGTACCCTAACCCTAACCCCTACCCTAAACCTAACACGTACCCTTATCCTAACCCGTACCCTAAACCGAGCCCTAACCCTAACACTAACCCTAACCCTAACCCTAACCCATACCCTACGCCGTACCCGAAGCCCGCCCCGAACCCGTACCGTAAGCCGTACCCTAAGCCTAACCCTAAGCCTAAACCTAACCCTAGGCTTCCCTTGACTGCTTCTGCCTCCAATAGATTTCCTAAGCACTAGTGTTTTAAGGAACAGCTTAAAAAGAGAATCCTAATGTGATTTCTTTATAATGGGTGTGTTCCTTATCTTATCCTATTGTCTAAACTCTTCTCCATGGCTGGACCTCCAAATAATATTCCTTTACGTGCTAAGGGGTATCTAGAGAGTGGGATAGGTTTAATAACTACCCTAACCCTAATGCGTACCCTAACCCTAACCCCTACCCTAACCCTAACACGTACCCTAATCCTAACCAATACCCTAAGCGGAGCCCTAACCCTAACACTAACCCTAACCCTAACCCTAACCCATACCCTACGCCGTACTCGAAGCCCTCCCCGATCCCGTACCCTAAGCCTAACCCTAAGCCTAACCCTAACCCTAGGCTACCCTTGACTGCTTCTGCCTCCAATAGATTTTCTAAGCACTAGTGTTTTAAGAAACAGCTTAAAAAGAGAATCCTAATGTGATTTCTTTATAATGGGTGTGTTCCTTATCTTATCCTAGTGTCTAAACTCTTCTCCATGGCTGGACCTCCAAATAATATTCCTTTACGTGCTAAGGGGTATCTAGAGAGTGGGATAGGTTTAATAACTACACTAACCCTAATGCGTACCCTAACCCAAACCCCTACCGTAACCCTAACACGTACCCTAATCCTAACCAATACCCTAAACCGAGCCCTAACCCTAACACTAACCCTAACCCTAACCCTAACCCATACCCTGCGCCATAACCGAAGCCCTCCCCGAAACCGTACCCTCAGCCGTACCCTAAGCCTAACCCTAAGCCTAACCCTAACCCTAGGCTACCCTTGACAGCTTCTGCCTCCAATAGATTTCCTAAGCACTAGTGTTTTAAGGAACAGCTTAAAAAGAGAATCCTAATGTGATTTCTTTATAATGGGTATGTTCCTTATCTTATCCTAGTGTCTAAACTTTTCTCCAGGGCTGGACCCCCAAATAATATTCCTTTTCGTGCTAAGGGGTATCTAGATATTGGGATAGGTTTAATCACTACCTTAACCCTAACACGTACACTAACCCTAACTACTACCCTAACCCTAACACTTACCCTAATCCTAATCCGTAACCTAAACCGAGCCCTAACCCTAACACTAACCCTAACCCTAACCCTAACCCATACCCTACGCCGTATCCGAACCACTCCCACAACCCGCACCCTAAGCCGTACCCTAATCCTAACCCTAAGCCTAACCCTAACCCTAGGCTACCCTTGACTGCTTCTGCCTCCAATAGATTTCCTAAGCACTAGTGTTTTAAGGAACAGCTTAAAAAGAGAATCCTAATGTGATTTCTTTATAATGGGTGTGTTCCTTATCTTATCCTAGTGTCTAAACTCTTCTCCATGGCTGGACCTCCAAATAATATTTCTTTACGTGCTAATGGGTATCTAGAGAGTGGGATAGGTTTAATAACTACCCTAACCCTAACGCGTACCCTAACACTAACCCCTACCCTAAACCTAACACGTACCCTAATCCTAACCCGTACCCTAAACCGAGCCCTAACCCTAACACTAACCCTAACCCTAACCCTAACCCATACCGTACGCCGTACCCGAAGCCCTCCCCGAACCCGTACCGTAAGCCGTACCCTAAGCCTAACCCTAAGCCTAAATCTAACCCTAGGCTACCCTTGACTGCTTCTGCGTCCAATAGATTTCCTAAGCACTAGTGTTTTAAGGAACAGCTTAAAAAGAGAATCCTAATGTGATTTCTTTATAATGTGTGTGTTCCTTACCTTATCCTAGTGTCTAAACTCTTCTCCATGGCTGGACCTCCAAATAATATTCCTTTACGTGCTAAGGGGTATCTAGAGAGTGGGATAGGTTTAATAACTACCCTAACCCTAACGCGTACCCTAACCTTAAACACTACCCTAACCCTACCACGTACCCTAATCCTAACCCGTACCCTAAACCGAGCCCTAACCCTAAAACTAACCCTAACCCTAACCCTAACCCATACCCAACGCCGTACCCGAAGCCCTCCCCGAACCCGTACCCTAAGCCGTACCCTAAGCCTAACCCTAAGCCTAACCCCTACCCTAGGCTACCCTTGACTGCTTCTGGCTCCAGTAGATTTCCTAAGCACTAGTGTTTTAAGGAACAGCTTAAAAAGAGAATCCTAATGTGATTTCTTTATAATGTGTGTGTTCCTTATATTATCTTAGTGTCTAAACGCTTCTCCATGGCTGGACCCCAAAATAATACTCCTTTACGTGCTAAGGGGTACCTAGAGAGTGGGATAGGTTTAATAACTACCCTAACCCTAACGCGTACCCTAACCCTAACCCCTACCCTAACCCTAACACGTACCCTAATCCTAACCCGTACCCTAAACCGAGCCCTAACCCTAAAGCTAACACTAACCCTAACCCTAACCCATACCCTACGCCGTACCCGAAGCCCTCCCCGAAACCGTACCGTAAGCCGTACCCTAAGCCTAACCCTAACCCTAGGCTTCCCTTGACTGCTTCTGCCTCCAATAGATTTCCTAAGCACTAGTGTTTTAAGGAACAGCTTAAAAAGAGAATCCTAATGTGATTTCTTTATAATGTGTCTGTTCCTTATATTATCTTAGTGTCTAAACGCTTCTCCATGGCTGGACCCCAAAATAATACTCCTTTACGTGCTAAGGGGTATCTAGAGAGTGGGATAGGTTTAATAACTACCCTAACCCTAACGCGTACCCCAACCCTAACCCCTACCCTAACCCTAACACGTACCCTAATCCTATCCCGTACCCTAAACCGAGCCCTAACCCTAACACTAACCCTAACCCTAACCCTAACCCATACCCTACGCCGTACCCGAAGCCCTCCCCAAACCCGTACCGTAAGCCGTACCCTAAGCCTAACCCTTAGCCTAAACCTAACCCTAGGCTACCCTTGACTGCTTCTGCCTCCAATAGATTTCCTAAGCACTAGTGTTTTAAGGAACAGCTTAAAAAGAGAATCCTAATGTGATTTCTTTATAATGGGTGTGTTCCTTATCTTATCCTAGTGTCTAAACTCTTCTCCATGGCTGGACCTCCTAATAATATTCCTTTACGTGCTAAGGGGTATCTAGAGAGTGGGATAGGTTTAATAACTCCCCTAACCCTAACGCGTACCCTAACCCTAACCCCTACCCTAACCCTAACATGTACCCTAATCCTAACCCGTACCCTAAACCCAGCCCTAACCCTAACACTAACCCTAACCCTAACCCTAACACATACCCTACACCGTACCCGAAGCCCTCCCCTAACCCGTACCCTAAGCCGTACCCTAAGCCTAACCCTAAGCCTAACCCTAACCCTAGGCTACCCTTGACTGCTTCTGCCTCCAATAGATTTCCTAAGCACTAGTGTTTTAAGGAACAGCTTAAAAAAGAGAATCCTAATGTGATTTCTTTATAATAGGTGTTTTCCTGATCTTATCCTAGTGTCTAAACTCTTCTCCATGGCTGGACCCCCAAATAATATTCCTTTACGTGCTAAGGGGTATCTAGAGAGTGGGATAGGTTTAATAACTACCCTAACCCTAACGCGTACCCTAACCCTAACCCCTACCCTAACCCTAACACGTACCCTAATCCTAATCAATACCCTAAACGGAGCCCTAACCCTAACACTAACCCTAACCCTAACCCTAACCCATACCCTACGCCGTACTCGAAGCCCTCCCCGAACCCGTACCCTAAGCCTAACCCTAAGCCTAAATCTAATCCTAGGCTACCCTTGACTGCTTCTGCCTCCAATAGATTTCCTAAGCACTAGTGTTTTAAGGAACAGCTTAAAAAGAGAATCCTAATGTGATTTCTTTATAATGGGTATGTTCCTTATCTTATCCTAGTGTCTAAACTCTTCTCCATGGCTGGACCTCCAAATAATATTCCTTTACGTGCTAAGGGGTATCTAGAGAGTGGGATAGGTTTAATAAATACCCTAACCATAACGCGTACCCTAACCCTAACCCCTACCCTAAACCTAACACGTACCCTTATCCTAACCCGTACCCTAAACCGAGCCCTAACCCTAACACTAACCCTAACCCTAACCCTAACCCATACCCTACGCCGTACCCGAAGCCCTCCCCGAACCCGTACCGTAAGCCGTACCCTAAGCCTAACCCTAAGCCTAAACCTAACCCTAGGCTTCCCTTGACTGCTTCTGCCTCCAATAGATTTCCTAAGCACTAGTGTTTTAAGGAACAGCTTAAAAAGAGAATCCTAATGTGATTTCTTTATAATGGGTGTGTTCCTTATCTTATCCTATTGTCTAAACTCTTCTCCATGGCTGGACCTCCAAATAATATTCCTTTACGTGCTAAGGGGTATCTAGAGAGTGGGATAGGTTTAATAACTACCCTAACCCTAACGCGTACCCTAACCCTAACCCCTACCCTAACCCTAACACGTACCCTAATCCTAACCAATACCCTAAACGGAGCCCTAACCCTAACACTAACCCTAACCCTAACCCTAACCCATACCCTACGCTGTACTCGAAGCCCTCCCCGAACCCGTACCCTAAGCCTAACCCTAAACCTAACCCTAACCCTAGGCTACCCTTGACTGCTTCTGCCTCCAATAGATTTTCTAAGCACTAGTGTTTTAAGAAACAGCTTAAAAAGAGAATCCTAATGTGATTTCTTTATAATGGGTGTGTTCCTTATCTTATCCTAGTGTCTAAACTCTTCTCCATGGCTGGACCTCCAAATAATATTCCTTTACGTGCTAAGGGGTATCTAGAGAGTGGGATAGGTTTAATAACTACACTAACCCTAATGCGTACCCTAACCCAAACCCCTACCGTAACCCTAACACGTACCCTAATCCTAACCAATACCCTAAACCGAGCCCTAACCCTAACACTAACCCTAACCCTAACCCTAACCCATACCCTGCGCCATAACCGAAGCCCTCCCCGAAACCGTACTCTCAGCCGTACCCTAAGCCTAACCCTAAGCCTAACCCTAACCCTAGGCTACCCTTGACAGCTTCTGCCTCCAATAGATTTCCTAAGCACTAGTGTTTTAAGGAACAGCTTAAAAAGAGAATCCTAATGTGATTTCTTTATAATGGGTATGTTCCTTATCTTATCCTAGTGTCTAAACTTTTCTCCATGGCTGGACCCCCAAATAATATTCCTTTACGTGCTAAGGGGTATCTAGATATTGGGATAGGTTTAATCACTACCTTAACCCTAACACGTACACTAACCCTAACTACTACCCTAACCCTAACACTAACCCTAACCCTAACCCTAACCCATACCCTACGCCGTATCCGAACCCCTCCCACAACCCGAACCCTAAGCCGTACCCTAACCCTAACCCTAAGCCTAACCCTAACCCTAGGCTACCCTTGATTGCTTCTGCCTCCAATAGATTTCCTAAGAACTAGTGTTTTAAGGAACAGCTTAAAAAGAGAATCCTAATGTGATTTCTTTATAATGGGTGTGTTGCTTATCTTATCCTAGTGTCTAAACTCTTCTCCATGGCTGGACCTCCGAATAATATTCCTTTACGTGCTAAGGGGTATCTAGAGAGTGGGATAGGTTTAATAACTACCCTAACCATAACGCGTACTCTAACCCTAACCCCTACCCTAAACCTAACACGTACCCTTATCCTAACCCGTACCCTAAACCGAGACCTAACCCTAACACTAACCCTAACCCTAACCCTAACCCATACCCTACGCCGTACCCGAAGCCCTCCCCGAACCCGTACCGTAAGCCGTACCCTAAGCCTAACCCTAAGCCTAAACCTAACCCTTGGCTACCCTTGACTGCTTCTGCCTCCAATAGATTTCCTAAGCACTAGTGTTTTAAGGAACAGCTTAAAAAGAGAATCCTAATGTGATTTCTTTATAATGGGTGTGTTCCTTATCTTATCCTAGTGTCTAAACTCTTCTCCATGGCTGGACCTCCAAATAATATTCCTTTACGTGCTAATGGGTATCTAGAGAGTGGGATAGGTTTAATAACTACCCTAACCCTAACGCGTACCCTAACCCTAACCCCTACCCTAACCCTAACACGTACCCTAATCCTAACCAATACTCTAAACGGAGCCCTAACCCTAACACTAACCCTAACCCTAACCCTAACCCATACCCTACGCCGTACTCGAAGCCCTCCCCGAACCCGTACCCTAAGCCTAACCCTAAGCCTAACCCTAACCCTAGGCTACCCTTGACTGCTTCTGCCTCCAATAGATTTCCTAAGCACTAGTGTTTTAAGGAACAGCTTAAAAAGAGAATCCTAATGTGATTTCTTTATAATGGGTATGTTCCTTATCTTATCCTAGTGTCTAAACTTTTCTCCATGGATGGACCCCCAAATAATATTCCTTTACGTGCTAAGGGGTATCTAGAGAGTGGGATAGGTTTAATCACTACACTAACCCTAACACGTACACTAACCCTAACCACTACCCTAACCCTAACACGTACCGTAATCCTAACACAGACCCTAAACCGAGCCCTAACCCTAACACTAACACTAACCCTAACCCTAACCCATACCCTACGCTGTACCCGAAGCCCTCACCGAACGCGTACCCTAATCCGTACCCTAAGCCTAACCCTAAGCCTAACCCTAACCGTAGGCTACCCTTGACTGCTTCTGCCTCCAATAGATTTCCTAAGCACTAGTGTTTTAAGGAACAGCTTAAAAAGAGAATCCTAATGTGATTTCTTTATAATGGGTGTGTTCCTTATCTTATCCTAGTGTCTAAACTCTTCTCCATGGCTGGAACCCCAAATATTATTCCTTTACGTGCTAAGTGGTATCTGGAGAGTGGGATAGGTTTAATAACTACCGTAACCCTAATGCGTACCCTAACCCTAACCCCTACCCTATCCCTAATACGTACCCTAATCCTAAACCGTACCCTAAACCGAGCCCTAACCCTAACACTAACCCTAACCCTAACCCTAACCCATACCCTACGCCGTATCCGAACCCCTCCCACAACCCGAACCCTAAGCCGTACCCTAACCCTAACCCTAAGCCTAACCCTAACCCTAGGCTACCCTTGATTGCTTCTGCCTCCAATAGATTTCCTAAGAACTAGTGTTTTAAGGAACAGCTTAAAAAGAGAATCCTAATGTGATTTCTTTATAATGGGTGTGTTGCTTATCTTATCCTAGTGTCTAAACTCTTCTCCATGGCTGGACCTCCAAATAATATTCCTTTACGTGCTAAGGGGTATCTAGAGAGTGGGATAGGTTTAATAACTACCCTAACCATAACGCGTACTCTAACCCTAACTCCTACCCTAAACCTAACACGTACCCTTATCCTAACCCGTACCCTAAACCGAGCCCTAACCCTAACACTAACCCTAACCCTAACCCTAACCCATACCCTACGCCGTACCCGAAGCCCTCCCCGAACCCGTACCGTAAGCCGTACCCTAAGCCTAACCCTAAGCCTAAACCTAACCCTTGGCTACCCTTGACTGCTTCTGCCTCCAATAGATTTCCTAAGCACTAGTGTTTTAAGGAACAGCTTAAAAAGAGAATCCTAATGTGATTTCTTTATAATGGGTGTGTTCCTTATCTTATCCTAGTGTCTAAACTCTTCTCCATGGCTGGACCTCCAAATAATATTCCTTTACGTGCTAATGGGTATCTAGAGAGTGGGATAGGTTTAATAACTACCCTAACCCTAACGCGTACCCTAACCCTAACCCCTACCCTAACCCTAACACGTACCCTAATCCTAACCAATACCCTAAACGGAGCCCTAACCCTAACACTAACCCTAACCCTAACCCTAACCCATACCCTACGCCGTACTCGAAGCCCTCCCCGAACCCGTACCCTAAGCCTAACCCTAAGCCTAACCCTAACCCTAGGCTACCCTTGACTGCTTCTGACTCCAATAGATTTCCTAAGCACTAGTGTTTTAAGGAACAGCTTAAAAAGAGAATCCTAATGTGATTTCTTTATAATGGGTATGTTCCTTATCTTATCCTAGTGTCTAAACTTTTCTCCATGGATGGACCCCCAAATAATATTCCTTTACGTGCTAAGGGGTATCTAGAGAGTGGGATAGGTTTAATCACTACACTAACCCTAACACGTACACTAACCCTAACCACTACCCTAACCCTAACACGTACCCTAATCCTAACACAGACCCTAAACCGAGCCCTAACCCTAACACTAACACTAACCCTAACCCTAACCCATACCCTACGCTGTACCCGAAGCCCTCACCGAACGCGTACCCTAATCCGTACCCTAAGCCTAACCCTAAGCCTAACCCTAACCGTAGGCTACCCTTGACTGCTTCTGCCTCCAATAGATTTCCTAAGCACTAGTGTTTTAAGGAACAGCTTAAAAAGAGAATCCTAATGTGATTTCTTTATAATGGGTGTGTTCCTTATCTTATCCTAGTGTCTAAACTCTTCTCCATGGCTGGAACCCCAAATAATATTCCTTTACGTGCTAAGTGGTATCTGGAGAGTGGGATAGGTTTAATAACTACCGTAACCCTAATGCGTACCCTAACCCTAACCCCTACCCTAACCCTAACACGTACCCTAATCCTAAACCGTACCCTAAACCGAGCCCTAACCCTAACACTAACACTAACCCTAAACCTAACCCATACCCTACGCCGTACCCGAAGCCCTCCCCGAACCCGTACCCTAAGCCGTACCCTAAGTCTAACCCTAAGCCTAACCCTAACCCTAGGCTACCCTTGACTGCTTCTGCCTCCAATAGATTTTCTAAGCACTAGTGTTTTAAGAAACAGCTTAAAAAGAGAATCCTAATGTGATTTCTTTATAATGGGTGTGTTCCTTATCTTATCCTAGTGTCTAAACTCTTCTCCATGGCTGGACCTCCAAATAATATTCCTTTACGTGCTAAGGGGTATCTAGAGAGTGGGATAGGTTTAATAACTACACTAACCCTAATGCGTACCCTAACCCAAACCCCTACCGTAACCCTAACACGTACCCTAATCCTAACCAATACCCTAAACCGAGCCCTAACCCTAACACTAACCCTAACCCTAACCCTAACACATACCCTACGCCATAACCGAAGCCCTCCCCGAAACCGTACCCTCAGCCGTACCCTAAGCCTAACCCTAAGCCTAACCCTAACCCTAGGCTACCCTTGACTGCTTCTGCCTCCAATAGATTTCCTAAGCACTAGTGTTTTAAGGAACAGCTTAAAAAGAGAATCCTAATGTGATTTCTTTATAATGGGTATGTTCCTTATCTTATCCTAGTGTCTAAACTTTTCTCCAGGGCTGGACCCCCAAATAATATTCCTTTACGTGCTAAGGGGTATCTAGATATTGGGATAGGTTTAATCACTACCTTAACCCTAACACGTACACTAACCCTAACTACTACCCTAACCCTTACACTAACCCTAACCCTAACCCTAACCCATACCCTACGCCGTATCCGAACCCCTCCCACAACCCGAACCCTAAGCCGTACCCTAACCCTAACCCTAAGCCTAACCCTAACCCTAGGCTACCCTTGACTGCTTCTGCCTCCAATAGATTTCCTAAGAACTAGTGTTTTAAGGAACAGCTTAAAAAGAGAATCCTAATGTGATTTCTTTATAATGGGTGTGTTGCTTATCTTATCCTAGTGTCTAAACTCTTCTCCATGGCTGGACCTCCAAATAATATTCCTTTACGTGCTAAGGTGTATCTAGAGAGTGGGATAGGTTTAATAACTACCCTAACCATAACGCGTACCCTAACCCTAACCCCTACCCTAAACCTAACACGTACCCTTATCCTAACCCGTACCCTAAACCGAGCCCTAACCCTAACACTAACCCTAACCCTAACCCTAACCCATACCCTACGCCGTACCCGAAGCCCTCCCCGAACCCGTACCGTAAGCCGTACCCTAAGCCTAACCCTAAGCCTAAACCTAACCCTTGGCTACCCTTGACTGCTTCTGCCTCCAATAGATTTCCTAAGCACTAGTGTTTTAAGGAACAGCTTAAAAAGAGAAACCTAATGTGATTTCTTTATAATGGGTGTGTTCCTTATCTTATCCTAGTGTCTAAACTCTTCTCCATGGCTGGACCTCCAAATAATATTCCTTTACGTGCTAATGGGTATCTAGAGAGTGGGATAGGTTTAATAACTACCCTAACCCTAACGCGTACCCTAACCCTAACCCCTACCCTAACCCTAACACGTACCCTAATCCTAACCAATACCCTAAACGGAGCCCTAACCCTAACACTAACCCTAACCCTAACCCTAACCCATACCCTACGCCGTACTCGAAGCCCTCCCCGAACCCGTACCCTAAGCCTAACCCTAAGCCTAACCCTAACCCTAGGCTACCCTTGACTGCTTCTGCCTCCAATAGATTTCCTAAGCACTAGTGTTTTAAGGAACAGCTTAAAAAGAGAATCCTAATGTGATTTCTTTATAATGGGTATGTTCCTTATCTTATCCTAGTGTCTAAACTTTTCTCCATGGATGGACCCCCAAATAATATTCCTTTACGTGCTAAGGGGTAACTAGAGAGTGGGATAGGTTTAATCACTACACTAACCCTAACACGTACACTAACCCTAACCACTACCCTAACCCTAACACGTACCCTAATCCTAACACAGACCCTAAACCGAGCCCTAACCCTAACACTAACAATAATCCTAACCCTAACCCATACCCTACGCTGTACCCGAAGCCCTCACCGAACGCGTACCCTAATCCGTACCCTAAGCCTAACCCTAAGCCTAACCCTAACCGTAGGTAACCCTTGACTGCTTCTGCCTCCAATAGATTTCCTAAGCACTAGTGTTTTAAGGAATAGCTTAAAAAGAGAATCCTAATGTGATTTCTTTATAATGGGTGTGTTCCTTATCTTATCCTAGTGTCTAAACTCTTCTCCATGGCTGGAACCCCAAATAATATTCCTTTACGTGCTAAGTGGTATCTGGAGAGTGGGATAGGTTTAATAACTACCGTAACCCTAATGCGTACCCTAACCCTAACCCCTACCCTAACCCTAACACGTACCCTAATCCTAAACCGTACCCTAAACCGAGCCCTAACCCTAACACTAACCCTAACCCTAAACCTAACCCATACCCTACGCCGTAAACGAAGTCCTCCCCGAACCCGTACCCTAAGCCGTACCCTAAGCCTAACCCTAAGCCTAACCCTAACCCTAGGCTACCCTTGACTGCTTCTGCCTCCAATAGATTTTCTAAGCACTAGTGTTTTAAGAAACAGCTTAAAAAGAGAATCCTAATGTGATTTCTTTATAATGGGTGTGTTCCTTATCTTATCCTAGTGTCTAAACTCTTCTCCATGGCTGGACCTCCAAATAATATTTCTTTACGTGCTAAGGGGTATCTAGAGAGTGGGATAGGTTTAATAACTACACTAACCCTAACGCGTACCCTAACCCAAACCCCTACCGTAACCCTAACACGTACCCTAATCCTAACCAATACCCTAAACCGAGCCCTAACCCTAACACTAACCCTAACCCTAACCCTAACACATACCCTACGCCATAACCGAAGCCCTCCCCGAAACTGTACCCTCAGCCGTACCCTAAGCCTAACCCTAAGCCTAACCCTAACCCTAGGCTACCCTTGACAGCTTCTGCCTCCAATAGATTTCTTAAGCACTAGTGTTTTAAGGAACAGCTTAAAAAGAGAATCCTAATGTGATTTCTTTATAATGGGTATGTTCCTTATCTTATCCTAGTGTCTAAACTTTTCTCCAGGGCTGGACCCCCAAATAATATTCCTTTACGTGCTAGGGGGTATCTAGATATTGGGATAGGTTTAATCACTACCTTAACCCTAACACGTACACTAACCCTAACTACTACCCTAACCCTAACACTTACCCTAATCCTAATCTGTAACCTAAACCGATCCCTAACCCTAACACTAACCCTAACCCTAACCCTAACCCATACCCTACGCCGTATCCGAACCACTCCCACAACCCGCACCTTAAGCCGTACCCTAATGCTAACCCTAAGCATAACCCTAACCCTAGGCTACCCTTGACTGCTTCTGCCTCCAATAGATTTCCTAAGCACTAGTGTTTTAAGGAACAGCTTAAAAAGAGAATCCTAATGTGATTTCTTTATAATGGGTGTGTTCCTTATCTTATCCTAGTGTCTAAACTCTTCTCCATGGCTGGACCTCCAAATAATATTCCTTTACGTGCTAATGGGTATCTAGAGAGTGGGATAGGTTTAATAACTACCCTAACCCTAACGCGTACCCTAACCCTAACCCCTACCCTAAACCTAACACGTACCCTAATCCTAACCCGTACCCTAAACCGAGCCCTAACCCTAACACTAACCCTAACCCTAACCCTAACCCATACCGTACGCCGTACCCGAAGCCCTCCCCGAACCCGTACCGTAAGCCGTACCCTAAGCCTAACCCTAAGCCTAAACCTAACCCTAGGCTTCCCTTGACTGCTTCTGCCTCCAATAGATTTCCTAAGCACTAGTGTTTTAAGGAACAGCTTAAAAAGAGAATCCTAATGTGATTTCTTTATAATGGGTGTGTTCCTTATCTTATCCTATTGTCTAAACTCTTCTCCATGGCTGGACCTCCAAATAATATTCCTTTACGTGCTAAGGGGTATCTAGAGAGTGGGATAGGTTTAATAACTACCCTAACCCTAACGCGTACCCTAACCCTAACCCCTACCCTAACCCTAACACGTTCCCTAATCCTAACCAATACCCTAAACGGAGCCCTAACCCTAACACTAACCCTAACCCTAACCCTAACCCATACCCTACGCCGTACTCGAAGCCCTCCCCGAACCCGTACCCTAAGCCTAACCCTAAGCCTAAATCTAACCCTAGGCTACCCTTGACTGCTTCTGCCTCCAATAGATTTCCTAAGCACTAGTGTTTTAAGGAACAGCTTAAAAAGAGAATCCTAATGTGATTTCTTTATAATGGGTATGTTCCTTATCTTATCCTAGTGTCTAAACTTTTCTCCATGGATGGACCCCCAAATAATATTCCTTTACGTGCTAAGGGGTATCTAGAGAGTGGGATAGGTTTAATCACTACACTAACCCTAACACGTACACTAACCCTAACCACTACCCTAACCCGAACACGTACCCTAATCCTAACACAGACCCTAAACCGAGCCCTAACCCTAACACTAACACTAACCCTAACCCTAACCCATACCCTACGCTGTACCTGAAGCCCTCCCCGAACCCGTACCCTAATCCGTACCCTAAGCCTAACCCTAAGCCTAACCCTAACCGTAGGCTACCCTTGACTGCTTCTGCCTCCAATAGATTTCCTAAGCACTAGTGTTTTAAGGAACAGCTTAAAAAGAGAATCCTAATGTGATTTCTTTATAATGGGTGTGTTCCTTATCTTATCCTAGTGTCTAAACTCTTCTCCATGGCTGGACCTCCAAATAATATTCCTTTACGTGCTAAGGGGTATCTAGAGAGTGGGATAGGTTTAATAAATACCCTAACCATAACGCGTACCCTAACCCTAACCCCTACCCTAAACCTAACACGTACCCTTATCCTAACCCGTACCCTAAACCGAGCCCTAACCCTAACACTAACCCTAACCCTAACCCTAACCCATACCCTACGCCGTACCCGAAGCCCGCCCCGAACCCGTACCGTAAGCCGTACCCTAAGCCTAACCCTAAGCCTAAACCTAACCCTAGGCTTCCCTTGACTGCTTCTGCCTCCAATAGATTTCCTAAGCACTAGTGTTTTAAGGAACAGCTTAAAAAGAGAATCCTAATGTGATTTCTTTATAATGGGTGTGTTCCTTATCTTATCCTATTGTCTAAACTCTTCTCCATGGCTGGACCTCCAAATAATATTCCTTTACGTGCTAAGGGGTATCTAGAGAGTGGGATAGGTTTAATAACTACCCTAACCCTAACGCGTACCCTAACCCTAACCCCTACCCTAACCCTAACACGTACCCTAATCCTAACCAATACCCTAAGCGGAGCCCTAACCCTAACACTAACCCTAACCCTAACCCTAACCCATACCCTACGCCGTACTCGAAGCCCTCCCCGATCCCGTACCCTAAGCCTAACCCTAAGCCTAACCCTAACCCTAGGCTACCCTTGACTGCTTCTGCCTCCAATAGATTTTCTAAGCACTAGTGTTTTAAGAAACAGCTTAAAAAGAGAATCCTAATGTGATTTCTTTATAATGGGTGTGTTCCTTATCTTATCCTAGTGTCTAAACTCTTCTCCATGGCTGGACCTCCAAATAATATTCCTTTACGTGCTAAGGGGTATCTAGAGAGTGGGATAGGTTTAATAACTACACTAACCCTAATGCGTACCCTAACCCAAACCCCTACCGTAACCCTAACACGTACCCTAATCCTAACCAATACCCTAAACCGAGCCCTAACCCTAACACTAACCCTAACCCTAACCCTAACCCATACCCTGCGCCATAACCGAAGCCCTCCCCGAAACCGTACCCTCAGCCGTACCCTAAGCCTAACCCTAAGCCTAACCCTAACCCTAGGCTACCCTTGACAGCTTCTGCCTCCAATAGATTTCCTAAGCACTAGTGTTTTAAGGAACAGCTTAAAAAGAGAATCCTAATGTGATTTCTTTATAATGGGTATGTTCCTTATCTTATCCTAGTGTCTAAACTTTTCTCCAGGGCTGGACCCCCAAATAATATTCCTTTTCGTGCTAAGGGGTATCTAGATATTGGGATAGGTTTAATCACTACCTTAACCCTAACACGTACACTAACCCTAACTACTACCCTAACCCTAACACTTACCCTAATCCTAATCCGTAACCTAAACCGAGCCCTAACCCTAACACTAACCCTAACCCTAACCCTAACCCATACCCTACGCCGTATCCGAACCACTCCCACAACCCGCACCCTAAGCCGTACCCTAATCCTAACCCTAAGCCTAACCCTAACCCTAGGCTACCCTTGACTGCTTCTGCCTCCAATAGATTTCCTAAGCACTAGTGTTTTAAGGAACAGCTTAAAAAGAGAATCCTAATGTGATTTCTTTATAATGGGTGTGTTCCTTATCTTATCCTAGTGTCTAAACTCTTCTCCATGGCTGGACCTCCAAATAATATTTCTTTACGTGCTAATGGGTATCTAGAGAGTGGGATAGGTTTAATAACTACCCTAACCCTAACGCGTACCCTAACACTAACCCCTACCCTAAACCTAACACGTACCCTAATCCTAACCCGTACCCTAAACCGAGCCCTAACCCTAACACTAACCCTAACCCTAACCCTAACCCATACCGTACGCCGTACCCGAAGCCCTCCCCGAACCCGTACCGTAAGCCGTACCCTAAGCCTAACCCTAAGCCTAAATCTAACCCTAGGCTACCCTTGACTGCTTCTGCGTCCAATAGATTTCCTAAGCACTAGTGTTTTAAGGAACAGCTTAAAAAGAGAATCCTAATGTGATTTCTTTATAATGTGTGTGTTCCTTACCTTATCCTAGTGTCTAAACTCTTCTCCATGGCTGGACCTCCAAATAATATTCCTTTACGTGCTAAGGGGTATCTAGAGAGTGGGATAGGTTTAATAACTACCCTAACCCTAACGCGTACCCTAACCTTAAACACTACCCTAACCCTACCACGTACCCTAATCCTAACCCGTACCCTAAACCGAGCCCTAACCCTAAAACTAACCCTAACCCTAACCCTAACCCATACCCAACGCCGTACCCGAAGCCCTCCCCGAACCCGTACCCTAAGCCGTACCCTAAGCCTAACCCTAAGCCTAACCCCTACCCTAGGCTACCCTTGACTGCTTCTGGCTCCAGTAGATTTCCTAAGCACTAGTGTTTTAAGGAACAGCTTAAAAAGAGAATCCTAATGTGATTTCTTTATAATGTGTGTGTTCCTTATATTATCTTAGTGTCTAAACGCTTCTCCATGGCTGGACCCCAAAATAATACTCCTTTACGTGCTAAGGGGTACCTAGAGAGTGGGATAGGTTTAATAACTACCCTAACCCTAACGCGTACCCTAACCCTAACCCCTACCCTAACCCTAACACGTACCCTAATCCTATTCCGTACCCTAAACGGAGCCCTAACCCTAACATTAACCCAAACCCTAACCCTAACCCATACCCTCCGCCGTACACGAAGCCCTCCCCGAACCCGTACCCTAAGCCTAACCCTAAGCCTAACCCTAACCCTAGGCTACCCTTGACTGCTTCTGCCTCCAATAGATCTCCTAAGCACTAGTGTTTTAAGGAACAGCTTAAAAAGAGAATCCTAATGTGATTTCTTTATAATGTGTCTGTTCCTTATATTATCTTAGTGTCTAAACGCTTCTCCATGGCTGGACCCCAAAATAATACTCCTTTACGTGCTAAGGGGTATCTAGAGAGTGGGATAGGTTTAATAACTACCCTAACCCTAACGCGTACCCCAACCCTAACCCCTACCCTAACCCTAACACGTACCCTAATCCTATCCCGTACCCTAAACCGAGCCCTAACCCTAACACTAACCCTAACCCTAACCCTAACCCATACCCTACGCCGTACCCGAAGCCCTCCCCAAACCCGTACCGTAAGCCGTACCCTAAGCCTAACCCTTAGCCTAAACCTAACCCTAGGCTACCCTTGACTGCTTCTGCCTCCAATAGATTTCCTAAGCACTAGTGTTTTAAGGAACAGCTTAAAAAGAGAATCCTAATGTGATTTCTTTATAATGGGTGTGTTCCTTATCTTATCCTAGTGTCTAAACTCTTCTCCATGGCTGGACCTCCTAATAATATTCCTTTACGTGCTAAGGGGTATCTAGAGAGTGGGATAGGTTTAATAACTCCCCTAACCCTAACGCGTACCCTAACCCTAACCCCTACCCTAACCCTAACATGTACCCTAATCCTAACCCGTACCCTAAACCCAGCCCTAACCCTAACACTAACCCTAACCCTAACCCTAACACATACCCTACACCGTACCCGAAGCCCTCCCCTAACCCGTACCCTAAGCCGTACCCTAAGCCTAACCCTAAGCCTAACCCTAACCCTAGGCTACCCTTGACTGCTTCTGCCTCCAATAGATTTCCTAAGCACTAGTGTTTTAAGGAACAGCTTAAAAAGAGAATCCTAATGTGATTTCTTTATAATAGGTGTTTTCCTGATCTTATCCTAGTGTCTAAACTCTTCTCCATGGCTGGACCCCCAAATAATATTCCTTTACGTGCTAAGGGGTATCTAGAGAGTGGGATAGGTTTAATAACTACCCTAACCCTAACGCGTACCCTAACCCTAACCCCTACCCTAACCCTAACACGTACCCTAATCCTAATCAATACCCTAAACGGAGCCCTAACCCTAACACTAACCCTAACCCTAACCCTAACCCATACCCTACGCCGTACTCGAAGCCCTCCCCGAACCCGTACCCTAAGCCTAACCCTAAGCCTAAATCTAATCCTAGGCTACCCTTGACTGCTTCTGCCTCCAATAGATTTCCTAAGCACTAGTGTTTTAAGGAACAGCTTAAAAAGAGAATCCTAATGTGATTTCTTTATAATGGGTATGTTCCTTATCTTATCCTAGTGTCTAAACTTTTCTCCATGGATGGACCCCCAAATAATATTCCTTTACGTGCTAAGGGGTATCTAGAGAGTGGGATAGGTTTAATCACTACACTAACCCTAACACGTACACTAACCCTAACCACTACCCTAACCCTAACACGTACCCTAATCCTAACACAGACCCTAAACCGAGCCCTAACCCTAACACTAACACTAACACTAACCCTAACCCATACCCTACGCTGTACCTGAAGCCCTCCCCGAACCCGTACCCTAATCCGTACCCTAAGCCTAACCCTAAGCCTAACCCTAACCGTAGGCTACCCTTGACTGCTTCTGCCTCCAATAGATTTCCTAAGCACTAGTGTTTTAAGGAACAGCTTAAAAAGAGAATCCTAATGTGATTTCTTTATAATGGGTGTGTTCCTTATCTTATCCTAGTGTCTAAACTCTTCTCCATGGCTGGACCTCCAAATAATATTCCTTTACGTGCTAAGGGGTATCTAGAGAGTGGGATAGGTTTAATAAATACCCTAACCATAACGCGTACCCTAACCCTAACCCCTACCCTAAACCTAACACGTACCCTTATCCTAACCCGTACCCTAAACCGAGCCCTAACCCTAACACTAACCCTAACCCTAACCCTAACCCATACCCTACGCCGTACCCGAAGCCCTCCCCGAACCCGTACCGTAAGCCGTACCCTAAGCCTAACCCTAAGCCTAAACCTAACCCTAGGCTTCCCTTGACTGCTTCTGCCTCCAATAGATTTCCTAAGCACTAGTGTTTTAAGGAACAGCTTAAAAAGAGAATCCTAATGTGATTTCTTTATAATGGGTGTGTTCCTTATCTTATCCTATTGTCTAAACTCTTCTCCATGGCTGGACCTCCAAATAATATTCCTTTACGTGCTAAGGGGTATCTAGAGAGTGGGATAGGTTTAATAACTACCCTAACCCTAACGCGTACCCTAACCCTAACCCCTACCCTAACCCTAACACGTACCCTAATCCTAACCAATACCCTAAACGGAGCCCTAACCCTAACACTAACCCTAACCCTAACCCTAACCCATACCCTACGCTGTACTCGAAGCCCTCCCCGAACCCGTACCCTAAGCCTAACCCTAAACCTAACCCTAACCCTAGGCTACCCTTGACTGCTTCTGCCTCCAATAGATTTTCTAAGCACTAGTGTTTTAAGAAACAGCTTAAAAAGAGAATCCTAATGTGATTTCTTTATAATGGGTGTGTTCCTTATCTTATCCTAGTGTCTAAACTCTTCTCCATGGCTGGACCTCCAAATAATATTCCTTTACGTGCTAAGGGGTATCTAGAGAGTGGGATAGGTTTAATAACTACACTAACCCTAATGCGTACCCTAACCCAAACCCCTACCGTAACCCTAACACGTACCCTAATCCTAACCAATACCCTAAACCGAGCCCTAACCCTAACACTAACCCTAACCCTAAGCCTAACCCATACCCTGCGCCATAACCGAAGCCCTCCCCGAAACCGTACCCTCAGCCGTACCCTAAGCCTAACCCTAAGCCTAACCCTAGCCCTAGGCTACCCTTGACAGCTTCTGCCTCCAATAGATTTCCTAAGCACTAGTGTTTTAAGGAACAGCTTAAAAAGAGAATCCTAATGTGATTTCTTTATAATGGGTATGTTCCTTATCTTATCCTAGTGTCTAAACTTTTCTCCATGGCTGGACCCCCAAATAATATTCCTTTACGTGCTAAGGGGTATCTAGATATTGGGATAGGTTTAATCACTACCTTAACCCTAACACGTACACTAACCCTAACTACTACCCTAACCCTAACACTAACCCTAACCCTAACCCTAACCCATACCCTACGCCGTATCCGAACCCCTCCCACAACCCGAACCCTAAGCCGTACCCTAACCCTAACCCTAAGCCTAACCCTAACCCTAGGCTACCCTTGATTGCTTCTGCCTCCAATAGATTTCCTAAGAACTAGTGTTTTAAGGAACAGCTTAAAAAGAGAATCCTAATGTGATTTCTTTATAATGGGTGTGTTGCTTATCTTATCCTAGTGTCTAAACTCTTCTCCATGGCTGGACCTCCGAATAATATTCCTTTACGTGCTAAGGGGTATCTAGAGAGTGGGATAGGTTTAATAACTACCCTAACCATAACGCGTACTCTAACCCTAACCCCTACCCTAAACCTAACACGTACCCTTATCCTAACCCGTACCCTAAACCGAGCCCTAACCCTAACACTAACCCTAACCCTAACCCTAACCCATACCCTACGCCGTACCCGAAGCCCTCCCCGAACCCGTACCGTAAGCCGTACCCTAAGCCTAACCCTAAGCCTAAACCTAACCCTTGGCTACCCTTGACTGCTTCTGCCTCCAATAGATTTCCTAAGCACTAGTGTTTTAAGGAACAGCTTAAAAAGAGAATCCTAATGTGATTTCTTTATAATGGGTGTGTTCCTTATCTTATCCTAGTGTCTAAACTCTTCTCCATGGCTGGACCTCCAAATAATATTCCTTTACGTGCTAATGGGTATCTAGAGAGTGGGATAGGTTTAATAACTACCCTAACCCTAACGCGTACCCTAACCCTAACCCCTACCCTAACCCTAACACGTACCCTAATCCTAACCAATACTCTAAACGGAGCCCTAACCCTAACACTAACCCTAACCCTAACCCTAACCCATACCCTACGCCGTACTCGAAGCCCTCCCCGAACCCGTACCCTAAGCCTAACCCTAAGCCTAACCCTAACCCTAGGCTACCCTTGACTGCTTCTGCCTCCAATAGATTTCCTAAGCACTAGTGTTTTAAGGAACAGCTTAAAAAGAGAATCCTAATGTGATTTCTTTATAATGGGTATGTTCCTTATCTTATCCTAGTGTCTAAACTTTTCTCCATGGATGGACCCCCAAATAATATTCCTTTACGTGCTAAGGGGTATCTAGAGAGTGGGATAGGTTTAATCACTACACTAACCCTAACACGTACACTAACCCTAACCACTACCCTAACCCTAACACGTACCGTAATCCTAACACAGACCCTAAACCGAGCCCTAACCCTAACACTAACACTAACCCTAACCCTAACCCATACCCTACGCTGTACCCGAAGCCCTCACCGAACGCGTACCCTAATCCGTACCCTAAGCCTAACCCTAAGCCTAACCCTAACCGTAGGCTACCCTTGACTGCTTCTGCCTCCAATAGATTTCCTAAGCACTAGTGTTTTAAGGAACAGCTTAAAAAGAGAATCCTAATGTGATTTCTTTATAATGGGTGTGTTCCTTATCTTATCCTAGTGTCTAAACTCTTCTCCATGGCTGGAACCCCAAATATTATTCCTTTACGTGCTAAGTGGTATCTGGAGAGTGGGATAGGTTTAATAACTACCGTAACCCTAATGCGTACCCTAACCCTAACCCCTACCCTAACCCTAACACGTACCCTAATCCTAAACCGTACCCTAAACCGAGCCCTAACCCTAACACTAACCCTAACCCTAACCCTAACCCATACCCTACGCCGTATCCGAACCCCTCCCACAACCCGAACCCTAAGCCGTACCCTAACCCTAACCCTAAGCCTAACCCTAACCCTAGGCTACCCTTGATTGCTTCTGCCTCCAATAGATTTCCTAAGAACTAGTGTTTTAAGGAACAGCTTAAAAAGAGAATCCTAATGTGATTTCTTTATAATGGGTGTGTTGCTTATCTTATCCTAGTGTCTAAACTCTTCTCCATGGCTGGACCTCCAAATAATATTCCTTTACGTGCTAAGGGGTATCTAGAGAGTGGGATAGGTTTAATAACTACCCTAACCATAACGCGTACTCTAACCCTAACTCCTACCCTAAACCTAACACGTACCCTTATCCTAACCCGTACCCTAAACCGAGCCCTAACCCTAACACTAACCCTAACCCTAACCCTAACCCATACCCTACGCCGTACCCGAAGCCCTCCCCGAACCCGTACCGTAAGCCGTACCCTAAGCCTAACCCTAAGCCTAAACCTAACCCTTGGCTACCCTTGACTGCTTCTGCCTCCAATAGATTTCCTAAGCACTAGTGTTTTAAGGAACAGCTTAAAAAGAGAATCCTAATGTGATTTCTTTATAATGGGTGTGTTCCTTATCTTATCCTAGTGTCTAAACTCTTCTCCATGGCTGGACCTCCAAATAATATTCCTTTACGTGCTAATGGGTATCTAGAGAGTGGGATAGGTTTAATAACTACCCTAACCCTAACGCGTACCCTAACCCTAACCCCTACCCTAACCCTAACACGTACCCTAATCCTAACCAATACCCTAAACGGAGCCCTAACCCTAACACTAACCCTAACCCTAACCCTAACCCATACCCTACGCCGTACTCGAAGCCCTCCCCGAACCCGTACCCTAAGCCTAACCCTAAGCCTAACCCTAACCCTAGGCTACCCTTGACTGCTTCTGCCTCCAATAGATTTCCTAAGCACTAGTGTTTTAAGGAACAGCTTAAAAAGAGAATCCTAATGTGATTTCTTTATAATGGGTATGTTCCTTATCTTATCCTAGTGTCTAAACTTTTCTCCATGGATGGACCCCCAAATAATATTCCTTTACGTGCTAAGGGGTATCTAGAGAGTGGGATAGGTTTAATCACTACACTAACCCTAACACGTACACTAACCCTAACCACTACCCTAACCCTAACACGTACCCTAATCCTAACACAGACCCTAAACCGAGCCCTAACCCTAACACTAACACTAACCCTAACCCTAACCCATACCCTACGCTGTACCCGAAGCCCTCACCGAACGCGTACCCTAATCCGTACCCTAAGCCTAACCCTAAGCCTAACCCTAACCGTAGGCTACCCTTGACTGCTTCTGCCTCCAATAGATTTCCTAAGCACTAGTGTTTTAAGGAACAGCTTAAAAAGAAAATCCTAATGTGATTTCTTTATAATGGGTGTGTTCCTTATCTTATCCTAGTGTCTAAACTCTTCTCCATGGCTGGAACCCCAAATAATATTCCTTTACGTGCTAAGTGGTATCTGGAGAGTGGGATAGGTTTAATAACTACCGTAACCCTAATGCGTACCCTAACCCTAACCCCTACCCTAACCCTAACACGTACCCTAATCCTAAACCGTACCCTAAACCGAGCCCTAACCCTAACACTAACCCTAACCCTAACCCTAACCCATACCCTACGCCGTATCCGAACCCCTCCCACAACCCGAACCCTAAGCCGTACCCTAACCCTAACCCTAAGCCTAACCCTAACCCTAGGCTACCCTTGATTGCTTCTGCCTCCAATAGATTTCCTAAGAACTAGTGTTTTAAGGAACAGCTTAAAAAGAGAATCCTAATGTGATTTCTTTATAATGGGTGTGTTGCTTATCTTATCCTAGTGTCTAAACTCTTCTCCATGGCTGGACCTCCAAATAATATTCCTTTACGTGCTAAGGGGTATCTAGAGAGTGGGATAGGTTTAATAACTACCCTAACCATAACGCGTACTCTAACCCTAACCCCTACCCTAAACCTAACACGTACCCTTATCCTAACCCGTACCCTAAACCGAGCCCTAACCCTAACACTAACCCTAACCCTAACCCTAACCCATACCCTACGCCTTACCCGAAGCCCTCCCCGAACCCGTACCGTAAGCCGTACCCTAAGCCTAACCCTAAGCCTAAACCTAACCCTTGGCTACCCTTGACTGCTTCTGCCTCCAATAGATTTCCTAAGCACTAGTGTTTTAAGGAACAGCTTAAAAAGAGAATCCTAATGTGATTTCTTTATAATGGGTGTGTTCCTTATCTTATCCTAGTGTCTAAACTCTTCTCCATGGCTGGACCTCCAAATAATATTCCTTTACGTGCTAATGGGTATCTAGAGAGTGGGATAGGTTTAATAACTACCCTAACCCTAACGCGTACCCTAACCCTAACCCCTACCCTAACCCTAACACGTACCCTAATCCTAACCAATACCCTAAACGGAGCCCTAACCCTAACACTAACCCTAACCCTAACCCTAACCCATACCCTACGCCGTACTCGAAGCCCTCCCCGAACCCGTACCCTAAGCCTAACCCTAAGCCTAACCCTAACCCTTGGCTACCCTTGACTGCTTCTGCCTCCAATAGATTTCCTAAGCACTAGTGTTTTAAGGAACAGCTTAAAAAGAGAATCCTAATGTGATTTCTTTATAATGGGTATGTTCCTTATCTTATCCTAGTGTCTAAACTTTTCTCCATGGATGGACCCCCAAATAATATTCCTTTACGTGCTAAGGGGTATCTAGAGAGTGGGATAGGTTTAATCACTACACTAACCCTAACACGTACACTAACCCTAACCACTACCCTAACCCTAACACGTACCCTAATCCTAACACAGACCCTAAACCGAGCCCTAACCCTAACACTAACACTAACCCTAACCCTAACCCATACCCTACGCTGTACCCGAAGCCCTCACCGAACGCGTACCCTAATCCGTACCCTAAGCCTAACCCTAAGCCTAACCCTAACCGTAGGCTACCCTTGACTGCTTCTGCCTCCAATAGATTTCCTAAGCACTAGTGTTTTAAGGAACAGCTTAAAAAGAGAATCCTAATGTGATTTCTTTATAATGGGTGTGTTCCTTATCTTATCCTAGTGTCTAAACTCTTCTCCATGGCTGGAACCCCAAATAATATTCCTTTACGTGCTAAGTGGTATCTGGAGAGTGGGATAGGTTTAATAACTACCCTACCCCTAACGCGTACCCTAACGCTAACCCCTACCCTAACCCTAACACGTACCCTAATCCTATTCCGTACCCTAAACGGAGCCCTAACCCTAACATTAACCCAAACCCTAACCCTAACCCATACCCTCCGCCGTACACGAAGCCCTCCCCGAACCCGTATCCTAAGCCTAACCCTAACCCTAACCCTAACCCTAGGCTACCCTTGACTGCTTCTGCCTCCAATAGATTTCCTAAGCACTAGTGTTTTAAGGAACAGCTTAAAAAGAGAATCCTAATGTGATTTCTTTATAATGGGTATGTTCCTTATCTTATCCTAGTGTCTAAACTTTTCTCCAGGGCTGGACCCCCAAATAATATTCCTTTACGTGCTAAGGGGTATCTAGATATTGGGATAGGTTTAATCACTACCTTAACCCTAACACGTACACTAACCCTAACTACTACCCTAACCCTAACACTTACCCTAATCCTAATCCGTAACCTAAACCGAGCCCTAACCCTAACACTAACCCTAACCCTAACCCTAACCCATACCCTACGCCGTATCCGAACCACTCCCACAACCCGCACCCTAAGCCGTACCCTAATCCTAACCCTAAGCCTAACCCTAACCCTAGGCTACCCTTGACTGCTTCTGCCTCCAATAGATTTCCTAAGCACTAGTGTTTTAAGGAACAGCTTAAAAAGAGAATCCTAATGTGATTTCTTTATAATGGGTGTGTTCCTTATCTTATCCTAGTGTCTAAACTCTTCTCCATGGCTGGACCTCCAAATAATATTCCTTTACGTGCTAATGGGTATCTAGAGAGTGGGATAGGTTTAATAACTACCCTAACCCTAACGCGTACCCTAACCCTAACCCCTACCCTAAACCTAACACGTACCCTAATCCTAACCCGTACCCTAAACCGAGCCCTAACCCTAACACTAACCCTAACCCTAACCCTAACCCATACCGTACGCCGTACCCGAAGCCCTACCCGAACCCGTACCGTAAGCCGTACCCTAAGCCTAACCCTAAGCCTAAATCTAACCCTAGGCTACCCTTGACTGCTTCTGCCTCCAATAGATTTCCTAAGCACTAGTGTTTTAAGGAACAGCTTAAAAAGAGAATCCTAATGTGATTTCTTTATAATGTGTGTGTTCCTTACCTTATCCTAGTGTCTAAACTCTTCTCCATGGCTGGACCTCCAAATAATATTCCTTTACGTGCTAAGGGGTATCTAGAGAGTGGGATAGGTTTAATAACTACCCTAACCCTAACGCGTACCCTAACCTTAACCACTACCCTAACCCTACCACGTACCCTAATCCTAACCCGTACCCTAAACCGAGCCCTAACCCTAAAACTAACCCTAACCCTAACCCTAACCCATACCCAACGCCGTACCCGAAGCCCTCCCCGAACCCATACCCTAAGCCGTACCCTAAGCCTAACCCTAAGCCTAACCCTAACCCTAGGCTACCCTTGACTGCTTCTGGCTCCAATAGATTTCCTAAGCACTAGTGTTATAAGGAACAGCTTAAAAAGAGAATCCTAATGTGATTTCTTTATAATGTGTGTGTTCCTTATATTATCTTAGTGTCTAAACGCTTCTCCATGGCTGGACCCCAAAATAATACTCCTTTACGTGCTAAGGGGTACCTAGAGAGTGGGATAGGTTTAATAACTACCCTAACCCTAACGCGTACCCTAACCCTAACCCCTACCCTAACCCTAACACGTACCCTAATCCTAACCCGTACCCTAAACCGAGCCCTAACCCTAAAGCTAACACTAACCCTAACCCTAACCCATACCCTACGCCGTACCCGAAGCCCTCCCCGAAACCGTACCGTAAGCCGTACCCTAAGCCTAACCCTAACCCTAGGCTTCCCTTGACTGCTTCTGCCTCCAATAGATTTCCTAAGCACTAGTGTTTTAAGGAACAGCTTAAAAAGAGAATCCTAATGTGATTTCTTTATAATGGGTGTGTTCCTTATCTTATCCTAGTGTCTAAACTCTTCTCCATGGCTGGACCCCCAAATAATATTCCTTTACGTGCTAAGGGTTATCTAGAGAGTGGGATAGGTTTAATAACCACCCTAACCCTAACGCGTACCCTAACGCTAACCCCTACCCTAACCCTAACACGTACCCTAATCCTATTCCGTACCCTAAACGGAGCCCTAACCCTAACATTAACCCAAACCCTAACCCTAACCCATACCCTCCGCCGTACACGAAGCCCTCCCCGAACCCGTACCCTAAGCCTAACCCTAAGCCTAACCCTAACCCTAGGCTACCCTTGACTGCTTCTGCCTCCAATAGATTTCCTAAGCACTAGTGTTTTAAGGAACAGCTTAAAAAGAGAATCCTAATGTGATTTCTTTATAATGTGTCTGTTCCTTATATTATCTTAGTGTCTAAACGCTTCTCCATGGCTGGACCCCAAAATAATACTCCTTTACGTGCTAAGGGGTATCTAGAGAGTGGGATAGGTTTAATAACTACCCTAACCCTAACGCGTACCCCAACCCTAACCCCTACCCTAACCCTAACACGTACCCTAATCCTATCCCGTACCCTAAACCGAGCCCTAACCCTAACACTAACCCTAACCCTAACCCTAACCCATACCCTACGCCGTACCCGAAGCCCTCCCCAAACCCGTACCGTAAGCCGTACCCTAAGCCTAACCCTTAGCCTAAACCTAACCCTAGGCTACCCTTGACTGCTTCTGCCTCCAATAGATTTCCTAAGCACTAGTGTTTTAAGGAACAGCTTAAAAAGAGAATCCTAATGTGATTTCTTTATAATGGGTGTGTTCCTTATCTTATCCTAGTGTCTAAACTCTTCTCCATGGCTGGACCTCCAAATAATATTCCTTTACGTGCTAAGGGGTATCTAGAGAGTGGGATAGGTTTAATAACTCCCCTAACCCTAACGCGTACCCTAACCCTAACCCCTACCCTAACCCTAACATGTACCCTAATCCTAACCCGTACCCTAAACCCAGCCCTAACCCTAACACTAACCCTAACCCTAACCCTAACACATACCCTACACCGTACCCGAAGCCCTCCCCTAACCCGTACCCTAAGCCATACCCTAAGCCTAACCCTAAGCCTAACCCTAACCCTAGGCTACCCTTGACTGCTTCTGCCTCCAATAGATTTCCTAAGCACTAGTGTTTTAAGGAACAGCTTAAAAAGAGAATCCTAATGTGATTTCTTTATAATAGGTGTTTTCCTGATCTTATCCTAGTGTCTAAACTCTTCTCCATGGCTGGACCCCCAAATAATATTCCTTTACGTGCTAAGGGGTATCTAGAGAGTGGGATAGGTTTAATAACTACCCTAACCCTAACGCGTACCCTAACCCTAACCCCTACCCTAACCCTAACACGTACCCTAATCCTAATCAATACCCAAAACGGAGCCCTAACCCTAACACTAACCCTAACCCTAACTCTAACCCATACCCTACGGAGTACTCGAAGCCCTCCCCGAACCCGTACCCTAAGCCTAACCCTAAGCCTAAATCTAATCCTAGGCTACCCTTGACTGCTTCTGCCTCCAATAGATTTCCTAAGCACTAGTGTTTTAAGGAACAGCTTAAAAAGAGAATCCTAATGTGATTTCTTTATAATGGGTATGTTCCTTATCTTATCCTAGTGTCTAAACTTTTCTCCATGGATGGACCCCCAAATAATATTCCTTTACGTGCTAAGGGGTATCTAGAGAGTGGGATAGGTTTAATCACTACACTAACCCTAACACGTACACTAACCCTAACCACTACCCTAACCCTAAGACGTACCCTAATCCTAACACAGACCCTAAACCGAGCCCTAACCCTAACACTAACCCTAACCCTAACCCATACCGTACGCTGTACCTGAAGCCCTCCCCGAACCCGTACCCTAATCCGTACCCTAAGCCTAACCCTAAGCCTAACCCTAACCGTAGGCTACCCTTGACTGCTTCTGCCTCCAATAGATTTCCTAAGCACTAGTGTTTTAAGGAACAGCTTAAAAAGAGAATCCTAATGTGATTTCTTTATAATGGGTGTGTTCCTTATCTTATCCTAGTGTCTAAACTCTTCTCCATGGCTGGACCTCCAAATAATATTCCTTTACGTGCTAAGGGGTATCTAGAGAGTGGGATAGGTTTAATAAATACCCTAACCATAACGCGTACCCTAACCCTAACCCCTACCCTAACCCTAACACGTACCCTAATCCTAACCAATACCCTAAACGGAGCCCTAACCCTAACACTAACCCTAACCCTAACCCTAACCCATACCCTACGCCGTACTCGAAGCCCTCCCCGAACCCGTACCCTAAGCCTAACCCTAAACCTAACCCTAACCCTAGGCTACCCTTGACTGCTTCTGCCTCCAATAGATTTTCTAAGCACTAGTGTTTTAAGAAACAGCTTAAAAAGAGAATCCTAATGTGATTTCTTTATAATGGGTGTGTTCCTTATCTTATCCTAGTGTCTAAACTCTTCTCCATGGCTGGACCTCCAAATAATATTCCTTTACGTGCTAAGGGGTATCTAGAGAGTGGGATAGGTTTAATAACTACACTAACCCTAATGCGTACCCTAACCCAAACCCCTACCGTAACCCTAACACGTACCCTAATCCTAACCAATACCCTAAACCGAGCCCTAACCCTAACACTAACCCTAACCCTAACCCTAACCCATACCCTGCGCCATAACCGAAGCCCTCCCCGAAACCGTACCCTCAGCCGTACCCTAAGCCTAACCCTAAGCCTAACCCTAACCCTAGGCTACCCTTGACAGCTTCTGCCTCCAATAGATTTCCTAAGCACTAGTGTTTTAAGGAACAGCTTAAAAAGAGAATCCTAATGTGATTTCTTTATAATGGGTATGTTCCTTATCTTATCCTAGTGTCTAAACTTTTCTCCATGGCTGGACCCCCAAATAATATTCCTTTACGTGCTAAGGGGTATCTAGATATTGGGATAGGTTTAATCACTACCTTAACCCTAACACGTACACTAACCCTAACTACTACCCTAACCCTAACACTAACCCTAACTCTAACCCTAACCCATACCCTACGCCGTATCCGAACCCCTCCCACAACCCGAACCCTAAGCCGTACCCTAACCCTAACCCTAAGCCTAACCCTAACCCTAGGCTACCCTTGATTGCTTCTGCCTCCAATAGATTTCCTAAGAACTAGTGTTTTAAGGAACAGCTTAAAAAGAGAATCCTAATGTGATTTCTTTATAATGGGTGTGTTGCTTATCTTATCCTAGTGTCTAAACTCTTCTCCATGGCTGGACCTCCAAATAATATTCCTTTACGTGCTAAGGGGTATCTAGAGAGTGGGATAGGTTTAATAACTACCCTAACCATAACGCGTACTCTAACCCTAACCCCTACCCTAAACCTAACACGTACCCTTATCCTAACCCGTACCCTAAACCGAGCCCTAACCCTAACACTAACCCTAACCCTAACCCTAACCCATACCCTACGCCGTACCCGAAGCCCTCCCCGAACCCGTACCGTAAGCCGTACCCTAAGCCTAACCCTAAGCCTAAACCTAACCCTTGGCTACCCTTGACTGCTTCTGCCTCCAATAGATTTCCTAAGCACTAGTGTTTTAAGGAACAGCTTAAAAAGAGAATCCTAATGTGATTTCTTTATAATGGGTGTGTTCCTTATCTTATCCTAGTGTCTAAACTCTTCTCCATGGCTGGACCTCCAAATAATATTCCTTTACGTGCTAATGGGTATCTAGAGAGTGGGATAGATTTAATAACTACCCTAACCCTAACGCGTACCCTAACCCTAACCCCTACCCTAACCCTAACACGTACCCTAATCCTAACCAATACCCTAAACGGAGCCCTAACCCTAACACTAACCCTAACCCTAACCCTAACCCATACCCTACGCCGTACTCGAAGCCCTCCCCGAACCCGTACCCTAAGCCTAACCCTAAGCCTAACCCTAACCCTAGGCTACCCTTGACTGCTTCTGCCTCCAATAGATTTCCTAAGCACTAGTGTTTTAAGGAACAGCTTAAAAAGAGAATCCTAATGTGATTTCTTTATAATGGGTATGTTCCTTATCTTATCCTAGTGTCTAAACTTTTCTCCATGGATGGACCCCCAAATAATATTCCTTTACGTGCTAAGGAGTATCTAGAGAGTGGGATAGGTTTAATCACTACACTAACCCTAACACGTACACTAACCCTAACCACTACCCTAACCCTAACACGTACCCTAATCCTAACACAGACCCTAAACCGAGCCCTAACCCTAACACTAACACTAACCCTAACCCTAACCCATACCCTACGCTGTACCCGAAGCCCTCACCGAACGCGTACCCTAATCCGTACCCTAAGCCTAACCCTAAGCCTAACCCTAACCGTAGGCTACCCTTGACTGCTTCTGCCTCCAATAGATTTCCTAAGCACTAGTGTTTTAAGGAACAGCTTAAAAAGAGAATCCTAATGTGATTTCTTTATAATGGGTGTGTTCCTTATCTTATCCTAGTGTCTAAACTCTTCTCCATGGCTGGAACCCCAAATAATATTCCTTTACGTGCTAAGTGGTATCTGGAGAGTGGGATAGGTTTAATAACTACCGTAACCCTAATGCGTACCCTAACCCTAACCCCTACCCTAACCCTAACACGTACCCTAATCCTAAACCGTACCCTAAACCGAGCCCTAACCCTAACACTAACCCTAACCCTAACCCTAACCCATACCCTACGCCGTATCCGAACCCCTCCCACAACCCGAACCCTAAGCCGTACCCTAACCCTAACCCTAAGCCTAACCCTAACCCTAGGCTACCCTTGATTGCTTCTGCCTCCAATAGATTTCCTAAGAACTAGTGTTTTAAGGAACAGCTTAAAAAGAGAATCCTAATGTGATTTCTTTATAATGGGTGTGTTGCTTATCTTATCCTAGTGTCTAAACTCTTCTCCATGGCTGGACCTCCAAATAATATTCCTTTACGTGCTAAGGGGTATCTAGAGAGTGGGATAGGTTTAATAACTACCCTAACCATAACGCGTACTCTAACCCTAACTCCTACCCTAAACCTAACACGTACCCTTATCCTAACCCGTACCCTAAACCGAGCCCTAACCCTAACACTAACCCTAACCCTAACCCTAACCCATACCCTACGCCGTACCCGAAGCCCTCCCCGAACCCGTACCGTAAGCCGTACCCTAAGCCTAACCCTAAGCCTAAACCTAACCCTTGGCTACCCTTGACTGCTTCTGCCTCCAATAGATTTCCTAAGCACTAGTGTTTTAAGGAACAGCTTAAAAAGAGAATCCTAATGTGATTTCTTTATAATGGGTGTGTTCCTTATCTTATCCTAGTGTCTAAACTCTTCTCCATGGCTGGACCTCCAAATAATATTCCTTTACGTGCTAATGGGTATCTAGAGAGTGGGATAGGTTTAATAACTACCCTAACCCTAACGCGTACCCTAACCCTAACCCCTACCCTAACCCTAACACGTACCCTAATCCTAACCAATACCCTAAACGGAGCCCTAACCCTAACACTAACCCTAACCCTAACCCTAACCCATACCCTACGCCGTACTCGAAGCCCTCCCCGAACCCGTACCCTAAGCCTAACCCTAAGCCTAACCCTAACCCTAGGCTACCCTTGACTGCTTCTGCCTCCAATAGATTTCCTAAGCACTAGTGTTTTAAGGAACAGCTTAAAAAGAGAATCCTAATGTGATTTCTTTATAATGGGTATGTTCCTTATCTTATCCTAGTGTCTAAACTTTTCTCCATGGATGGACCCCCAAATAATATTCCTTTACGTGCTAAGGGGTATCTAGAGAGTGGGATAGGTTTAATCACTACACTAACCCTAACACGTACACTAACCCTAACCACTACCCTAACCCTAACACGTACCCTAATCCTAACACAGACCCTAAACCGAGCCCTAACCCTAACACTAACACTAACCCTAACCCTAACCCATACCCTACGCTGTACCCGAAGCCCTCACCGAACGCGTACCCTAATCCGTACCCTAAGCCTAACCCTAAGCCTAACCCTAACCGTAGGCTACCCTTGACTGCTTCTGCCTCCAATAGATTTCCTAAGCACTAGTGTTTTAAGGAACAGCTTAAAAAGAGAATCCTAATGTGATTTCTTTATAATGGGTGTGTTCCTTATCTTATCCTAGTGTCTAAACTCTTCTCCATGGCTGGAACCCCAAATAATATTCCTTTACGTGCTAAGTGGTATCTGGAGAGTGGGATAGGTTTAATAACTACCGTAACCCTAATGCGTACCCTAACCCTAACCCCTACCCTAACCCTAACACGTACCCTAATCCTAAACCGTACCCTAAACCGAGCCCTAACCCTAACACTAACACTAACCCTAAACCTAACCCATACCCTACGCCGTACCCGAAGCCCTCCCCGAACCCGTACCCTAAGCCGTACCCTAAGCCTAACCCTAAGCCTAACCCTAACCCTAGGCTACCCTTGACTGCTTCTGCCTCCAATAGATTTTCTAAGCACTAGTGTTTTAAGAAACAGCTTAAAAAGAGAATCCTAATGTGATTTCTTTATAATGGGTGTGTTCCTTATCTTATCCTAGTGTCTAAACTCTTCTCCATGGCTGGACCTCCAAATAATATTCCTTTACGTGCTAAGGGGTATCTAGAGAGTGGGATAGGTTTAATAACTACACTAACCCTAATGCGTACCCTAACCCAAACCCCTACCGTAACCCTAACACGTACCCTAATCCTAACCAATACCCTAAACCGAGCCCTAACCCTAACACTAACCCTAACCCTAACCCTAACACATACCCTACGCCATAACCGAAGCCCTCCCCGAAACCGTACCCTCAGCCGTACCCTAAGCCTAACCCTAAGCCTAACCCTAACCCTAGGCTACCCTTGACTGCTTCTGCCTCCAATAGATTTCCTAAGCACTAGTGTTTTAAGGAACAGCTTAAAAAGAGAATCCTAATGTGATTTCTTTATAATGGGTATGTTCCTTATCTTATCCTAGTGTCTAAACTTTTCTCCAGGGCTGGACCCCCAAATAATATTCCTTTACGTGCTAAGGGGTATCTAGATATTGGGATAGGTTTAATCACTACCTTAACCCTAACACGTACACTAACCCTAACTACTACCCTAACCCTTACACTAACCCTAACCCTAACCCTAACCCATACCCTACGCCGTATCCGAACCCCTCCCACAACCCGAACCCTAAGCCGTACCCTAACCCTAACCCTAAGCCTAACCCTAACCCTAGGCTACCCTTGACTGCTTCTGCCTCCAATAGATTTCCTAAGAACTAGTGTTTTAAGGAACAGCTTAAAAAGAGAATCCTAATGTGATTTCTTTATAATGGGTGTGTTGCTTATCTTATCCTAGTGTCTAAACTCTTCTCCATGGCTGGACCTCCAAATAATATTCCTTTACCTGCTAAGGTGTATCTAGAGAGTGGGATAGGTTTAATAACTACCCTAACCATAACGCGTACCCTAACCCTAACCCCTACCCTAAACCTAACACGTACCCTTATCCTAACCCGTACCCTAAACCGAGCCCTAACCCTAACACTAACCCTAACCCTAACCCTAACCCATACCCTACGCCGTACCAGAAGCCCTCCCCGAACCCTTACCGTAAGCCGTACCCTAAGCCTAACCCTAAGCCTAAACCTAACCCTTGGCTACCCTTGACTGCTTCTGCCTCCAATAGATTTCCTAAGCACTAGTGTTTTAAGGAACAGCTTAAAAAGAGAATCCTAATGTGATTTCTTTATAATGGGTATGTTCCTTATCTTATCCTAGTGTCTAAACTCTTCTCCATGGCTGGACCTCCAAATAATATTCCTTTACGTGCTAATGGGTATCTAGAGAGTGGGATAGGTTTAATAACTACCCTAACCCTAACGCGTACCCTAACCCTAACCCCTACCCTAACCCTAACACGTACCCTAATCCTAACCAATACCCTAAACGGAGCCCTAACCCTAACACTAACCCTAACCCTAACCCTAACCCATACCCTACGCCGTACTCGAAGCCCTCCCCGAACCCGTACCCTAAGCCTAACCCTAAGCCTAACCCTAACCCTAGGCTACCCTTGACTGCTTCTGCCTCCAATAGATTTCCTAAGCACTAGTGTTTTAAGGAACAGCTTAAAAAGAGAATCCTAATGTGATTTCTTTATAATGGGTATGTTCCTTATCTTATCCTAGTGTCTAAACTTTTCTCCATGGATGGACCCCCAAATAATATTCCTTTACGTGCTAAGGGGTAACTAGAGAGTGGGATAGGTTTAATCACTACACTAACCCTAACACGTACACTAACCCTAACCACTACCCTAACCCTAACACGTACCCTAATCCTAACACAGACCCTAAACCGAGCCCTAACCCTAACACTAACAATAATCCTAACCCTAACCCATACCCTACGCTGTACCCGAAGCCCTCACCGAACGCGTACCCTAATCCGTACCCTAAGCCTAACCCTAAGCCTAACCCTAACCGTAGGCTACCCTTGACTGCTTCTGCCTCCAATAGATTTCCTAAGCACTAGTGTTTTAAGGAATAGCTTAAAAAGAGAATCCTAATGTGATTTCTTTATAATGGGTGTGTTCCTTATCTTATCCTAGTGTCTAAACTCTTCTCCATGGCTGGAACCCCAAATAATATTCCTTTACGTGCTAAGTGGTATCTGGAGAGTGGGATAGGTTTAATAACTACCGTAACCCTAATGCGTACCCTAACCCTAACCCCTACCCTAACCCTAACACGTACCCTAATCCTAAACCGTACCCTAAACCGAGCCCTAACCCTAACACTAACCCTAACCCTAAACCTAACCCATACCCTACGCCGTAAACGAAGTCCTCCCCGAACCCGTACCCTAAGCCGTACCCTAAGCCTAACCCTAAGCCTAACCCTAACCCTAGGCTACCCTTGACTGCTTCTGCCTCCAATAGATTTTCTAAGCACTAGTGTTTTAAGAAACAGCTTAAAAAGAGAATCCTAATGTGATTTCTTTATAATGGGTGTGTTCCTTATCTTATCCTAGTGTCTAAACTCTTCTCCATGGCTGGACCTCCAAATAATATTCCTTTACGTGCTAAGGGGTATCTAGAGAGTGGGATAGGTTTAATAACTACACTAACCCTAACGCGTACCCTAACCCAAACCCCTACCGTAACCCTAACACGTACCCTAATCCTAACCAATACCCTAAACCGAGCCCTAACCCTAACACTAACCCTAACCCTAACCCTAACACATACCCTACGCCATAACCGAAGCCCTCCCCGAAACTGTACCCTCAGCCGTACCCTAAGCCTAACCCTAAGCCTAACCCTAACCCTAGGCTACCCTTGACAGCTTCTGCCTCCAATAGATTTCTTAAGCACTAGTGTTTTAAGGAACAGCTTAAAAAGAGAATCCTAATGTGATTTCTTTATAATGGGTATGTTCCTTATCTTATCCTAGTGTCTAAACTTTTCTCCAGGGCTGGACCCCCAAATAATATTCCTTTACGTGCTAGGGGGTATCTAGATATTGGGATAGGTTTAATCACTACCTTAACCCTAACACGTACACTAACCCTAACTACTACCCTAACCCTAACACTTACCCTAATCCTAATCTGTAACCTAAACCGATCCCTAACCCTAACACTAACCCTAACCCTAACCCTAACCCATACCCTACGCCGTACCCGAAGCCCTCCCCGAAACCGTACCGTAAGCCGTACCCTAAGCCTAACCCTAAGCCTAAACCTAACCCTAGGCTTCCCTTGACTGCTTCTGCCTCCAATAGATTTCCTAAGCACTAGTGTTTTAAGGAACAGCTTAAAAAGAGAATCCTAATGTGATTTCTTTATAATGGGTGTGTTCCTTATCTTATCCTATTGTCTAAACTATTCTCCATGGCTGGACCTCCAAATAATATTCCTTTACGTGCTAAGGGGTATCTAGAGAGTGGGATAGGTTTAATAACTACCCTAAGCCTAACGCGTACCCTAACCCTAACCCCTACCCTAACCCTAACACGTACCCTAATCCTAACCAATACCCTAAACGGAGCCCTAACCCTAACACTAACCCTAACCCTAACCCTAACCCATACCCTACGCCGTACTCGAAGCCCTCCCCGAACCCGTACCCTAAGCCTAACCCTAAACCTAACCCTAACCCTAGGCTACCCTTGACTGCTTCTGCCTCCAATAGATTTTCTAAGCACTAGTGTTTTAAGAAACAGCTTAAAAAGAGAATCCTAATGTGATTTCTTTATAATGGGTGTGTTCCTTATCTTATCCTAGTGTCTAAACTCTTCTCCATGGCTGGACCTCCAAATAATATTCCTTTACGTGCTAAGGGGTATCTAGAGAGTGGGATAGGTTTAATAACTACACTAACCCTAATGCGTACCCTAACCCAAACCCCTACCGTAACCCTAACACGTACCCTAATCCTAACCAATACCCTAAACCGAGCCCTAACCCTAACACTAACCCTAACCCTAACCCTAACCCATACCCTGCGCCATAACCGAAGCCCTCCCCGAAACCGTACCCTCAGCCGTACCCTAAGCCTAACCCTAAGCCTAACCCTAACCCTAGGCTACCCTTGACAGCTTCTGCCTCCAATAGATTTCCTAAGCACTAGTGTTTTAAGGAACAGCTTAAAAAGAGAATCCTAATGTGATTTCTTTATAATGGGTATGTTCCTTATCTTATCCTAGTGTCTAAACTTTTCTCCATGGCTGGACCCCCAAATAATATTCCTTTACGTGCTAAGGGGTATCTAGATATTGGGATAGGTTTAATCACTACCTTAACCCTAACACGTACACTAACCCTAACTACTACCCTAACCCTAACACTAACCCTAACCCTAACCCTAACCCATACCCTACGCCGTATCCGAACCCCTCCCACAACCCGAACCCTAAGCCGTACCCTAACCCTAACCCTAAGCCTAACCCTAACCCTAGGCTACCCTTGATTGCTTCTGCCTCCAATAGATTTCCTAAGAACTAGTGTTTTAAGGAACAGCTTAAAAAGAGAATCCTAATGTGATTTCTTTATAATGGGTGTGTTGCTTATCTTATCCTAGTGTCTAAACTCTTCTCCATGGCTGGACCTCCAAATAATATTCCTTTACGTGCTAAGGGGTATCTAGAGAGTGGGATAGGTTTAATAACTACCCTAACCATAACGCGTACTCTAACCCTAACCCCTACCCTAAACCTAACACGTACCCTTATCCTAACCCGTACCCTAAACCGAGCCCTAACCCTAACACTAACCCTAACCCTAACCCTAACCCATACCCTACGCCGTACCCGAAGCCCTCCCCGAACCCGTACCGTAAGCCGTACCCTAAGCCTAACCCTAATCCTAAACCTAACCCTTGGCTACCCTTGACTGCTTCTGCCTCCAATAGATTTTCTAAGCACTAGTGTTTTAAGGAACAGCTTAAAAAGAGAATCCTAATGTGATTTCTTTATAATGGGTGTGTTCCTTATCTTATCCTAGTGTCTAAACTCTTCTCCATGGCTGGACCTCCAAATAATATTCCTTTACTTGCTAATGGGTATCTAGAGAGTGGGATAGGTTTAATAACTACCCTAACCCTAACGCGTACCCTAACCCTAACCCCTACCCTAACCCTAACACGTACCCTAATCCTAACCAATACCCTAAACGGAGCCCTAACCCTAACACTAACCCTAACCCTAACCCTAACCCATACCCTACGCCGTACTCGAAGCCCTCCCCGAACCCGTACCCTAAGCCTAACCCTAAGCCTAACCCTAACCCTAGGCTACCCTTGACTGCTTCTGCCTCCAATAGATTTCCTAAGCACTAGTGTTTTAAGGAACAGCTTAAAAAGAGAATCCTAATGTGATTTCTTTATAATGGGTATGTTCCTTATCTTATCCTAGTGTCTAAACTTTTCTCCATGGATGGACCCCCAAATAATATTCCTTTACGTGCTAAGGGGTATCTAGAGAGTGGGATAGGTTTAATCACTACACTAACCCTAACACGTACACTAACCCTAACCACTACCCTAACCCTAACACGTACCCTAATCCTAACACAGACCCTAAACCGAGCCCTAACCCTAACACTAACACTAACCCTAACCCTAACCCATACCCTACGCTGTACCCGAAGCCCTCACCGAACGCGTACCCTAATCCGTACCCTAAGCCTAACCCTAAGCCTAACCCTAACCGTAGGCTACCCTTGACTGCTTCTGCCTCCAATAGATTTCCTAAGCACTAGTGTTTTAAGGAACAGCTTAAAAAGAGAATCCTAATGTGATTTCTTTATAATGGGTGTGTTCCTTATCTTATCCTAGTGTCTAAACTCTTCTCCATGGCTGGAACCCCAAATAATATTCCTTTACGTGCTAAGTGGTATCTGGAGAGTGGGATAGGTTTAATAACTACCGTAACCCTAATGCGTACCCTAACCCTAACCCCTACCCTAACCCTAACACGTACCCTAATCCTAAACCGTACCCTAAACCGAGCCCTAACCCTAACACTAACCCTAACCCTAACCCTAACCCATACCCTACGCCATATCCGAACCCCTCCCACAACCCGAACCCTAAGCCGTACCCTAACCCTAACCCTAAGCCTAACCCTAACCCTAGGCTACCCTTGATTGCTTCTGCCTCCAATAGATTTCCTAAGAACTAGTGTTTTAAGGAACAGCTTAAAAAGAGAATCCTAATGTGATTTCTTTATAATGGGTGTGTTGCTTATCTTATCCTAGTGTCTAAACTCTTCTCCATGGCTGGACCTCCAAATAATATTCCTTTACGTGCTAAGGGGTATCTAGAGAGTGGGATAGGTTTAATAACTACCCTAACCATAACGCGTACTCTAACCCTAACCCCTACCCTAAACCTAACACGTACCCTTATCCTAACCCGTACCCTAAACCGAGCCCTAACCCTAACACTAACCCTAACCCTAACCCTAACCCATACCCTACGCCGTACCCGAAGCCCTCCCCGAACCCGTACCGTAAGCCGTACCCTAAGCCTAACCCTAAGCCTAAACCTAACCCTTGGCTACCCTTGACTGCTTCTGCCTCCAATAGATTTCCTAAGCACTGGTGTTTTAAGGAACAGCTTAAAAAGAGAATCCTAATGTGATTTCTTTATAATGGGTGTGTTCCTTATCTTATCCTAGTGTCTAAACTCTTCTCCATGGCTGGACCTCCAAATAATATTCCTTTACGTGCTAATGGGTATCTAGAGAGTGGGATAGGTTTAATAACTACCCTAACCCTAACGCGTACCCTAACCCTAACCCCTACCCTAACCCTAACACGTACCCTAATCCTAACCAATACCCTAAACGGAGCCCTAACCCTAACACTAACCCTAACCCTAACCCTAACCCATACCCTAGGCCGTACTCGAAGCCCTCCCCGAACCCGTACCCTAAGCCTAACCCTAAGCCTAACCCTAACCCTAGGCTACCCTTGACTGCTTCTGCCTCCAATAGATTTCCTAAGCACTAGTGTTTTAAGGAACAGCTTAAAAAGAGAATCCTAATGTGATTTCTTTATAATGGGTATGTTCCTTATCTTATCCTAGTGTCTAAACTTTTCTCCATGGATGGACCCCCAAATAATATTCCTTTACGTGCTAAGGGGTATCTAGAGAGTGGGATAGGTTTAATCACTACACTAACCCTAACACGTACACTAACCCTAACCACTACCCTAACCCTAACACGTACCCTAATCCTAACACAGACCCTAAACCGAGCCCTAACCCTAACACTAACACTAACCCTAACCCTAACCCATACCCTACGCTGTACCCGAAGCCCTCACCGAACGCGTACCCTAATCCGTACCCTAAGCCTAACCCTAAGCCTAACCCTAACCGTAGGCTACCCTTGACTGCTTCTGCCTCCAATAGATTTCCTAAGCACTAGTGTTTTAAGGAACAGCTTAAAAAGAGAATCCTAATGTGATTTCTTTATAATGGGTGTGTTCCTTATCTTATCCTAGTGTCTAAACTCTTCTCCATGGCTGGAATCCCAAATAATATTCCTTTACGTGCTAAGTGGTATCTGGAGTGTGGGATAGGTTTAATAACTACCGTAACCCTAATGCGTACCCTAACCCTAACCCCTACCCTAACCCTAACACGTACCCTAATCCTAAACCGTACCCTAAACCGATCCCTAACCCTAACACTAACCCTAACCCTAACCCTAACCCATACCCTACGCCGTATCCGAACCACTCCCACAACCCGCACCTTAAGCCGTACCCTAATCCTAACCCTAAGCATAACCCTAACCCTAGGCTACCCTTGACTGCTTCTGCCTCCAATAGATTTCCTAAGCACTAGTGTTTTAAGGAACAGCTTAAAAAGAGAATCCTAATGTGATTTCTTTATAATGGGTGTGTTCCTTATCTTATCCTAGTGTCTAAACTCTTCTCCATGGCTGGACCTCCAAATAATATTCCTTTACGTGCTAATGGGTATCTAGAGAGTGGGATAGGTTTAATAACTACCCTAACCCTAACGCGTACCCTAACCCTAACCCCTACCCTAAACCTAACACGTACCCTAATCCTAACCCGTACCCTAAACCGAGCCCTAACCCTAACACTAACCCTAACCCTAACCCTAACCCATACCGTACGCCGTACCCGAAGCCCTCCCCGAACCCGTACCGTAAGCCGTACCCTAAGCCTAACCCTAAGCCTAAATCTAACCCTAGGCTACCCTTGACTGCTTCTGCCTCCAATAGATTTCCTAAGCACTAGTGTTTTAAGGAACAGCTTAAAAAGAGAATCCTAATGTGATTTCTTTATAATGGGTGTGTTCCTTATCTTATCCTAGTGTCTAAACTCTTCTCCATGGCTGGACCCCCAAATAATATTCCTTTACGTGCTAAGGGGTATCTAGAGAGTGGGATAGGTTTAATAACTACCCTAACCCTAACGCGTACCCTAACGCTAACCCCTACCCTAACCCTAACACGTACCCTAATCCTATTCCGTACCCTAAACGGAGCCCTAACCCTAACATTAACCCAAACCCTAACCCTAACCCATACCATCCGCCGTACACGAAGCCCTCCCCGAACCCGTACCCTAAGCCTAACCCTAAGCCTAATCCTAACCCTAGGCTACCCTTGACTGCTTCTGCCTCCAATAGATTTCCTAAGCACTAGTGTTTTAAGGAACAGCTTAAAAAGAGAATCCTAATGTGATTTCTTTATAATGTGTCTGTTCCTTATATTATCTTAGTGTCTAAACGCTTCTCCATGGCTGGACCCCAAAATAATACTCCTTTACGTGCTAAGGGGTATCTAGATATTGGGATAGGTTTAATCACTACCTTAACCCTAACACGTACACTAACCCTAACTACTACCCTAACCCTAACACTTACCCTAATCCTAATCAATAACCTAAACCGAGCCCTAACCCTAACACTAACCCTAATCCTAACCCTAACCCATACCCTACGCCGTATCCGAACCACTCCCACAACCCGCACCCTAAGCCGTACCCTAATCCTAACCCTAAGCCTAACCCTAACCCTAGGCTACCCTTGACTGCTTCTGCCTCCAATAGATTTCCTAAGCACTAGTGTTTTAAGGAACAGCTTAAAAAGAGAATCCTAATGTGATTTCTTTATAATGGGTGTGTTCCTTATCTTATCCTAGTGTCTAAACTCTTCTCCATGGCTGGACCTCCAAATAATATTCCTTTACGTGTTAATGGGTATCTAGAGAGTGGGATAGGTTTAATAACTACCCTAACCCTAACGCGTACCCTAACCCTAACCCCTACCCTAAACCTAACACGTACCCTAATCCTAACCCGTACCCTAAACCGAGCCCTAACCCTAACACTAACCCTAACCCTAACCCTAACCCATACCGTACGCCGTACCCGAAGCCCTCCCCGAACCCGTACCGTAAGCCGTACCCTAAGCCTAACCCTAAGCCTAAATCTAACCCTAGGCTACCCTTGACTGCTTCTGCCTCCAATAGATTTCCTAAGCACTAGTGTTTTAAGGAACAGCTTAAAAAGAGAATCCTAATGTGATTTCTTTATAATGTGTGTGTTCCTTACCTTATCCTAGTGTCTAAACTCTTCTCCATGGCTGGACCTCCAAATAATATTCCTTTACGTGCTAAGGGGTATCTAGAGAGTGGGATAGGTTTAATAACTACCCTAACCCTAACGCGTACCCTAACCTTAACCACTACCCTAACCCTACCACGTACCCTAATCCTAACCCGTACCCTAAACCGAGCCCTAACCCTAAAACTAACCCTAACCCTAACCCTAACCCATACCCAACGCCGTACCCGAAGCCCTCCCCGAACCCGTACCCTAAGCCGTACCCTAAGCCTAACCCTAAGCCTAACCCTAACCGTAGGCTACCCTTGACTGCTTCTGGCTCCAATAGATTTCCTAAGCACTAGTGTTTTAAGGAACAGCTTAAAAAGAGAATCCTAATGTGATTTCTTTATAATGTGTGTGTTCCTTATATTATCTTAGTGTCTAAACGCTTCTCCATGGCTGGACCCCAAAATAATACTCCTTTACGTGCTAAGGGGTACCTAGAGAGTGGGATAGGTTTAATAACTACCCTAACCCTAACGCGTACCCTAACCCTAACCCCTACCCTAACCCTAACACGTACCCTAATCCTAACCCGTACCCTAAACCGAGCCCTAACCCTAAAGCTAACACTAACCCTAACCCTAACCCATACCCTACGCGGTACCCGAAGCCCTCCCCGAAACCGTACCGTAAGCCGTACCCTAAGCCTAACCCTAAGCCTAACCCTAACCCTAGGCTTCCCTTGACTGCTTCTGCCTCCAATAGATTTCCTAAGCACTAGTGTTTTAAGGAACAGCTTAAAAAGAGAATCCTAATGTGATTTCTTTAAAATGGGTGTGTTCCTTATCTTATCCTAGTGTCTAAACTCTTCTCCATGGCTGGACCCCCAAATAATATTCCTTTACGTGCTAAGGGGTATCTAGAGAGTGGGATAGGTTTAATAACTACCCTAACCCTAACGCGTACCCTAACGCTAACCCCTACCCTAACCCTAACACGTACCCTAATCCTATTCCGTACCCTAAACGGAGCCCTAACCCTAACATTAACCCAAACCCTAACCCTAACCCATACCCTCCGCCGTACACGAAGCCCTCCCCGAACCCGTACCCTAAGCCTAACCCTAAGCCTAACCCTAACCCTAGGCTACCCTTGACTGCTTCTGCCTCCAATAGATTTCCTAAGCACTAGTGTTTTAAGGAACAGCTTAAAAAGAGAATCCTAATGTGATTTCTTTATAATGTGTCTGTTCCTTATATTATCTTAGTGTCTAAACGCTTCTCCATGGCTGGACCCCAAAATAATACTCCTTTACGTGCTAAGGGGTATCTAGATATTGGGATAGGTTTAATCACTACCTTAACCCTAACACGTACACTAACCCTAACTACTACCCTAACCCTAACACTTACCCTAATCCTAATCAATAACCTAAACCGAGCCCTAACCCAAACACTAACCCTAACCCTAACCCTAACCCATACCCTACGCCGTACCTGAACCACTCCCACAACCCGTACCCTAAGCCGTACCCTAATCCTAACCCTAAGCCTAACCCTAACCCTAGGCTACCCTTGACTGCTTCTGCCTCCAATAGATTTCCTAAGCACTAGTGTTTTAAGGAACAGCTTAAAAAGAGAATCCTAATGTGATTTCTTTATAATGGGTGTGTTCCTTATCTTATCCTAGTGTCTCAACTCTTCTCCATGGCTGGAACCCCAAATAATATTCCTTTACGTGCTAAGGGTTATCTAGAGAGTGGGATAGTTTTAATAACTACCCTAACCGTAACGCGTACCCTAACCCTAACCCCTACCCTAAACCTAACACGTACCCTAATCCTAACCCGTACCCTAAACCGAGCCCTAACCCTAACACTAACCCTAACCCTAACCCTAACCCTAACCCATACCCTACGCCCTACCCGAAGCCCTCCCCGAACCCGTACCGTAAGCCGTACCCTAAGCCTAACCCTAAGCCTAAATCTAACCCTAGGCTACCCTTGACTGCTTCTGCCTCCAATAGATTTCCTAAGCACTAGTGTTTTAAGGAACAGCTTAAAAAGAGAATCCTAATGTAATTTCTTTATAATGGGTGTGTTCCTTATCTTATCCTAGTGTCTAAACTCTTCTCCATGGCTGGACCTCCAAATAATATTCCTTTACGTGCTAAGGGGTATCTAGAGAGTGGGATAGGTTTAATAACTACACTAACCCTAATGCGTACCCTAACCCAAACCCCTACCGTAACCCTAACACGTACCCTAATCCTAACCAATACCCTAAACCGAGCCCTAACCCTAACACTAACCCTAACCCTAACCCTAACACATACCCTACGCCATAACCGAAGCCCTCCCCGAAACCGTACCCTCAGCCGTACGCTAAGCCTAACCCTAAGCCTAACCCTAACCCTAGGCTACCCTTGACAGCTTCTGCCTCCAATAGATTTCTTAAGCACTAGTGTTTTAAGGAACAGCTTAAAAAGAGAATCCTAATGTGATTTCTTTATAATGGGTATGTTCCTTATCTTATCCTAGTGTCTAAACTTTTCTCCAGGGCTGGACCCCCAAATAATATTCCTTTACGTGCTAAGGGGTATCTAGATATTGGGATAGGTTTAATCACTACCTTAACCCTAACACGTACACTAACCCTAACTACTACCCTAACCCTAACACTAACCCTAACCCTAACCCTAACCCATACCCTACGCCGTATCCGAACCCCTCCCACAACCCGAACACTAAGCCGTACCCTAACCCTAACCCTAAGCCTAACCCTAACCCTAGGCTACCCTTGACTGCTTCTGCCTCCAATAGATTTCCTAAGAACTAGTGTTTTAAGGAACAGCTTAAAAAGAGAATCCTAATGTGATTTCTTTATAATGGGTGTGTTGCTTATCTTATCCTAGTGTCTAAACTCTTCTCCATGGCTGGACCCCCAAATAATATACTTTACGTGCTAAGGGGTATCTAGAGAGTGGGATAGGTTTAATAACTACCCTAACCATAACGCGTACCCTAAACCTAACCCCTACCCTAAACCTAACACGTACCCTTATCCTAACCCGTACCCTAAACAGAGCCCTAACCCTAATACTAACCCTAAACCTAACCCTAACCCATACCCTACGCCGTACTCGAAGCCCTCCCCGAACCCGTACCCTAAGCCTAACCCTAAGCCTAACCCTAACCCTAGGCCACCCTTGACTGCTTCTGACTCCAATAGATTTCCTAAGCACTAGTGTTTTAAGGAACAGCTTAAAAAGAGAATCCTAATGTGATTTCTTTATAATGGGTATGTTCCTTATCTTATCCTAGTGTCTAAACTTTTCTCCATGGATGGACCCCCAAATAATATTCCTTTACGTGCTAAGGGGTATCTAGAGAGTGGGATAGGTTTAATCACTACACTAACCCTAACACGTACACTAACCCTAACCACTACCCTAACCCTAACACGTACCCTGATCCTAACACAGACCCTAAACCGAGCCCTAACCCTAACACTAACACTAACCCTAACCCTAACCCATACCCTACGCTGTACCCGAAGCCCTCACCGAACGCGTACCCTAATCCGTACCCTAATCCTAACCCTAAGCCTAATCCTAACCGTAGGCTATCCTTGACTGCTTCTGCCTCCAATAGATTTCCTAAGCACTAGTGTTTTAAGGAACAGCTTAAAAAGAGAATCCTAATGTGATTTCTTTATAATGGGTGTGTTCCTTATCTTATCCTAGTGTCTAAACTCTTCTCCATGGCTGGAACCCCAAATAATATTCCTTTACGTGCTAAGTGGTATCTGGAGAGTGGGATAGGTTTAATAACTACCCTAACCCTAACGCGTACCCTAACCCTAACCCCTACCCTAACCCTACCACGTACCCTAATCCTAACCCGTACCCTAAACCGAGCCCTAACCCTAAAACTAACCCTAACCTTAACCCTAACCCATACCCAACGCCGTACCCGAAGCCCTCCCCGAACCCGTACCCTAAGCCGTACCCTAAGCCTAACCCTAAGCCTAACCCTAACCCTAGGCTACCCTTGACTGCTTCTGCCTCCAATAGATTTCCTAAGCACTAGTGTTTTAAGGAACAGCTTAAAAAGAGAATCCTAATGTGATTTCTTTATAATGGGTGTGTTCCTTATCTTATCCTAGTGTCTAAACTTTTCTCCACGGCTGGACCCCCAAATAATATTCCTTTACGTGCTATGGGGTATCTAGATATTGGGATAGGTTTAATCACTACCTTAACCCTAACACGTACACTAACCCTAACTAATACCCTAACCCTAACACTTACCCTAATCCTAATCAATAACCTAAACCGAGCCCTAACCCTAACACTAACCCTAACCCTAACCCTAACCCATACCCTACGCCGTATCCGAACCACTCCCACAACCCGTACCCTAAGCCGTACCCTAATCCTAACCCTAAGCCTAACCCTAACCCTAGGCTACCCTTGACTGCTTCTGCCTCCAATAGATTTCCTAAGCACTAGTGTTTTAAGGAACAGCTTAAAAAGAGAATCCTAATGTGATTTCTTTATAATGGGTGTGTTCCTTATCTTATCTTAGTGTCTCAACTCTTCTCCATGGCTGGAACCCCAAATAATATTCCTTTACGTGCTAAGGGTTATCTAGAGAGTGGGATAGTTTTAATAACTACCCTAACCGTAACGCGTACCCTAACCCTAACCCCTACCCTAAACCTAACACGTACCCTAATCCTAACCCGTACCCTAAACCGAGCCCTAACCCTAACACTAACCCTAACCCTAACCCTAACCCATACCCTACGCCGTACCCGAAGCCCTCCCCGAACCCGTACCGTAAGCCGTACCCTAAGCCTAACCCTAAGCCTAAACCTAACCCTTGGCTACCCTTGACTGCTTCTGCCTCCAATAGATTTCCTAAGCACTAGTGTTTTAAGGAACAGCTTAAAAAGAGAATCCTAATGTGATTTCTTTATAATGCGTGTGTTCCTTATCTTATCCTAGTGTCTAAACTCTTCTCCATGGCTGGACCTCCAAATAATATTCCTTTACGTGCTAATGGGTATCTAGAGAGTGGGATAGGTTTAATAACTACCCTAACCCTAACGCGTACCCTAACCCTAACCCCTACCCTAACCCTAACACGTACCCTAATCCTAACCAATAACCTAAACGGAGCCCTAACCCTAACACTAACCCTAACCCTAACCCTAACCCATACCCTACGCCGTACTCGAAGCCCTCCCCGAACCCGTACCCTAAGCCTAACCCTAAGCCTAACCCTAACCCTAGGCTACCCTTGACTGCTTCTGCCTCCAATAGATTTCCTAAGCACTAGTGTTTTAAGGAACAGCTTAAAAAGAGAATCCTAATGTGATTTCTTTATAATGGGTATGTTCCTTATCTTATCCTAGTGTCTAAACTTTTCTCCATGAATGGACCCCCAAATAATATTCCTTTACGTGCTAAGGGGTATCTAGAGAGTGGGATAGGTTTAATCACTACACTAACCCTAACACGTACACTAACCCTAACCACTACCCTAACCCTAACACGTACCCTGATCCTAACACAGACCCTAAACCGAGCCCTAACCCTAACACTAACACTAACCCTAACCCTAACCCATACCCTACGCTGTACCCGAAGCCCTCACCGAACGCGTACCCTAATCCGTACCCTAAGCCTAACCCTAAGCCTAATCCTAACCGTAGGCTATCCTTGACTGCTTCTGCCTCCAATAGATTTCCTAAGCACTAGTATTTTAAGGAACAGCTTAAAAAGAGAATCCTAATGTGATTTCTTTATAATGGGTGTGTTCCTTATCTTATCCTAGTGTCTAAACTCTTCTCCATGGCTGGAACCCCAAATAATATTCCTTTACGTGCTAAGTGGTATCTGGAGAGTGGGATAGGTTTAATAACTACCGTAACCCTAATGCGTACCCTAACCCTAACCCCTACCCTAACCCTAACACGTACCCTAATCCTAAACCGTACCCTAAACCGAGCCCTAACCCTATCACTAACCCTAACCCTAAACCTAACCCATACCCTACGCCGTACCCGAAGCCCTCCCCGAACCCGTACCCTAAGCCGTACCCTAAGCCTAACCCTAAGCCTAACCCTAACCCTAGGCTACCCTTGACTGCTTCTGCCTCCAATAGATTTTCTAAGCACTAGTGTTTTAAGAAACAGCTTAAAAAGAGAATCCTAATGTGATTTCTTTATAATGGGTGTGTTCCTTATCTTATCCTAGTGTCTAAACTCTTCTCCATGGCTGGACCTCCAAATAATATTCCTTTACGTGCTAAGGGGAATCTAGAGAGTGGGATAGGTTTAATAACTACACTAACCCTAATGCGTACCCTAACCCAAACCCCTACCGTAACCCTAACACGTACCCTAATCCTAACCAATACCCTAAACCGAGCCCTAACCCTAACACTAACCCTAACCCTAACCCTAACACATACCCTACGCCATAACCGAAGCCCTCCCCGAAACCGTACCCTCAGCCGTACCCTAAGCCTAACCCTAAGCCTAACCCTAACCCTAGGCTACCCTTGACAGCTTCTGCCTCCAATAGATTTCTTAAGCACTAGTGTTTTAAGGAACAGCTTAAAAAGAGAATCCTAATGTGATTTCTTTATAATGGGTATGTTCCTTATCTTATCCTAGTGTCTAAACTTTTCTCCAGGGCTGGACCCCCAAATAATATTCCTTTACGTGCTAAGGGGTATCTAGATATTGGGATAGGTTTAATCACTACCTTAACCCTAACACGTACACTAACCCTAACTACTACCCTAACCCTAACACTAACCCTAACCCTAACCCTAACCCATACCCTACGCCGTATCCGAACCCCTCCCACAACCCGAACCCTAAGCCGTACCCTAACCCTAACCCTAAGCCTAACCCTAACCCTAGGCTACCCTTGACTGCTTCTGCCTCCAATAGATTTCCTAAGAACTAGTGTTTTAAGGAACAGCTTAAAAAGAGAATCCTAATGTGATTTCTTTATAATGGGTGTGTTCCTTATCTTATCCTAGTGTCTAAACTCTTCTCCATGGCTGGACCCCCAAATAATATTCTATTACGTGCTAAGGGGTATCTAGAGAGTGGGATAGGTTTAATAACTACCGTAACCCTAACGCGTACCCTAACCCTAACCCCTACCCTAACCCTAACACGTACCCTAATCCTAACCAATACCCTAAACGGAGCCCTAACCCTAACACTAACCCTAACCCTAACCCTAACCCATACCCTACGCCGTACTCGAAGCCCTCCCCGAACCCGTACCCTAAGCCTAACCCTAACCCTAGGCTACCCTTGACTGCTTCTGCCTCCAATAGATTTCCTAAGCACTAGTGTTTTAAGGAACAGCTTAAAAAGAGAATCCTAATGTGATTTCTTTATAATGGGTATGTTCCTTATCTTATCCTAGTGTCTAAACTTTTCTCCATGGATGGACCCCCAAATAATATTCCTTTACGTGCTAAGGGGTATCTAGAGAGTGGGATAGGTTTAATCACTACACTAACCCTAACACGTACACTAACCCTAACCACTACCCTAACCCTAACACGTACCCTAATCCTAACACAGACCCTAAACCGAGCCCTAACCCTAATACTAACACTAACCCTAACCCTAACCCATACCCTACGCCGTACCCGAAGCCCTCCCCGAACCCGTACCCTAAGCCGTACCCTAAGCCTAACCCTAAGCCTAACCCTAAACCTAGGCTACCCTTGACTGCTTCTGCCTCCAATAGATTTTCTAAGCACTAGTGTTTTAAGAAACAGCTTAAAAAGAGAATCCTAATGTGATTTCTTTATAATGGGTGTGTTCCTTATCTTATCCTAGTGTCTAAACTCTTCTCCATGGCTGGACATCCAAATAATATTCCTTTACGTGCTAAGGGGTATCTAGAGAGTGGGATAGGTTTAATAACTACACTAACCCTAATGCGTACCCTAACCCAAAACCCTACCGTAACCCTAACACGTACCCTAATCCTAACCAATACCCTAAACCGAGCCCTAACCCTAACACTAACCCTAACCCTAACCCTAACACATACCCTACGCCATAACCGAAGCCCTCCCCGAAACCGTACCCTCAGCCGTACCCTAAGCCTAACCCTAAGCCTAACCCTAACCCTAGGCTACCCTTGACAGCTTCTGCCTCCAATAGATTTCTTAAGCACTAGTGTTTTAAGGAACAGCTTAAAAAGAGAATCCTAATGTGATTTCTTTATAATGGGTATGTTCCTTATCTGATCCTAGTGTCTAAACTTTTCTCCAGGGCTGGACCCCCAAATAATATTCCTTTACGTGCTAAGGGGTATCTAGATATTGGGATAGGTTTAATCACTACCTTAATCCTAACACGTACACTAACCCTAACTACTACCCTAACCCTAACACTTACCCTAATCCTAATCAATAACCTAAACCGAGCCCTAACCCTAACACTAACCCTAACCCTAACCCTAACCCATACCCTACGCCGTATCCGAACCATTCCCACAACCCGTACCCTAAGCCGTACCCTAATCCTAACCATAAGCCTGACCCTAACCCTAGGCTACCCTTGACTGCTTCTGCCTCCAATAGATTTCCTAAGCACTAGTGTTTTAAGGAACAGCTTAAAAAGAGAATCCTAATGTGATTTCTTTATAATGGGTGTGTTCCTTATCTTGTCCTAGTGTCTCAACACTTCTCCATGGCTGGAACCCCAAATAATATTCCTTTACGTGCTAAGGGTTATCTAGAGAGTGGGATAGTTTTAATAACTACCCTAACCGTAACGCGTACCCTAACCCTAACCCCTACCCTAAACCTAACACGTACCCTAATCCTAACCCGAACCCTAAACCGAGCCCTAACCCTAACACTAACCCTAACCCTAACCCTAACCCATACCCTCCGCCGTACACGAAGCCCTCCCCGAACCCGTACCCTAAGCCTAACCCTAAGCCTAACCCTAACCCTAGGCTACCCTTGACTGCTTCTGCCTCCAATAGATTTCCTAAGCACTAGTGTTTTAAGGAACAGCTTAAAAAGAGAATCCTAATGTGATTTCTTTATAATGTGTGTGTTCCTTATATTATCTTAGTGTCTAAACGCTTCTCCATGGCTGGACCCCAAAATAATACTCCTTTACGTGCTAAGGGGTATCTAGAGAGTGGGATAGGTTTAATAACTACCCTAACCCTAACGCGTACCCTAACCCTAACCCCTACCCTAACCCTAACACGTACACTAATCCTAACCCGTACCCTAAACCGAGCCCTAACCCTAACACTAACCCTAACCCTAAACCTAACCCATACCCTACGCCGTACCCGAAGCCCTCCCCGAACCCGTACCCTAAGCCGTACCCTAAGCCTAACCCTAAGCCTAACCCTAACCCTAGGCTACCCTTGACTGCTTCTGCCTCCAATAGATTTTCTAAGCACTAGTGTTTTAAGAAACAGCTTAAAAAGAGAATCCTAATGTGATTTCTTTATAATGGGTGTGTTCCTTATCTTATCCTAGTGTCTAAACTCTTCTCCATGGCTGGACCTCCAAATAATATTCCTTTACGTGCTAAGGGGTATCTAGAGAGTGGGATAGGTTTAATAACTACACTAACCCTAATGCGTACACTAACCCAAACCCCTACCGTAACCCTAACACGTACCCTAATCCTAACCAATACCCTAAACCGAGCCCTAACCCTAACACTAACCCTAACCCTAACCCTAACACATACCCTACGCCATAACCGAAGCCCTCCCCGAAACCGTACCCTCAGCCGTACCCTAAGCCTAACCCTAAGCCTAACCCTAACCCTAGGCTACCCTTGACAGCTTCTGCCTCCAATAGATTTCTTAAGCACTAGTGTTTTAAGGAACAGCTTAAAAAGAGAATCCTAATGTGATTTCTTTATAATGGGTATGTTCCTTATCTTATCCTAGTGTCTAAACTTTTCTCCATGGCTGGACCCCCAAATAATATTCCTTTACGTGCTAAGGGGTATCTAGATATTGGGATAGGTTTAATCACTACCTTAATCCTAACACGTACACTAACCCTAACTACTACCCTAACCCTAACACTTACCCTAATCCTCATCAATAACCTAAACCGAGCCCTAGCCCTAACACTAACCCTAACCCTAACCCTAACCCATACCCTACGCCGTATCCGAACCACTCCCACAACCCGTACCCTAAGCCGTACCCTAATCCTAACCATAAGCCTAACCCTAACCCTAGGCTACCCTTGACTGCTTCTGCCTCCAATAGATTTCCTAAGCACTAGTGTTTTAAGGAACAGCTTAAAAAGAGAATCCTAATGTGATTTCTTTATAATGGGTGTGTTCCTTATCTTATCCTAGTGTCTCAACTCTTCTCCATGGCTGGAACCCCAAATAATATTCCTTTACGTGCTAAGGGTTATCTAGAGAGTGGGATAGTTTTAATAACTACCCTAACCGTAACGCGTACCCTAACCCTAACCCCTACCCTAAACCTAACACGTACCCTAATCCTAACCCAAACCCTAAACCGAGCCCTAACCCTAACACTAACCCTAACCCTAACCCTAACCCATACCCTCCGCCGTACACGAAGCCCTCCCCGAACCCGTACCCTAAGCCTAACCCTAAGCCTAACCCTAACCCTAGGCTACCCTTGACTGCTTCTGCCTCCAATAGATTTCCTAAGCACTAGTGTTTTAAGGAACAGCTTAAAAAGAGAATCCTAATGTGATTTCTTTATAATGTGTGTGTTCCTTATATTATCTTAGTGTCTAAACGCTTCTCCATGGCTGGACCCCAAAATAATACTCCTTTACGTGCTAAGGGGTATCTAGAGAGTGGGATAGGTTTAATAACTACCCTAAACCTAACGCGTACCCTAACCCTAACCCCTACCCTAACCCTAACACGTACCCTAATCCTAACCCGTACCCTAAACCGAGACCTAACCCTAAAACTAACCCTAACCCTAACCCTAACCCATACCCTACGCCGTACCCGAAGCCCTCCCCGAACCCGTACCCTAAGCCGTACCCTAAGCCTAACCCTAAGCCTAACCCTAACCCTAGGCTTCCCTTGACTGCTTCTGCCTCCAATAGATTTCCTAAGCACTAGTGTTTTAAGGAACAGCTTAAAAAGAGAATCCTAATGTGATTTCTTTATAATGGGTGTGTTCCTTATCTTATCCTAGTGTCTAAACTCTTCTCCATGGCTGGACCCCCAAATAATATTCCTTTACGTGCTAAGGGGTATCTAGAGAGTGGGATAGGTTTAATAACTACCCTAACCATAACGCGTACCCTAACCCTAACCCCTACCCTAAACCTAACACGTACCCTAATCCTAACCCGTACCCTAAACCGAGCCCTAACCCTAACACTAACCCTAACCCTAACCCTAACCCATACCCTACGCCGTACCCGAAGCCCTCCTCAAACCCGTACCGTAAGCCGTACCCTAAGCCTAACCCTTAGCCTAAACCTAACCCTAGGCTACCCTTGACTGCTTCTGCCTCCAATAGATTTCCTAAGCACTAGTGTTTTAAGGAACAGCTTAAAAAGAGAATCCTAATGTGATTTCTTTATAATGGGTGTGTTCCTTATCTTATCCTAGTGTCTAAACTCTTCTCCATGGCTGGACCTCCAAATAATATTCCTTTACGTGCTAAGGGGTATCTAGAGAGTGGGATAGGTTTAATAACTCCCCTAACCCTAACGCGTACCCTAACCCTAACCCCTACCCTAACCCTAACACGTACCCTAATCCTAACCCGTACCCTAAACCGAGCCCTAACCCTAACACTAACCCTAACCCTAACCCTAAAACATACCCTACACCGTACCCGAAGCCCTCCCCTAACCCGTACCCTAAGCCGTACCTTAAGCCTAACCCTAAGCCTAACCCTAACCCTAGGCTACCCTTGACTGCTTCTGCCTCCAATAGATTTCCTAAGCACTAGTGTTTTAAGGAACAGCTTAAAAAGAGAATCCTAATGTGATTTCTTTATAATAGGTGTTTTCCTTATCTTATCTTAGTGTCTAAACTCTTCTCCATGGCTGGACCCCCAAATAATATTCCTTTACGTGCTAAGGGGTATCTAGAGAGTGGGATAGGTTTAATAACTACCCTAACCCTAACGCGTACCCTAACGCTAACCCCTACCCTAACCCTAACACGTACCCTAATCCTATCCCGTACCCTAAACGGAGCCCTAACCCTAACATTAACCCAAACCCTAACCCTAACCCATACCCTCCCCCGTACACGAAGCCCTGCCCGAACCCGTACCCTAAGCCTAACCCTAAGCCTAACCCTAACCCTAGGCTACCCTTGACAGCTTCTGCCTCCAATAGATTTCCTAAGCACTAGTGTTTTGAGGAACAGCTTAAAAAGAGAATCCTAATGTGATTTCTTTATAATGGGTATGTTCCTTATCTTATCCTAGTGTCTAAACTTTTCTCCATGGCTGGACCCCCAAATAATATTCCTTTACGTGCTAAGGGGTATCTAGATATTGGGATAGGTTTAATGACTACCTTAACCCTAACACGTACACTAACCCTAACTACTACCCTAACCCTAACACTAACCCTAACCCTAACCCTAACCCATACCCTACGCCGTATCCGAACCCCTCCCACTACCCGAACCCTAAGCCGTACCCTAACCCTAACCCTAAGCCTAACCCTAACCCTAGGCTACCCTTGACTGCTTCTGCCTCCAATAGATTTCCTAAGAACTAGTGTTTTAAGGAACAGCTTAAAAAGAGAATCCTAATGTGATTTCTTTATAATGGGTGTGTTCCTTATCTTATTATAGTGTCTAAACTCTTCTCCATGGCTGGACCTCCAAATAATATTCCTTTACGTGCTAATGGGTATCTAGAGAGTGGGATAGGTTTAATAACTACCCTAACCCTAACGCGTACCCTAACCCTAACCCCTACCCTAACCCTAACACGTACCCTAATCCTAACCAATACCCTAAACGGAGCCCTAACCCTAACACTAACCCTAACCCTAACCCTAACCCATACCCTACGCCGTACTCGAAGCCCTCCCCGAACCCGTACCCTAAGCCTAACCCTAAGCCTAACCCTAACCCTAGGCTACCCTTGACTGCTTCTGCCTCCAATAGATTTCCTAAGCACTAGTGTTTTAAGGAACAGCTTAAAAAGAGAATCCTAATGTGATTTCTTTATAATGGGTATGTTTCTTATCTTATCCTAGTGTCTAAACTTTTCTCCATGGATGGACCCCCAAATAATATTCCTTTACGTGCTAAGGGGTATCTAGAGAGTGGGATAGGTTTAATAACTACCCTAACCATAACGCGTACCCTAACCCTAACCACTACCATAACCCTAACACGTACCCTAATCCTAACACAGACCCTAAACCGAGCCCTAACCCTAACACTAACACTAACCCTAAACCTAACCCATACCCTACGCTGTACCCGAAGCCCTCCCCGAACCCGTACCCTAATCCGTACCCTAAGCCTAACCCTAAGCCTAACCCTAACCGTAGGCTACCCTTGACTGCTTCTGCCTCCAATAGATTTCCTAAGCACTAGTGTTTTAAGGAACAGCTTAAAAAGAGAATCCTAATGTGATTTCTTTATAATGGGTGTGTTCCTTATCTTATCCTAGTGTCTAAACTCTTCTCCATGGCTGGAACCCCAAATAATATTCCTTTACGTGCTAAGTGGTATCTGGAGAGTGGGATAGGTTTAATAACTACCGTAACCCTAATGCGTACCCTAACCCTAACCCCTACCCTAACCCTAACACGTACCCTAATCCTAAACCGTACCCTAAACCGATCCCTAACCCTAACACTAACCCTAACCCTAAACCTAACCCATACCCTACGCCGTACCCGAAGCCCTCCCCGAACCCGTACCCTACGTCGTACCCTAAGCCTAACCCTAACCCTAGGCTACCCTTGACTGCTTCTGCATCCAATAGATTTCCTAAGCACTAGTGTTTTAAGGAACAGCTTAAAAAGAGAATCCTAATGTGATTTCTTTATAATGTGTGTGTTCCTTATATTATCTTAGTGTCTAAACTCTTCTCCATGGCTGGACCCCCAAATAATACTCCTTTACGTGCTAAGGGGTATCTAGATATTGGGATAGGTTTAATCACTACCTTAACCCTAACACGTACACTAACCCTAACTACTACCCTAACCCTAACACTTACCCTAATCCTAATCCATAACCTAAACCGAGCCCTAACCCTAACACTAACCCTAACCCTAACCCTAACCCATACCCTACGCCGTATCCGAACCACTCCCACAACCCGTACCCTAAGCCGTACCCTAATCCTAACCCTAACCCTAACCCTAACCCATACCGTACGCCGTACCCGAAGCCCTCCCCGAACCCGTACCGTAAGCCGTACCCTAAGCCTAACCCTAAGCCTAAATCTAACCCTAGGCTACCCTTGACTGCTTCTGCCTCCAATAGATTTCCTAAGCACTAGTGTTTTAAGGAACAGCTTAATAAGAGAATCCTAATGTGATTTCTTTATAATGTGTGTGTTCCTTATCTTATCCTACTGTCTAAACTCTTCTCCATGGCTGGACCTCCAAATAATATTCCTTTACGTGCTAAGGGGTATCTAGAGAGTGGGATAGGTTTAATAACTACCCTAACCCTAACGCGTACCCTAACCCTAACCCCTACCCTAACCCTACCACGTACCCTAATCCTAACCCGTACCCTAAACCGAGCCCTAACCCTAAAACTAACCCTAACCCTAACCCTAACCCATACCCAACGCCGTACCCGAAGCCCTCCCCGAACCCGTACCCTAAGCCGTACCCTAAGCCTAACCCTAAGCCTAACCCTAACCCTAGGCTACCCTTGACTGCTTCTGCCTCCAATAGATTTCCTAAGCACTCTTGTTTTAAGAAACAGCTTAAAAAGAGAATCCTAATGTGATTTCTTTATAATGGGTGTGTTCCTTATCTTATCCTAGTGTCTAAACTCTTCTCCATGGCTGGACCCCCAAATAATATTCCTTTACGTGCTAAGGGGTATCTAGAGAGTGGGATAGGTTTAATAACTACCCTAACCCTAACGCGTACCCTATGGCTAACCCCTACCGTAACCCTAACACGTACCCTAATCCTATCCCGTAACCTAAACGGAGCCCTAACCCTAACATTAACCCAAACCCTAACCCTAACCCATACCATCCACCGTACACGAAGCCCTCCCCGAACCCGTACCCTAAGCCTAACCCTAAGCCTAACCCTAACCCTAGGCTACCCTTGACTGCTTCTGTCTCCAATAGATTTCCTAAGCACTAGTGTTTTAAGGAACAGCTTAAAAAGAGAATCCTAATGTGATTTCTTTATAATGTGTGTGTTCTTTATATTATCTTAGTGTCTAAACGCTTCTCCATGGCTGGACCCCCAAATAATACTCCTTTACGTGCTAAGGGGTATCTAGAGAGTGGGATAGGTTTAATAACTACCCTAACCCTAACGTGTACCCTAACCCTAACCCCTACCCTAACCCTAACACGTACCCTAATCCTAAACCGTACCCTAAACCGAGCCGTAACCCTAACACTAACCCTAACCCTAACCCATACCCTACGCCGTACCCGAAGCCCTCCCCGAAACCGTACCGTACGCCGTACCCTAAGCCTAACCCTAAGCCTAAACCTAACCCTAGGCTACCCTTGACTGCTTCTGCCTCCAATAGATTTCCTAAGCACTAGTGTTTTAAGGAACAGCTTAAAAAGAGAATCCTAATGTGATTTCTTTATAATGGGTGAGTTCCTTATCTTATCCTAGTGTCTAAACTCTTCTCCATGGCTGGACCTCCAAATAATATTCCTTTACGTGCTAAGGGGTATCTAGAGAGTGGGATAGGTTTAATAACTACCCTAACCCTAACGTGTACCCTAACCCTAACCCCTACCCTAACCCTAACACGTACCCTAATCCTAACCCGTACCCTAAACCGAGCCCTAACCCTAACACTAACCCTAACCCTAACCCTAACACATACCCTACACCGTACCCGAAGCTCTCCCCGAACCCGTACCCTAAGCCGTACCCTAAGCCTAACCCTAAGCCTAACCCTAACGTTAGGCTACCCTTGACTGCTTCTGCCTCCAATAGATTTCCTAAGCACTAGTGTTTTAAGGAACAGCTTAAAAAGAGAATCCTAATGTGATTTCTTTATAATGGGTGTGTTGCTTATCTTATCCTAGTGTCTAAACTCTTCTCCATGGCTGGACCCCCAAATAATATACTTTACGTGCTAAGGGGTATCTAGAGAGTGGGATAGGTTTAATAACTACCCTAACCATAACGCGTACCCTAACCCTAACCCCTACTCTAAACCTAACACGTACCCTTATCCTAACCCGTACCCTAAACCGAGCCCTAACCCTAACACTAACCCTAACCCTAACCCTAACCCATACCCTACGCCGTACCCGAAGCCCTCCCCGAACCCGTACCGTAAGCCGTACCCTAAGCCTAACCCTAAGCCTAAACCTAACCCTTGGCTACCCTTGACTGCTTCTGCCTCCAATAGATTTTCTAAGCACTAGTGTTTTAAGGAACAGCTTAAAAAGAGAATCCTAATGTGATTTCTTTATAATGGGTGTGTTCCTTATCTTATCCTAGTGTCTAAACTCTTCTCCATGGCTGGACCTCCAAATAATATTCCTTTACGTGCTAAGGGGTATCTACAGAGTGGGATAGGTTTAATAACTACACTAACCCTAATGCGTACCCTAACCCAAAACCCTACCGTAACCCTAACACGTACCCTAATCCTAACCAATACCCTAAACCGAGCCCTAACCCTAACACTAACCCTAACGCTAACCCTAACACATACCCTACGCCATAACCGAAGCCCTCCCCGAAACCGTACCCTCAGCCGTACCCTAAGCCTAACCCTAAGCCTAACCCTAACCCTAGGCTACCCTTGACAGCTTCTGCCTCCAATAGATTTCTTAAGCACTAGTGTTTTAAGGAACAGCTTAAAAAGAGAATCCTAATGTGATTTCTTTATAATGGGTATGTTCCTTATCTGATCCTAGTGTCTAAACTTTTCTCCAGGGCTGGACCCCCAAATAATATTCCTTTACGTGCTAAGGGGTATCTAGATATTGGGATAGGTTTAATCACTACCTTAATCCTAACACGTACACTAACCCTAACTACTACCCTAACCCTAACACTTACCCTAATCCTAATCAATAACCTAAACCGAGCCCTAACCCTAACACTAACCCTAACCCTAACCCTAACCCATACCCTACGCCGTATCCGAACCATTCCCACAACCCGTACCCTAAGCCGTACCCTAATCCTAACCATAAGCCTAACCCTAACCCTAGGCTACCCTTGACTGCTTCTGCCTCCAATAGATTTCCTAAGCACTAGTGTTTTAAGGAACAGCTTAAAAAGAGAATCCTAATGTGATTTCTTTATAATGGGTGTGTTCCTTATCTTGTCCTAGTGTCTCAACACTTCTCCATGGCTGGAACCCCAAATAATATTCCTTTACGTGCTAAGGGTTATCTAGAGAGTGGGATAGTTTTAATAACTACCCTAACCGTAACGCGTACCCTAACCCTAACCTCTACCCTAAACCTAACACGTACCCTAATCCTAACCCGAACCCTAAACCGAGCCCTAACCCTAACACTAACCCTAACCCTAACCCTAACCCATACCCTCCGCCGTACACGAAGCCCTCCCCGAACCCGTACCCTAAGCCTAACCCTAAGCCTAACCCTAACCCTAGGCTACCCTTGACTGCTTCTGCCTCCAATAGATTTCCTAAGCACTAGTGTTTTAAGGAACAGCTTAAAAAGAGAATCCTAATGTGATTTCTTTATAATGTGTGTGTTCCTTATATTATCTTAGTGTCTAAACGCTTCTCCATGGCTGGACCCCAAAATAATACTCCTTTACGTGCTAAGGGGTATCTAGAGAGTGGGATAGGTTTAATAACTACCCTAACCCTAACGCGTACCCTAACCCTAACCCCTACCCTAACCCTAACACGTACACTAATCCTAACCCGTACCCTAAACCGAGCCCTAACCCTAACACTAACCCTAACCCTAAACCTAACCCATACCCTACGCCGTACCCGAAGCCCTCCCCGAACCCGTACCCTAAGCCGTACCCTAAGCCTAACCCTAAGCCTAACCCTAACCCTAGGCTACCCTTGACTGCTTCTGCCTCCAATAGATTTTCTAAGCACTAGTGTTTTAAGAAACAGCTTAAAAAGAGAATCCTAATGTGATTTCTTTATAATGGGTGTGTTCCTTATCTTATCCTAGTGTCTAAACTCTTCTCCATGGCTGGACCTCCAAATAATATTCCTTTACGTGCTAAGGGGTATCTAGAGAGTGGGATAGGTTTAATAACTACACTAACCCTAATGCGTACACTAACCCAAACCCCTACCGTAACCCTAACACGTACCCTAATCCTAACCAATACCCTAAACCGAGCCCTAACCCTAACACTAACCCTAACCCTAACCCTAACACATACCCTACGCCATAACCGAAGCCCTCCCCGAAACCGTACCCTCAGCCGTACCCTAAGCCTAACCCTAAGCCTAACCCTAACCCTAGGCTACCCTTGACAGCTTCTGCCTCCAATAGATTTCTTAAGCACTAGTGTTTTAAGGAACAGCTTAAAAAGAGAATCCTAATGTGATTTCTTTATAATGGGTATGTTCCTTATCTTATCCTAGTGTCTAAACTTTTCTCCATGGCTGGACCCCCAAATAATATTCCTTTACGTGCTAAGGGGTATCTAGATATTGGGATAGGTTTAATCACTACCTTAATCCTAACACGTACACTAACCCTAACTACTACCCTAACCCTAACACTTACCCTAATCCTCATCAATAACCTAAACCGAGCCCTAGCCCTAACACTAACCCTAACCCTAACCCTAACCCATACCCTACGCCGTATCCGAACCACTCCCACAACCCGTACCCTAAGCCGTACCCTAATCCTAACCATAAGCCTAACCCTAACCCTAGGCTACCCTTGACTGCTTCTGCCTCCAATAGATTTCCTAAGCACTAGTGTTTTAAGGAACAGCTTAAAAAGAGAATCCTAATGTGATTTCTTTATAATGGGTGTGTTCCTTATCTTATCCTAGTGTCTCAACTCTTCTCCATGGCTGGAACCCCAAATAATATTCCTTTACGTGCTAAGGGTTATCTAGAGAGTGGGATAGTTTTAATAACTACCCTAACCGTAACGCGTACCCTAACCCTAACCCCTACCCTAAACCTAACACGTACCCTAATCCTAACCCAAACCCTAAACCGAGCCCTAACCCTAACACTAACCCTAACCCTAACCCTAACCCATACCCTCCGCCGTACACGAAGCCCTCCCCGAACCCGTACCCTAAGCCTAACCCTAAGCCTAACCCTAACCCTAGGCTACCCTTGACTGCTTCTGCCTCCAATAGATTTCCTAAGCACTAGTGTTTTAAGGAACAGCTTAAAAAGAGAATCCTAATGTGATTTCTTTATAATGTGTGTGTTCCTTATATTATCTTAGTGTCTAAACGCTTCTCCATGGCTGGACCCCAAAATAATACTCCTTTACGTGCTAAGGGGTATCTAGAGAGTGGGATAGGTTTAATAACTACCCTAAACCTAACGCGTACCCTAACCCTAACCCCTACCCTAACCCTAACACGTACCCTAATCCTAACCCGTACCCTAAACCGAGACCTAACCCTAAAACTAACCCTAACCCTAACCCTAACCCATACCCTACGCCGTACCCGAAGCCCTCCCCGAACCCGTACCCTAAGCCGTACCCTAAGCCTAACCCTAAGCCTAACCCTAACCCTAGGCTTCCCTTGACTGCTTCTGCCTCCAATAGATTTCCTAAGCACTAGTGTTTTAAGGAACAGCTTAAAAAGAGAATCCTAATGTGATTTCTTTATAATGGGTGTGTTCCTTATCTTATCCTAGTGTCTAAACTCTTCTCCATGGCTGGACCCCCAAATAATATTCCTTTACGTGCTAAGGGGTATCTAGAGAGTGGGATAGGTTTAATAACTACCCTAACCCTAACGCGTACCCTAACGCTAACCCCTACCCTAACCCTAACACGTACCCTAATCCTATCCCGTACCCTAAACGGAGCCCTAACCCTAACATTAACCCAAACCCTAACCCTAACCCATACCCTCCCCCGTACACGAAGCCCTGCCCGAACCCGTACCCTAAGCCTAACCCTAAGCCTAACCCTAACCCTAGGCTACCCTTGACAGCTTCTGCCTCCAATAGATTTCCTAAGCACTAGTGTTTTGAGGAACAGCTTAAAAAGAGAATCCTAATGTGATTTCTTTATAATGGGTATGTTCCTTATCTTATCCTAGTGTCTAAACTTTTCTCCATGGCTGGACCCCCAAATAATATTCCTTTACGTGCTAAGGGGTATCTAGATATTGGGATAGGTTTAATGACTACCTTAACCCTAACACGTACACTAACCCTAACTACTACCCTAACCCTAACACTAACCCTAACCCTAACCCTAACCCATACCCTACGCCGTATCCGAACCCCTCCCACTACCCGAACCCTAAGCCGTACCCTAACCCTAACCCTAAGCCTAACCCTAACCCTAGGCTACCCTTGACTGCTTCTGCCTCCAATAGATTTCCTAAGAACTAGTGTTTTAAGGAACAGCTTAAAAAGAGAATCCTAATGTGATTTCTTTATAATGGGTGTGTTCCTTATCTTATTATAGTGTCTAAACTCTTCTCCATGGCTGGACCTCCAAATAATATTCCTTTACGTGCTAATGGGTATCTAGAGAGTGGGATAGGTTTAATAACTACCCTAACCCTAACGCGTACCCTAACCCTAACCCCTACCCTAACCCTAACACGTACCCTAATCCTAACCAATACCCTAAACGGAGCCCTAACCCTAACACTAACCCTAACCCTAACCCTAACCCATACCCTACGCCGTACTCGAAGCCCTCCCCGAACCCGTACCCTAAGCCTAACCCTAAGCCTAACCCTAACCCTAGGCTACCCTTGACTGCTTCTGCCTCCAATAGATTTCCTAAGCACTAGTGTTTTAAGGAACAGCTTAAAAAGAGAATCCTAATGTGATTTCTTTATAATGGGTATGTTTCTTATCTTATCCTAGTGTCTAAACTTTTCTCCATGGATGGACCCCCAAATAATATTCCTTTACGTGCTAAGGGGTATCTAGAGAGTGGGATAGGTTTAATAACTACCCTAACCATAACGCGTACCCTAACCCTAACCACTACCATAACCCTAACACGTACCCTAATCCTAACACAGACCCTAAACCGAGCCCTAACCCTAACACTAACACTAACCCTAAACCTAACCCATACCCTACGCTGTACCCGAAGCCCTCCCCGAACCCGTACCCTAATCCGTACCCTAAGCCTAACCCTAAGCCTAACCCTAACCGTAGGCTACCCTTGACTGCTTCTGCCTCCAATAGATTTCCTAAGCACTAGTGTTTTAAGGAACAGCTTAAAAAGAGAATCCTAATGTGATTTCTTTATAATGGGTGTGTTCCTTATCTTATCCTAGTGTCTAAACTCTTCTCCATGGCTGGAACCCCAAATAATATTCCTTTACGTGCTAAGTGGTATCTGGAGAGTGGGATAGGTTTAATAACTACCGTAACCCTAATGCGTACCCTAACCGTAACCCCTACCCTAACCCTAACACGTACCCTAATCCTAAACCGTACCCTAAACCGATCCCTAACCCTAACACTAACCCTAACCCTAAACCTAACCCATACCCTACGCCGTACCCGAAGCCCTCCCCGAACCCGTACCCTACGTCGTACCCTAAGCCTAACCCTAACCCTAGGCTACCCTTGACTGCTTCTGCATCCAATAGATTTCCTAAGCACTAGTGTTTTAAGGAACAGCTTAAAAAGAGAATCCTAATGTGATTTCTTTATAATGTGTGTGTTCCTTATATTATCTTAGTGTCTAAACTCTTCTCCATGGCTGGACCCCCAAATAATACTCCTTTACGTGCTAAGGGGTATCTAGATATTGGGATAGGTTTAATCACTACCTTAACCCTAACACGTACACTAACCCTAACTACTACCCTAACCCTAACACTTACCCTAATCCTAATCCATAACCTAAACCGAGCCCTAACCCTAACACTAACCCTAACCCTAACCCTAACCCATACCCTACGCCGTATCCGAACCACTCCCACAACCCGTACCCTAAGCCGTACCCTAATCCTAACCCTAACCCTAACCCTAACCCATACCGTACGCCGTACCCGAAGCCCTCCCCGAACCCGTACCGTAAGCCGTACCCTAAGCCTAACCCTAAGCCTAAATCTAACCCTAGGCTACCCTTGACTGCTTCTGCCTCCAATAGATTTCCTAAGCACTAGTGTTTTAAGGAACAGCTTAATAAGAGAATCCTAATGTGATTTCTTTATAATGTGTGTGTTCCTTATCTTATCCTACTGTCTAAACTCTTCTCCATGGCTGGACCTCCAAATAATATTCCTTTACGTGCTAAGGGGTATCTAGAGAGTGGGATAGGTTTAATAACTACCCTAACCCTAACGCGTACCCTAACCCTAACCCCTACCCTAACCCTACCACGTACCCTAATCCTAACCCGTACCCTAAACCGAGCCCTAACCCTAAAACTAACCCTAACCCTAACCCTAACCCATACCCAACGCCGTACCCGAAGCCCTCCCCGAACCCGTACCCTAAGCCGTACCCTAAGCCTAACCCTAAGCCTAACCCTAACCCTAGGCTACCCTTGACTGCTTCTGCCTCCAATAGATTTCCTAAGCACTCTTGTTTTAAGAAACAGCTTAAAAAGAGAATCCTAATGTGATTTCTTTATAATGGGTGTGTTCCTTATCTTATCCTAGTGTCTAAACTCTTCTCCATGGCTGGACCCCCAAATAATATTCCTTTACGTGCTAAGGGGTATCTAGAGAGTGGGATAGGTTTAATAACTACCCTAACCCTAACGCGTACCCTATGGCTAACCCCTACCGTAACCCTAACACGTACCCTAATCCTATCCCGTAACCTAAACGGAGCCCTAACCCTAACATTAACCCAAACCCTAACCCTAACCCATACCATCCACCGTACACGAAGCCCTCCCCGAACCCGTACCCTAAGCCTAACCCTAAGCCTAACCCTAACCCTAGGCTACCCTTGACTGCTTCTGTCTCCAATAGATTTCCTAAGCACTAGTGTTTTAAGGAACAGCTTAAAAAGAGAATCCTAATGTGATTTCTTTATAATGTGTGTGTTCTTTATATTATCTTAGTGTCTAAACGCTTCTCCATGGCTGGACCCCCAAATAATACTCCTTTACGTGCTAAGGGGTATCTAGAGAGTGGGATAGGTTTAATAACTACCCTAACCCTAACGTGTACCCTAACCCTAACCCCTACCCTAACCCTAACACGTACCCTAATCCTAACCCGTACCCTAAACCGAGCCGTAACCCTAACACTAACCCTAACCCTAACCCATACCCTACGCCGTACCCGAAGCCCTCCCCGAAACCGTACCGTACGCCGTACCCTAAGCCTAACCCTAAGCCTAAACCTAACCCTAGGCTACCCTTGACTGCTTCTGCCTCCAATAGATTTCCTAAGCACTAGTGTTTTAAGGAACAGCTTAAAAAGAGAATCCTAATGTGATTTCTTTATAATGGGTGAGTTCCTTATCTTATCCTAGTGTCTAAACTCTTCTCCATGGCTGGACCTCCAAATAATATTCCTTTACGTGCTAAGGGGTATCTAGAGAGTGGGATAGGTTTAATAACTACCCTAACCCTAACGTGTACCCTAACCCTAACCCCTACCCTAACCCTAACACGTACCCTAATCCTAACCCGTACCCTAAACCGAGCCCTAACCCTAACACTAACCCTAACCCTAACCCTAACACATACCCTACACCGTACCCGAAGCTCTCCCCGAACCCGTACCCTAAGCCGTACCCTAAGCCTAACCCTAAGCCTAACCCTAACGTTAGGCTACCCTTGACTGCTTCTGCCTCCAATAGATTTCCTAAGCACTAGTGTTTTAAGGAACAGCTTAAAAAGAGAATCCTAATGTGATTTCTTTATAATGGGTGTGTTGCTTATCTTATCCTAGTGTCTAAACTCTTCTCCATGGCTGGACCCCCAAATAATATACTTTACGTGCTAAGGGGTATCTAGAGAGTGGGATAGGTTTAATAACTACCCTAACCATAACGCGTACCCTAACCCTAACCCCTACTCTAAACCTAACACGTACCCTTATCCTAACCCGTACCCTAAACCGAGCCCTAACCCTAACACTAACCCTAACCCTAACCCTAACCCATACCCTACGCCGTACCCGAAGCCCTCCCCGAACCCGTACCGTAAGCCGTACCCTAAGCCTAACCCTAAGCCTAAACCTAACCCTTGGCTACCCTTGACTGCTTCTGCCTCCAATAGATTTCCTAAGCACTAGTGTTTTAAGGAACAGCTTAAAAAGAGAATCCTAATGTGATTTCTTTATAATGCGTGTGTTCCTTATCTTATCCTAGTGTCTAAACTCTTCTCCATGGCTGGACCTCCAAATAATATTCCTTTACGTGCTAATGGGTATCTAGAGAGTGGGATAGGTTTAATAACTACCCTAACCCTAACGCGTACCCTAACCCTAACCCCTACCCTAACCCTAACACGTACCCTAATCCTAACCAATACCCTAAACGGAGCCCTAACCCTAACACTAACCCTAACCCTAACCCTAACCCATACCCTACGCCGTATTCGAAGCCCTCCCCGAACCCGTACCCTAAGCCTAACCCTAAGCCTAACCCTAACCCTAGGCTACCCTTGACTGCTTCTGCCTCCAATAGATTTCCTAAGCACTAGTGTTTTAAGGAACAACTTAAAAAGAGAATCCTAATGTGATTTCTTTATAATGGGTGTGTTCCTTATCTTATCCTAGTGTCTAAACTCTTCTCCATGGCTGGACCTCCAAATAATATTCCTTTACGTGCTAATGGGTATCTAGAGAGTGGGATAGGTTTAATAACTACCCTAACCCTAACGCGTACCCTAACCCTAACCCCTACCCTAACCCTAACACGTACCCTAATCCTAACCAATACCCTAAACGGAGCCCTAACCCTAACACTAACCCTAACCCTAAACCTAACCCATACCCTACGCCGTACTCGAAGCCCTCCCCGAACCCGTACCCTAAGCCTAACCCTAAGCCTAACCCTAAACCTAGGCTACCCTTGACTGCTTCTGCCTCCAATAGATTTTCTAAGCACTAGTGTTTTAAGAAACAGCTTAAAAAGAGAATCCTAATGTGATTTCTTTATAATGGGTGTGTTCCTTATCTTATCCTAGTGTCTAAACTCTTCTCCATGGCTGGACCTCCAAATAATATTCCTTTACGTGCTAAGGGGTATCTAGAGAGTGGGATAGGTTTAATCACTACACTAACCCTAATGCGTACCCTAACCCAAAACCCTACCGTAACCCTAACACGTACCCTAATCCTAACCAATACCCTAAACCGAGCCCTAACCCTAACACTAACCCTAACCCTAACCCTAACACATACCCTACGCCATAACCGAAGCCCTCCCCGAAACCGTACCCTCAGCCGTACCCTAAGCCTAACCCTAAGCCTAACCCTAACCCTAGGCTACCCTTGACAGCTTCTGCCTCCAATAGATTTCTTAAGCACTAGTGTTTTAAGGAACAGCTTAAAAAGAGAATCCTAATGTGATTTCTTTATAATGGGTATGTTCCTTATCTTATCCTAGTGTCTAAACTTTTCTCCATGGCTGGACCCCCAAATAATATTCCTTTACGTGCTAAGGGGTATCTAGATATTGGGATAGGTTTAATCACTACCTTAATCCTAACACGTACACTAACCCTAACTACTACCCTAACCCTAACACTTACCCTAATCCTAATCAATAACCTAAACCGAGCCCTAACCCTAACACTAACCCTAACCCTAACCCTAACCCATACCCTACGCCGTATCCGAACCACTCCCACAACCCGTACCCTAAGCCGTACCCTAATCCTAACCATAAGCCTAACCCTAACCCTAGGCTACCCTTGACTGCTTCTGCCTCCAATAGATTTCCTAAGCACTAGTGTTTTAAGGAACAGCTTAAAAAGAGAATCCTAATGTGATTTCTTTATAATGTGTGTGTTCCTTATATTATCTTAGTGTCTAAACGCTTCTCCATGGCTGGACCCCAAAATAATACTCCTTTACGTGCTAAGGGGTATTTAGAGAGTGGGATAGGTTTAATAACAACCCTAACCCTAACGCGTACCCTAACCCTAACCCCTACCCTAACCCTAACACGTACCCTAATCCTAACCCGTACCCTAAACCGAGCCCTAACCCTAACACTAACCCTAACCCTAAACCTAACCCATACCCTACGCCGTACCCGAAGCCCTCCCCGAACCCGTACCCTAAGCCGTACCCTAAGCCTAACCCTAAGCCTAACCCTAACCCTAGGCTACCCTTGACTGCTTCTGCCTCCAATAGATTTTCTAAGCACTAGTGTTTTAAGAAACAGCTTAAAAAGAGAATCCTAATGTGATTTCTTTATAATGGGTGTGTTCCTTATCTTATCCTAGTGTCTAAACTCTTCTCCATGGCTGGACCTCCAAATAATATTCCTTTCCGTGCTAAGGGGTATCTAGAGAGTGGGATAGGTTTAATAACTACACTAACCCTAATGCGTACCCTAACCCAAACCCCTACCGTAACCCTAACACGTACCCTAATCCTAACCAATACCCTAAACCGAGCCCTAACCCTAACACTAACCCTAACCCTAACCCTAACACATACCCTACGCCATAACCGAAGCCCTCCCCGAAACCGTACCCTCAGCCGTACCCTAAGCCTAACCCTAAGCATAACCCTAACCCTAGGCTACCCTTGACAGCTTCTGCCTCCAATAGATTTCTTAAGCACGAGTGTTTTAAGGAACAGCTTAAAAAGAGAATCCTAATGTGATTTCTTTATAATGGGTATGTTCCTTATCTTATCCTAGTGTCTAAACTTTTCTCCATGGCTGGACCCCCAAATAATATTCCTTTACGTGCTAAGGGGTATCTAGATATTGGGATAGGTTTAATCACTACCTTAATCCTAACACGTACACTAACCCTAACTACTACCCTAACCCTAACACTTACCCTAATCCTAATCAATAACCTAAACCGAGCCCTAACCCTAACACTAACCCTAACCCTAACCCTAACCCATACCCTCCCCCGTACACGAAGCCCTCCCCGAACCCGTACCCTAAGCCTAACCCTAAGCCTAACCCTAACCCTAGGCTACCCTTGACAGCTTCTGCCTCCAATAGATTTCCTAAGCACTAGTGTTTTGAGGAACAGCTTAAAAAGAGAATCCTAATGTGATTTCTTTATAATGGGTATGTTCCTTATCTTATCCTAGTGTCTAAACTTTTCTCCATGGCTGGACCCCCAAATAATATTCCTTTACGTGCTAAGGGGTATCTAGATATTGGGATAGGTTTAATGACTACCTTAACCCTAACACGTACACTAACCCTAACTACTACCCTAACCCTAACACTAACCCTAACCCTAACCCTAACCCATACCCTACGCCGTATCCGAACCCCTCCCACTACCCGAACCCTAAGCCGTACCCTAACCCTAACCCTAAGCCTAACCCTAACCCTAGGCTACCCTTGACTGCTTCTGCCTCCAATAGATTTCCTAAGAACTAGTGTTTTAAGGAACAGCTTAAAAAGAGAATCCTAATGTGATTTCTTTATAATGGGTGTGTTCCTTATCTTATCCTACTGTCTAAACTCTTCTCCATGGCTGGACCTCCAAATAATATTCCTTTACGTGCTAAGGGGTATCTAGAGAGTGGGATAGGTTTAATAACTACCCTAACCATAACGCGTACCCTAACCCTAACCACTACCATAACCCTAACACGTACCCTAATCCTAACACAGACCCTAAACCGAGCCCTAACCCTAACACTAACACTAACCCTAACCCTAACCCATACCCTACGCTGTACCCGAAGCCCTCCCCGAACCCGTACCCTAATCCGTACCCTAAGCCTAACCCTAAGCCTAACCCTAACCGTAGGCTACCCTTGACTGCTTCTGCCTCCAATAGATTTCCTAAGCACTAGTGTTTTAAGGAACAGCTTAAAAAGAGAATCCTAATGTGATTTCTTTATAATGGGTGTGTTCCTTATCTTATCCTAGTGTCTAAACTCTTCTCCATGGCTGGAACCCCAAATAATATTCCTTTACGTGCTAAGTGGTATCTGGAGAGTGGGATAGGTTTAATAACTACCGTAACCCTAATGCGTACCCTAACCCTAACCCCTACCCTAACCCTAACACGTACCCTAATCCTAAACCGTACCCTAAACCGATCCCTAACCCTAACACTAACCCTAACCCTAAACCTAACCCATACCCTACGCCGTACCCGAAGCCCTCCCCGAACCCGTACCCTAAGCCGTACCCTAAGCCTAACCCTAAGCCTAACCCTAACCCTAGGCTACCCTTGACTGCTTCTGCCTCCAATAGATTTCCTAAGCACTCTTGTTTTAAGGAACAGCTTAAAAAGAGAATCCTAATGTGATTTCTTTATAATGGGTGTGTTCCTTATCTTATCCTAGTGTCTAAACTCTTCTCCATGGCTGGACCCCCAAATAATATTCCTTTACGTGCTAAGGGGTATCTAGAGAGTGGGATAGGTTTAATAACTACCCTAACCCTAATGCGTACCCTATGGCTAACCCCTACCGTAACCCTAACACGTACCCTAATCCTATCCCGTAACCTAAACGGAGCCCTAACCCTAACATTAACCCAAACCCTAACCCTAACCCATACCATCCACCGTACACGAAGCCCTCCCCGAACCCGTACCCTAAGCCTAACCCTAAGCCTAACCCTAACCCTAGGCTACCCTTGACTGCTTCTGTCTCCAATAGATTTCCTAAGCACTAGTGTTTTAAGGAACAGCTTAAAAAGAGAATCCTAATGTGATTTCTTTATAATGTGTGTGTTCTTTATATTATCTTAGTGTCTAAACGCTTCTCCATGGCTGGACCCCCAAATAATACTCCTTTACGTGCTAAGGTGTATCTAGAGAGTGGGATAGGTTTAATAACTACCCTAACCCTAACGTGTACCATAACCCTAACCCCTACCCTAACCCTAACACGTACCCTAATCCTAACCCGTACCCTAAACCGAGCCGTAACCCTAACACTAACCCTAACCCTAACCCATACCCTACGCCGTACCCGAAGCCCTCCCCGAAACCGTACCGTAAGCCGTACCCTAAGCCTAACCCTAAGCCTAAACCTAACCCTAGGCTACCCTTGACTGCTTCTGCCTCCAATAGATTTCCTAAGCACTAGTGTTTTAAGGAACAGCTTAAAAAGAGAATCCTAATGTGATTTCTTTATAATGGGTGAGTTCCTTATCTTATCCTAGTGTCTAAACTCTTCTCCATGGCTGGACCTCCAAATAATATTCCTTTACGTGCTAAGGGGTATCTAGAGAGTGGGATAGGTTTAATAACTACCCTAACCCTAACGCGTACCCTAACCCTAACCCCTACCCTAACCCTAACACGTACCCTAATCCTAACCCGTACCCTAAACCGAGCCCTAACCCTAACACTAACCCTAACCCTAACCCTAACACATACCCTACACCGTACCCGAAGCTCTCCCCGAACCCGTACCCTAAGCCGTATCCTAAGCCTAACCCTAAGCCTAACCCTAACGTTAGGCTACCCTTGACTGCTTCTGCCTCCAATAGATTTCCTAAGCACTAGTGTTTTAAGGAACAGCTTAAAAAGAGAATCCTAATGTGATTTCTTTATAATAGGTGTTTTCCTTATTTATCCTAGTGTCTAAACTCTTCTCCATGGTTGGACCCCCAAATAATATTCCTTTACGTGCTAAGGGGTATCTAGAGAGTGGGATAGGTTTAATAACTACCCTAACCCTAACGTGTACCCTAACGCTAACCCCTACCCTAACGCTAACACGTACCCTAATCCTATCCAGTACCCTAAACAGAGCCCTAACCCTAACATTAACCCAAACCCTAACCCTAACCCATACCCTCCGCCGTACACGAAGCCCTCCCCGAACCCGTACCCTAAGCCTCACCCTAAGCCTAACCCTAACCCTAGGCTACCCTTGACTGCTTCTGCCTCCAATAGATTTCCTAAGCACTAGTGTTTTAAGGAACAGCTTAAAAAGAGAATCCTAATGTGACTTCTTTATAATTGGTGTGTTCCTTATCTTATCCTAGTGTCTAAACTCTTCTCCATGGCTGGACCCCCAAATAATATTCCTTTACGTGCTAAGGGGTATTTAGAGAGTGGGATAGGTTTAATAACTACCCTATCCCTAACGCATACCCTAACCCAAACCCCTACCGTAACCCTAACACGTACCCTAATCCTAACCAATACCCTAAACCGAGCCCTAACCCTAACACTAACCCTAACCCTAACCCTAACACATACCCTACGCCATAACCGAAGCCCTCCCCGAAACCGTACCCTCAGCCGTACCCTAAGCCTAACCCTAAGCATAACCCTAACCCTAGGCTACCCTTGACAGCTTCTGCCTCCAATAGATTTCTTAAGCACTAGTGTTTTAAGGAACAGCTTAAAAAGAGAATCCTAATGTGATTTCTTTATAATGGGGATGTTCCTTATCTTATCCTAGTGTCTAAACTTTTCTCCATGGCTGGACCCCCAAATAATATTCCTTTACGTGCTAAGGGGTATCTAGATATTGGGATAGGTTTAATCACTACCTTAATCCTAACACGTACACTAACCCTAACTACTACCCTAACCCTAACACTTACCCTAATCCTAATCGATAACCTAAACCGAGCCCTAACCCTAACACTAACCCTAACCCTAACCCTAACCCATACCCTCCCCCGTACACGAAGCCCTCCCCGAACCCGTACCCTAAGCCTAACCCTAAGCCTAACCCTAACCCTAGGCTACCCTTGACAGCTTCTGCCTCCAATAGATTTCCTAAGCACTAGTGTTTTGAGGAACAGCTTAAAAAGAGAATCCTAATGTGATTTCTTTATAATGGGTATGTTCCTTATCTTATCCTAGTGTCTAAACTTTTCTCCATGGCTGGACCCCCAAATAATATTCCTTTACGTGCTAAGGGGTATCTAGATATTGGGATAGGTTTAATGACTACCTTAACCCTAACACGTACACTAACCCTAACTACTACCCTAACCCTAACACTAACCCTAACCCTAACCCTAACCCATACCCTACGCCGTATCCGAACCCCTCCCACTACCCGAACCCTAAGCCGTACCCTAACCCTAACCCTAAGCCTAACCCTAACCCTAGGCTACCCTTGACTGCTTCTGCCTCCAATAGATTTCCTAAGAACTAGTGTTTTAAGGAACAGCTTAAAAAGAGAATCCTAATGTGATTTCTTTATAATGGGTGTGTTCCTTATCTTATCCTAGTGTCTAAACTCTTCTCCATGGCTGGACCTCCAAATAATATTCCTTTACGTGCTAATGGGTATCTAGAGAGTGGGATAGGTTTAATAACTACCCTAACCCTAACGCGTACCCTAACCCTAACCCCTACCCTAACCCTAACACGTACCCTAATCCTAACCAATACCCTAAACGGAGCCCTAACCCTAACACTAACCCTAACCCTAACCCTAACCCATACCCTACGCCGTACTCGAAGCCCTCCCCGAACCCGTACCCTAAGCCTAACCCTAAGCCTAACCCTAACCCTAGGCTACCCTTGACTGCTTCTGCCTCCAATAGATTTCCTAAGCACTAGTGTTTTAAGGAACAGCTTAAAAAGAGAATCCTAATGTGATTTCTTTATAATGGGTATGTTTCTTATCTTATCCTAGTGTCTAAACTTTTCTCCATGGATGGACCCCCAAATAATATTCCTTTACGTGCTAAGGGGTATCTAGAGAGTGGGATAGGTTTAATAACTACCCTAACCATAACGCGTACCCTAACCCTAACCACTACCATAACCCTAACACGTACACTAATCCTAACACAGACCCTAAACCGAGCCCTAACCCTAACACTAACACTAACCCTAACCCTAACCCATACCCTACGCTGTACCCGAAGCCCTCCCCGAACCCGTACCCTAATCCGTACCCTAAGCCTAACCCTAAGCCTAACCCTAACCGTAGGCTACCCTTGACTGCTTCTGCCTCCAATAGATTTCCTAAGCACTAGTGTTTTAAGGAACAGCTTAAAAAGAGAATCCTAATGTGATTTCTTTATAATGGGTGTGTTCCTTATCTTATCCTAGTGTCTAAACTCTTCTCCATGGCTGGAACCCCAAATAATATTCCTTTACGTGCTAAGTGGTATCTGGAGAGTGGGATAGGTTTAATAACTACCGTAACCCTAATGCGTACCCTAACCCTAACCCCTACCCTAACCCTAACACGTACCCTAATCCTAAACCGTACCCTAAACCGATCCCTAACCCTAACACTAACCCTAACCCTAAACCTAACCCATACCCTACGCCGTACCCGAAGCCCTCCCCGAACCCGTACCCTAAGCCGTACCCTAAGCCTAACCCTAAGCCTAAATCTAACCCTAGGCTACCCTTGACTGCTTCTGCCTCCAATAGATTTCCTAAGCACTAGTGTTTTAAGGAACAGCTTAATAAGAGAATCCTAATGTGATTTCTTTATAATGGGTGTGTTCCTTATCTTATCCTACTGTCTAAACTCTTCTCCATGGCTGGACCTCCAAATAATATTCCTTTACGTGCTAAGGGGTATCTAGAGAGTGGTATAGGTTTAATAACTACCCTAACCCTAACGCGTACCCTAACCCTAACCCCTACCCTAACCCTAACACGTACCCTAATCCTAACCCGTACCCTAAACCGAGCCCTAACCCTAAAACTAACCCTAACCCTAACCCTAACCCATACCCAACGCCGTACCCGAAGCCCTCCCCGAACCCGTACCCTAAGCCGTACCCTAAGCCTAACCCTAAGCCTAACCCTAACCCTAGGCTACCCTTGACTGCTTCTGCCTCCAATAGATTTCCTAAGCACTCTTGTTTTAAGGAACAGCTTAAAAAGAGAATCCTAATGTGATTTCTTTATAATGGGTGTGTTCCTTATCTTATCCTAGTGTCTAAACTCTTCTCCATGGCTGGACCCCCAAATAATATTCCTTTACGTGCTAAGGGGTATCTAGAGAGTGGGATAGGTTTAATAACTACCCTAACCCTAATGCGTACCCTATGGCTAACCCCTACCGTAACCCTAACACGTACCCTAATCCTATCCCGTAACCTAAACGGAGCCCTAACCCTAACATTAACCCAAACCCTAACCCTAACCCATACCATCCACCGTACACGAAGCCCTCCCCGAACCCGTACCCTAAGCCTAACCCTAAGCCTAACCCTAACCCTAGGCTACCCTTGACTGCTTCTGTCTCCAATAGATTTCCTAAGCACTAGTGTTTTAAGGAACAGTTTAAAAAGAGAATCCTAATGTGATTTCTTTATAATGTGTGTGTTCTTTATATTATCATAGTGTCTAAACGCTTCTCCATGGCTGGACCCCCAAATAATACTCCTTTACGTGCTAAGGTGTATCTAGAGAGTGGGATAGGTTTAATAACTACCCTAACCCTAACGTGTACCATAACCCTAACCCCTACCCTAACCCTAACACGTACCCTAATCCTAACCCGTACCCTAAACCGAGCCGTAACCCTAACACTAACCCTAACCCTAACCCATACCCTACGCCGTACCCGAAGCCCTCCCCGAAACCGTACCGTAAGCCGTACCCTAAGCCTAACCCTAAGCCTAAACCTAACCCTAGGCTACCCTTGACTGCTTCTGCCTCCAATAGATTTCCTAAGCACTAGTGTTTTAAGGAACAGCTTAAAAAGAGAATCCTAATGTGATTTCTTTATAATGGGTGAGTTCCTTATCTTATCCTAGTGTCTAAACTCTTCTCCATGGCTGGACCTCCAAATAATATTCCTTTACGTGCTAAGGGGTATCTAGAGAGTGGGATAGGTTTAATAACTACCCTAACCCTAACGCGTACCCTAACCCTAACCCCTACCCTAACCCTAACACGTACCCTAATCCTAACCCGTACCCTAAACCGAGCCCTAACCCTAACACTAACCCTAACCCTAACCCTAACACATACCCTACACCGTACCCGAAGCTCTCCCCGAACCCGTACCCTAAGCCGTATCCTAAGCCTAACCCTAAGCCTAACCCTAACGTTAGGCTACCCTTGACTGCTTCTGCCTCCAATAGATTTCCTAAGCACTAGTGTTTTAAGGAACAGCTTAAAAAGAGAATCCTAATGTGATTTCTTTATAATAGGTGTTTTCCTTATTTATCCTAGTGTCTAAACTCTTCTCCATGGTTGGACCCCCAAATAATATTCCTTTACGTGCTAAGGGGTATCTAGAGAGTGGGATAGGTTTAATAACTACCCTAACCCTAACGTGTACCCTAACGCTAACCCCTACCCTAACGCTAACACGTACCCTAATCCTATCCAGTACCCTAAACAGAGCCCTAACCCTAACATTAACCCAAACCCTAACCCTAACCCATACCCTCCGCCGTACACGAAGCCCTCCCCGAACCCGTACCCTAAGCCTAACCCTAAGCCTAACCCTAACCCTAGGCTACCCTTGACTGCTTCTGCCTCCAATAGATTTCCTAAGCACTAGTGTTTTAAGGAACAGCTTAAAAAGAGAATCCTAATGTGACTTCTTTATAATTGGTGTGTTCCTTATCTTATCCTAGTGTCTAAACTCTTCTCCATGGCTGGACCTCCAAATAATATTCCTTTCCGTGCTAAGGGGTATCTAGAGAGTGGGATAGGTTTAATAACTACACTAACCCTAATGCGTACCCTAACCCAAACCCCTACCGTAACCCTAACACGTACCCTAATCCTAACCAATACCCTAAACCGAGCCCTAACCCTAACACTAACCCTAACCCTAACCCTAACACATACCCTACACCATAACCGAAGCCCTCCCCGAAACCGTACCCTCAGCCGTACCCTAAGCCTAACCCTAAGCATAACCCTAACCCTAGGCTACCCCTGACAGCTTCTGCCTCCAATAGATTTCTTAAGCACTAGTGTTTTAAGGAACAGCTTAAAAAGAGAATCCTAATGTGATTTCTTTATAATGGGTATGTTCCTTATCTTATCCTAGTGTCTAAACTTTTCTCCATGGCTGGACCCCCAAATAATATTCCTTTACGTGCTAAGGGGTATCTAGATATTGGGATAGGTTTAATCACTACCTTAATCCTAACACGTACACTAACCCTAACTACTACCCTAACCCTAACACTTACCCTAATCCTAATCAATAACCTAAACCGAGCCCTAACCCTAACACTAACCCTAACCCTAACCCTAACCCATACCCTCCCCCGTACACGAAGCCCTCCCCGAACCCGTACCCTAAGCCTAACCCTAAGCCTAACCCTAACCCTAGGCTACCCTTGACAGCTTCTGCCTCCAATAGATTTCCTAAGCACTAGTGTTTTGAGGAACAGCTTAAAAAGAGAATCCTAATGTGATTTCTTTATAATGGGTATGTTCCTTATCTTATCCTAGTGTCTAAACTTTTCTCCATGGCTGGACCCCCAAATAATATTCCTTTACGTGCTAAGGGGTATCTAGATATTGGGATAGGTTTAATGACTACCTTAACCCTAACACGTACACTAACCCTAACTACTACCCTAACCCTAACACTAACCCTAACCCTAACCCTAACCCATACCCTACGCCGTATCCGAACCCCTCCCACTACCCGAACCCTAAGCCGTACCCTAACCCTAACCCTAAGCCTAACCCTAACCCTAGGCTACCCTTGACTGCTTCTGCCTCCAATAGATTTCCTAAGAACTAGTGTTTTAAGGAACAGCTTAAAAAGAGAATCCTAATGTGATTTCTTTATAATGGGTGTGTTCCTTATCTTATCCTAGTGTCTAAACTCTTCTCCATGGCTGGACCTCCAAATAATATTCCTTTACGTGCTAATGGGTATCTAGAGAGTGGGATAGGTTTAATAACTACCCTAACCCTAACGCGTACCCTAACCCTAACCCCTACCCTAACCCTAACACGTACCCTAATCCTAACCAATACCCTAAACGGAGCCCTAACCCTAACACTAACCCTAACCCTAACCCTAACCCATACCCTACGCCGTACTCGAAGCCCTCCCCGAACCCGTACCCTAAGCCTAACCCTAAGCCTAACCCTATCCCTAGGCTACCCTTGACTGCTTCTGCCTCCAATAGATTTCCTAAGCACTAGTGTTTTAAGGAACAGCTTAAAAAGAGTATCCTAATGTGATTTCTTTATAATGGGTATGTTTCTTATCTTATCCTAGTGTCTAAACTTTTCTCCATGGATGGACCCCCAAATAATATTCCTTTACGTGCTAAGGGGTATCTAGAGAGTGGGATAGGTTTAATAACTACCCTAACCATAACGCGTACCCTAACCCTAACCACTACCATAACCCTAACACGTACCCTAATCCTAACACAGACCCTAAACCGAGCCCTAACCCTAACACTAACACTAACCCTAACCCTAACCCATACCCTACGCTGTACCCGAAGCCCTCCCCGAACCCGTACCCTAATCCGTACCCTAAGCCTAACCCTAAGCCTAACCCTAACCGTAGGCTACCCTTGACTGCTTCTGCCTCCAATAGATTTCCTAAGCACTAGTGTTTTAAGGAACAGCTTAAAAAGAGAATCCTAATGTGATTTCTTTATAATGGGTGTGTTCCTTATCTTATCCTAGTGTCTAAACTCTTCTCCATGGCTGGAACCCCAAATAATATTCCTTTACGTGCTAAGTGGTATCTGGAGAGTGGGATAGGTTTAATAACTACCGTAACCCTAATGCGTACCCTAACCCTAACCCCTACCCTAACCCTAACACGTACCCTAATCCTAAACCGTACCCTAAACCGATCCCTAACCCTAACACTAACCCTAACCCTAAACCTAACCCATACCCTACGCCGTACCCGAAGCCCTCCCCGAACCCGTACCCTAAGCCGTACCCTAAGCCTAACCCTAAGCCTAAATCTAACCCTAGGCTACCCTTGACTGCTTCTGCCTCCAATAGATTTCCTAAGCACTAGTGTTTTAAGGAACAGCTTAATAAGAGAATCCTAATGTGATTTCTTTATAATGGGTGTGTTCCTTATCTTATCCTACTGTCTAAACTCTTCTCCATGGCTGGACCTCCAAATAATATTCCTTTACGTGCTAAGGGGTATCTAGAGAGTGGGATAGGTTTAATAACTACCCTAACCCTAACGCGTACCCTAACCCTAACCCCTACCCTAACCGTACCACGTACCCTAATCCTAACCCGTACCCTAAACCGAGCCCTAACCCTAAAACTAACCCTAACCCTAACCCTAACCCATACCCAACGCCGTACCCGAAGCCCTCCCCGAACCCGTACCCTAAGCCGTACCCTAAGCCTAACCCTAAGCCTAACCCTAACCCTAGGCTACCCTTGACTGCTTCTGCCTCCAATAGATTTCCTAAGCACCCTTGTTTTAAGGAACAGCTTAAAAAGAGAATCCTAATGTGATTTCTTTATAATGGGTGTGTTCCTTATCTTATCCTAGTGTCTAAACTCTTCTCCATGGCTGGACCCCCAAATAATATTCCTTTACGTGCTAAGGGGTATCTAGAGAGTGGGATAGGTTTAATAACTACCCTAACCCTAATGCGTACCCTATGGCTAACCCCTACCGTAACCCTAACACGTACCCTAATCCTATCCCGTAACCTAAACGGAGCCCTAACCCTAACATTAACCCAAACCCTAACCCTAACCCATACCATCCACCGTACACGAAGCCCTCCCCGAACCCGTACCCTAAGCCTAACCCTAAGCCTAACCCTAACCCTAGGCTACCCTTGACTGCTTCTGTCTCCAATAGATTTCCTAAGCACTAGTGTTTTAAGGAACAGCTTAAAAGGAGAATCCTAATGTGATTTCTTTATAATGTGTGTGTTCTTTATATTATCTTAGTGTCTAAACGCTTCTCCATGGCTGGACCCCCAAATAATACTCCTTTACGTGCTAAGGTGTATCTAGAGAGTGGGATAGGTTTAATAACTACCCTAACCCTAACGTGTACCATAACCCTAACCCCTACCCTAACCCTAACACGTACCCTAATCCTAACCCGTACCCTAAACCGAGCCGTAACCCTAACACTAACCCTAACCCTAACCCATACCCTACGCCGTACCCGAAGCCCTCCCCGAAACCGTACCGTAAGCCGTACCCTAAGCCTAACCCTAAGCCTAAACCTAACCCTAGGCTACCCTTGACTGCTTCTGCCTCCAATAGATTTCCTAAGCACTAGTGTTTTAAGGAACAGCTTAAAAAGAGAATCCTAATGTGATTTCTTTATAATGGGTGAGTTCCTTATCTTATCCTAGTGTCTAAACTCTTCTCCATGGCTGGACCTCCAAATAATATTCCTTTACGTGCTAAGGGGTATCTAGAGAGTGGGATAGGTTTAATAACTACCCTAACCCTAACGCGTACCCTAACCCTAACCCCTACCCTAACCCTAACACGTACCCTAATCCTAACCCGTACCCTAAACCGAGCCCTAACCCTAACACTAACCCTAACCCTAACCCTAACACATACCCTACACCGTACCCGAAGCTCTCCCCGAACCCGTACCCTAAGCCGTACCCTAAGCCTAACCCTAAGCCTAACCCTAACGTTAGGCTACCCTTGACTGCTTCTGCCTCCAATAGATTTCCTAAGCACTAGTGTTTTAAGGAACAGCTTTAAAAGAGAATCCTAATGTGATTTCTTTATAATAGGTGGTTTCCTTATTTATCCTAGTGTCTAAACTCTTCTCCATGGTTGGACCCCCAAATAATATTCCTTTACGTGCTAAGGGGTATCTAGAGAGTGGGATAGGTTTAATAACTACCCTAACCCTAACGTGTACCCTAACGCTAACCCCTACCCTAACGCTAACACGTACCCTAATCCTATCCAGTACCCTAAACAGAGACCTAACCCTAACATTAACCCAAACCCTAACCCTAACCCATACCCTCCGCCGTACACGAAGCCCTCCCCGAACCCGTACCCTAAGCCTAACCCTAAGCCTAACCCTAACCCTAGGCTACCCTTGACTGCTTCTGCCTCCAATAGATTTCCTAAGCACTAGTGTTTTAAGGAACAGCTTAAAAAGAGAATCCTAATGTGACTTCTTTATAATTGGTGTGTTCCTTATCTTATCCTAGTGTCTAAACTCTACTCCATGGCTGGACCTCCAAATAATATTCCTTAACGTGCTAAGGGGTATCTAGAGAGTAGGATAGGTTTAATAACTACACTAACCCTAACACGTACCCTAACCCAAACCCCTACCATAACCCTAACACGTACCCTAATCCTAACCAATACACTAAACCGAGCCCTAACCCTAACAATAACCCTAACCCTAACCCTAACCCATATCCTACGCTGTACCCGAAGCCCTCCCCGAAACCGTACCCTCAGCCGTACCCTAAGCCTAACCCTAAGCCTAACCCCAACCCTAGGCTACCCTTGACAGCTTCTGCCTGCAATAGATTTCCTAAGCACTAGTGTTTTAAGGAACAGCTTAAAAAGAGAATCCTAATGTGATTTCTTTATAATGGGTATGTTCCTTATCTTATCCTAGTGTCTAAACTTTTCTCCATGGCTGGACCCCCAAATAATATTCCTTTATGTGCTAAGGGGTATCTAGATATTGGGATAGCTTTAATCACTACCTTAACCCAACACGTACACTAACCCTAACTACTACCCTAACCCTAACACGTACCCTAATCCTAATCCATACCCTAAACCGAGCCCTAACCCTAACACTAACCCTAACCCTAAACCTAACCCATACCCTACGCCGTATCCGAACCCCTCCCACAACCCGTACCCTAAGCCGTACCCTCAGCCTAACCCTAAGCCTAAACCTAACCCTAGGCTACCCTTGACTGCTTCTGCCTCCAATAGATTTCCTAAGCACTAGTGTTTTAAGGAACAGCTTAAAAAGAGAATCCTAATGTGATTTCTTTATAATGGGTCTGTTCCTTATCTTATCCTAGTGTCTAAACTCTTCTCCATGGCTGGACCCCCAAATAATATTCCTTTACGTGCTAAGGGGTATCTAGAGAGTGGGATAGGTTTAATAACTACCCTAACCCTAAAGCGTACCCTAACGCTAATCCCTACCCTAACCCTAACACGTACCCTAATCCTATCCAGTACCCTAAACGGAGCCCTAACCCTAACATTAACCGAAACCCTAACCCTAACCCATACCCTCCGCCGTACACGAAGCCCTCCCCGAACCCGTACCCTAAGCCTAACCCTAAGCCTAACCCTATCCCTAGGCTACCCTTGACTGCTTCTGCCTCCAATAGATTTCCTAAGCACTAGTGTTTTAAGGAACAGCTTAAAAAGAGAATCCTAATGTGATTTCTTTATAATGTGTGTGTTCCTTATATTATCTTAGTGTCTAAACGCTTCTCCATGGCTGGACTCCCAAATAATACTCCTTTACGTGCTAAGGGGTATCTAGAAGTGCGATAGGTTTAATAACTACCCTAACCCTAAGGCGTACCCTAACCCTAACCCCTACCCTAACCCTAACACGTACCCTAATCCTATCCCGTACCCTAAACCGAGCCCTAACCCTAAAACTAACCCTAACCCTAACCCTAACCCATACCCTACGCCGTACGTGAAGCCCTCCCCAAACCCGTACCCTAAGCCGTACCCTAAGCCTAACCCTAAGCCTAACCCTAACCCTAGGCTACCCTTGACTGCTTCTGCCTCCAATAGATTTCCTAAGCACTAGTGTTTTAAGGAACAGCTTAAAAAGAGAATCCTAATGTGATTTCTTTAAAATGGGTGTGTTCCTTATCTTATCCTAGTATCTAAACGCTTCTCCATGGCTGGACCCCCAAATAATATTCCTTTACGTGCTAAGGGGTATCTAGAGAGTGGGATAGGTTTAATAACTACCCTAAACATAACGCGTACCCTAACCCTAACCCCTACCCTAAACCTAACACGTACTCTAATCCTAACCCGTACCCTAAACCGAGCCCTAACCCTAACACTAACCCTAACCCTAACACATACCCTACACCGTACCCGAAGCCCTCCCCGAACCCGTACCCTAAGCCGTACCCTAAGTCTAATTCTAAGCCTAACCCTAACCCTAGGCTACCCTTGACTGCTTCTGCCTCCAATAGATTTCCTAAGCACTAGTGCTTTAAGGAACAGCTTAAAAAGAGAATTCTAATGTGATTTCTTTATAATAGGTGTTTTCCTTATCTTATCCTAGTGTCTAAACTCTTCTCCATGGCTGGACCCCCAAATAATATTCCTTTACGTGCTATGGGGTATCTAGAGAGTGGGATAGGTTTAATAACTACCCTAACCCTAATGCGTACCCTAACGCTAAACCCTACCCTAACCCTAACACGTACCCTAATCCTATCCCGTACCCTAAACGGAGCCCTAACCCTAACATTAACCCAAACCCTAACCCTAACCCATACCCTCCGCCGTACACGAAGCCCTCCCCGAACCCGTACCCTAAGCCTAACCCTAAGCCTAACCCTAACCCTAGGCTACCCTTGACTGCTTCTGCCTCCAATAGATTTCCTAAGCACTAGTGTTTTAAGGAACAGCTTAAAAAGAGAATCCTAATGTGATTTCTTTATAATGTGTGTGTTCCTTATATTATCTTAGTGTCTAAATTCTTCTCCATGGCTGGACTCCCAAATAATACTCCTTTACGTGCTAAGGGGTATCTAGAAGTGGGATAGGTTTAATAACTACCCTAACCCTAACGCGTACCCTAACCCTAACCCCTACCCTAACCCTAACACGTACCCTAATCCTATCCCGTACCCTAAACCGAGCCCTAACCCTAAAACTAACCCTAACCCTAACCCTAACCCATACCCTACGCCGTACCCAAAGCCCTCCCCGAACCCGTAACCTAAGCCGTACCCTAAGCCTAACCCTAAGCCTAACCCTAACCCTAGTCTACCCTTGACTGCTTCTGCCTCCAAAAGATTTCCTAAGCACTAGTGTTTTAAGGAACAGCTTAAAAAGAGAATCCTAATGTGATTTCTTTAAAATGGGTGTGTTCCTTATCTTATCCTAGTATCTAAACTCTTCTCCATGGCTGGACCCCCAAATAATATTCCTTTACGTGCTAAGGGGTATCTAGAGAGTGGGATAGGTTTAATAACTACCCTAAACATAACGCGTACCCTAACCCTAACCCCTAACCTAAACCTAACACGTACTCTAATCCTAACCCGTACCCTAAACCGAGCCCTAACCCTAAAACTAACCCTAACCCTAACCCTAACCCATATCCTACGCCGTACCCGAAGCCCTCCCCGAACCCGTACCCTAAGCCGTACCCTAAGCCTAACCCTAACCCTAGGCTACCCTTGACTGCTTCTGCCTCCAATAGATTTCCTAAGCACTAGTGTTTTAAGGAACAGCTTAAAAAGAGAATCCTAATGTGATTTATTTATAATAGGTGTTTTCCTTATTTATCCTAGTGTCTAAACTCTTCTCCATGGCTGGACCCCCAAATAATATTCCTTTACGTGCTAAGGGGTATCTAGAGAGTGGGATAGGTTTAATAACTACCCTAACCCTAACGCGTACCCTAACGCTAACCCCTACCCTAACGCTAACACGTACCCTAATCCTATCCCCTACCCTAAACGGAGCCCTAACCCTAACATTAACCCAAACCCTAACCCTAACCCATACCCTCCGCCGTACACGAAGCCCTCCACGAACCCGTACCCTAAGCCGTACCCTAAGCCTAACCCTAAGCCTAACCCTAACCCTAGGCTACCCTTGACAGCTTCTGCCTGCAATAGATTTCCTAAGCACTAGTGTTTTAAGGAACAGCTTAAAAAGAGAATCCTAATGTGATTTCTTTATAATGGGTATGTTCCTTATCTTATCCTAGTGTCTAAACTTTTCTCCATGGCTGGACCCCCAAATAATATTCCTTTACGTGCTAAGGGGTATCTAGATATTGGGATAGGTTTAATCACTACATTAACCCAACACGTACACTAACCCTAACTACTACCCTAACCCTAACACGTACCCTAATCCTAATCCATACCCTAAACCGAGCCCTAACCCTAACACTAACCCTAACCCTAAACCTAACCCATACCCTACGCCGTATCCGAACCCCTCCCACAACCCGTACCCTAAGCCGTACCCTATGGCTAATCCTAAGCCTAACCCTAACCCTAGGCTACCCTTGACTGCTTCTGCCTCCAGTAGATTTCCTAAGCGCTAATGTTTTAAGGAACAGCTTAAAAAGAGAATCCTAATGTGATTTCTTTATAATAGGTGTTTTCCTTATCTTATCCTAGTGTCTAAACTCTTCTCCATGGCTGGACCCCCAAATAATATTCCTTTACGTGCTAAGGGGTATCTAGAGAGTGGGATAGGTTTAATAACTACCCTAAACCTAACGCGTACCCTAACGCTAACACCTACCCTAACCCTAACACGAACCCTAATCCTATCCCGTACCCTAAACGGAGCCCTAACACTAACATTAACCCAAACCCTATCACTAACCTATAACCTCCGCCGTACACGAAGCCCTCCCCGAACCCGTACCCTAAGCCGTACCCTAAGCCTAACCCTAAGCCTAACCCTAACCCTAGGCTACCCTTGACTGCTTCTGCCTCCAATAGATTTTCTAAGCACTAGTGTTTTAAGAAACAGCTTAAAAAGAGAATCCTAATGTGATTTCTTTATAATGGGTGTGTTCCTTATCTTATCCTAGTGTCTAAACTCTTCTCCATGGCTGGACCTCCAAATAATATTCCTTTACGTGCTAAGGGGTATCTAGAGAGTGGGATAGGTTTAATAACTACACTAACCCTAATGCGTACCCTAACCCAAACCCCTACCGTAACCCTAACACGTACCCTAATCCTAACCAATACCCTAAACCGAGCCCTAACCCTAACACTAACCCTAACCCTAACCCTAACCCATACCCTACGCCATACCCGAAGCCCTCCCCGAAAACGTACCCTCAGCCGTACCCTAAGCCTAAACCTATGCCTAACCCTAACCCTAGGCTACCCTTGACAGCTTCTGCCTCCAATAGATTTCCTAAGCACTAGTGTTTTTAGGAACAGCTTAAAAAGAGAATCCTAATGTGATTTCTTTATAATGGGTATGTTCCTTATCTTATCCTAGTGTCTAAACTTTTCTCCAGGGCTGGACCCCCAAATAATATTCCTTTACGTGCTAAGGGGTATCTAGATATTGGGATAGGTTTAATCACTACCTTAACCCTAACACGTACACTAACCCTAACTACTACCCTAACCCTAACACGTACCCTAATCCTAATCCATAACCTAAACCGAGCCCTAACCCTAACAATAACCCTAACCCTAACCCTAACCCATACCCTACGCCGTATCCGAACCACTCCCACAACCCGTACCCTAAGCCGTACCCTAACCCTAACCCTAAGCCTAAACCTAACCCTAGGCTACCCTTGACTGCTTCTGCCTCCAATAGATTTCCTAAGCACTAGTGTTTTAAGGAACAGCTTAAAAAGAGAATCCTAATGTGATTTCTTTATAATGGGTGTGTTCCTTATCTTATCCTACTGTCTCAACTCTTCTCCATGGCTGGAACCCCAAATAATATTCCTTTACGTGCTAAGGGGTATCTAGAGAGTGGGATAGTTTTAATAACTACCCTAACCATAAGGCGTACCCTAACCCTAACCCCTACCCTAACCCTACCACGTACCCTAATCCTAACCCGTACCCTAAACCGAGCCCTAACCCTAACACTAACCCTAACCCTAACACATACCCTACACCGTACCCGAAGCCCTCTCCGAACCCGTAACCTAAGCCGTATCCTAAGCCTAATTCTAAGCCTAACCCTAACCCTAGGCTACCCTTGACTGCTTCTGCCTCCAATAGATTTCCTAAGCACTAGTGTTTTAAGGAACAGCTTAAAAAGAGAATCCTAATGTGATTTCTTTATAATGGGTGTGTTCCTTATCTTATCCTAGTGTCTAAACTCTTCTCCATGGCTGGACCCCCAAATAATATTCCTTTACGTGCTAAGGGGTATCTAGAGAGTGGGATAGGTTTAATAACTACCCTAACCCTAACGCGTACCCTAACCCTAACCCCTACCCTAAAACTAACACGTACCCTAATCCTAATCCGTACCCTAAACCGAGCCCTAACCCTAACACTAAACCTAACCCTAACCGTAAAACATACCCTACACCGTACCCGAAGCCCTCCCCGAACCTGTACCCTAAGCCGTACCCTAAGGCTAACCCTAAGCCTAACCCTAACCCTAGGCTACCCTTGACTGCTTCTGCCTCCAATAGATTTCCTAAGCACTAGTGTTTTAAGGAACAGCTTAAAAAGAGAATCCTAATGTGATTTCTTTATAATGTGTGTGTTCCTTATATTATCTTAGTGTCTAAACGCTTCTCTATGGCTGGACCCCCAAATAATACTCCTTTACGTGCTAAGGGGTATCTAGAGAGTGGGATAGGTTTAATAACTACCCTGACCCTAACGCGTATCCTAACCCTAACCCCTACCCTAACCCTAACACGTACCCTAATCCTAACCCGTACCGTAAACCGAGCCCTAACCCTAACCCTAACCCTAACACATACCCTACACCGTACCCGAAGCCCTCCCCGAGCCCGTACCCTAAGCCGTACCCTAAGCCTAACCCTAAGCCTAACCCTAACACTAGGCTACCCTTGACTGCTTCTACCTCCAATAGATTTCCTAAGCACTAGTGTTTTAAGGAACAGCTTAAAAAGAGAATCCTAATGTGATTTCTTTATAATAGGTGTTTTCCTTATCTTATCCTAGTGTCTAAACTCTTCTCCATGGCTAGACCCCCAAATAATATTCCTTTACGTGCTAAGGGGTATCCAGAGAGTGGGATAGGTTTAATAACTACCCTAACCCTAACGCGTACCCTAACCTTAACCACTACCCTAACCCTAACACGTACCCTAATCCTATCCCGTACCCTAAACGGAGCCCTAACCCTAACATTAACCCAAACCCTAACCCTAACACATACCCTCCGCCGTACACGAAGCCCTCCCCGAACCCGTACCCTACGTCGTACCCTAAGCCTAACCCTAACCCTAGGCTACCCTTGACTGCGTCTGCATCCAATAGATTTCCTAAGCACTAGTGTTTTAAGGAACAGCTTAATAAGAGAATCCTAATGTGATTTCTTTATAATGTGTGTGTTCCTTATCTTATCCTACTGTCTAAACTCTTCTCCATGGCTGGACATCCAAATAATATTCCTTTACGTGCTAAGGGGTATCTAGAGAGTGGGATAGGTTTAATAACTACCCTAACCCTAACGCGTACCCTAACCCTAACCCCTACCCTAACCCTACCACGTACCCTAATCCTAACCCGTACCCTAAACCGAGCCGTAACCCTAACACTAACCCTAACCCTAACCCTAACCCATACCCTACGCCGTACCCGAAGCCCTCCCCGAAACCGTACCGTAAGCCGTACCCTAAGCCTAACCCTAAGCATAAACCTAACCCTAGGCTACCCTTGACTGCTTCTGCCTCCAATAGATTTCCTAAGCACTAGTGTTTTAAGGAACAGCTTAAAAAGAGAATCCTAATGTGATTTCTTTATAATGGGTGAGTTCATTACCTTATCCTAGTGTCTAAACTCTTCTCCATGGCTGGACCTCCAAATAATATTCCTTTACGTGCTAAGGGGTATCTAGAGAGTGGGATAGGTTTAATAACTACCCTAACCCTAACGAGTACCCTAACCCTAACCCCTACCCTAACCCTAACACGTACCCTAATCCTAACCCGTACCCTAAACCGAGCCCTAACCCTAACACTAACACTAACCCTAACCCTAACACATACCCTACACCGTACCCGAATCTCTCCCCGAACCCGTACCCTAAGCCGTACCCTAAGCCTAACCCTAAGCCTAACCCTATCCCTAGGCTACCCTTGACTGCTTCTGCCTCCAATAGATTTCCTAAGCACTAGTGTTTTAAGGAACAGCTTAAAAAGAGAATCCTAATGTGATTTCTTTATAATAGGTGTTTTCCTTATTTATCCTAGTGTCTAAACTCTTCTCCATGGCTGGACCCCCAAATAATATTCCTTTACGTGCTAAGGGGTATCTAGAGAGTGGGATAGGTTTAATAACTACCCTAACCCTAACGCGTACCCTAACGCTAACCCCTACCCTAACGCTAACACGTACCCTAATCCTATCCCGTACCCTAAACGGAGCCCTAACCCTAACATTAACCCAAACCCTAACCCTAACCCATACCCTCCGCCGTACACGAAGCCCTCCCCGAACCCGTACCCTTAGCCTAACACTAACCCTAGGCTACCCTTGACTGCTTCTGCCTCCAATAGATTTCCTAAGCACTAGTGTTTTAAGGAACAGCTTAAAAAGAGAATCCTAATGTGATTTCTTTATAATTGGTGTGTTCCTTATCTTATCCTAGTGTCTAAACTCTACTCCATGGCTGGACCTCCAAATAATATTCCTTTACGTGCTAAGGGGTATCTAGAGAGTGGGATAGGTTTAATAACTACACTAACCCTAACGCGTACCCTAACCCAAACCCCTACCGTAACCCTAACACGTACCCTAATCCTAACCAATACACTAAACCGAGCCCTAACCCTAACAATAACCCTAACCCTAACCCTAACCCATATCCTACGCTGTACCCGAAGCCCTCCCCGAAACCGTACCCTCAGCCGTACCCTAAGCCTAACCCTAAGCCTAACCCTAACCCTAGGCTACCCTTGACAGCTTCTGCCTGCAATAGATTTCCTAAGCACTAGTGTTTTAAGGAACAGCTTAAAAAGAGAATCCTAATGTGATTTCTTTATAATAGGTATGTTCCTTATCTTATCCTAGTGTCTAAACTTTTCTTCATGGCTGGACCCCCAAATAATATTCCTTTACGTGCTAAGGGGTATCTAGATATTGGGATAGGTTTAATCACTACCTTAACCCAACACGTACACTAACCCTAATTACTACCCTAACCCTAACACGTACCCTAATCCTAATGCATACCCTAAACCGAGCCCTAACCCTAACACTAACCCTAACCCTAAACCTAACCCATACCCTAAGCCGTATCCGAACCCCTCCCACAACCCGTACCCTAAGCCGTACCCTAACCCTAACCCTAAGCCTAACCCTAACCCTAGGCTACCCTTGACTGCTTCTGCCTCCAATAGATTTCCTAAGCACTAGTGTTTTAAGGAACAGCTTAAAAAGAGAATCCTAATGTGATTTCTTTATAATGGGTGTGTTCCTTATCTTATCCTAGTGTCTAAACTCTTCTCCATGGCTGGACCCCCAAATAATATTCCTTTATGTGCTAAGGGGTATCTAGAGAGTGGGATAGTTTTAATAACTACCCTAACCATAACGCGTACCCTAACCCTAACCCCTACCCTAAACCTAACACGTACCCTAATCCTAACCCGTACCCTAAACCGAGCCCTAACCCTAACACTAACCCTAACCCTAACCCTAACCCATACCCTACGCCGTACCCGAAGCCCTCCCTGAACCCGTACCGTAAGCCGTACCCTAAGCCTAACCCCAAGCCTAAACCTAACCCTAGGCTACCCTTGACTGCTTCTGCCTCCAATAGATTTCCTAAGCACTAGTGTTTTAAGGAACAGCTTAAAAAGAGAATCCTAATGTGATTTCTTTATAATGGGTGTGTTCCTTATCTTATCCTACTGTCTAAACTCTTCTCCATGGCTGGACCTCCAAATAATATTCCTTTACGTGCTAAGGGGTATCTAGAGAGTGGGATAGGTTTAATAACTACCCTAACCCTAACGCGTACCCTAACCCTAACCCCTACCCTAACCCTACCACGTACCCTCATCCTAACCCGTACCCTAAACCGAGCCCTAACCCTAACACTAACCCTAACCCTAACACATACCCTACACCGTACCCGAAGCCCTCCCCGAACCCGTACCCTAAGCCGTACCCTAAGTCTAATTCTAAGCCTAACCCTAACCCTAGGCTACCCTTGACTGCTTCTGCCTCCAATAGATTTCCTAAGCACTAGTGCTTTAAGGAACAGCTTAAAAAGAGAATTCTAATGTGATTTCTTTATAATAGGTGTTTTCCTTATCTTATCCTAGTGTCTAAACTCTTCTCCATGGCTGGACCCCCAAATAATATTCCTTTACGTGCTATGGGGTATCTAGAGAGTGGGATAGGTTTAATAACTACCCTAAGCCTAATGCGTACCCTAACGCTAAACCCTACCCTAACCCTAACACGTACCCTAATCCTATCCCGTACCCTAAACGGAGCCCTAACCCTAACATTAACCCAAACCCTAACCCTAACCCATACCCTCCGCCGTACACGAAGCCCTCCCCGAACCCGTACCCTAAGCCTAACCCTAAGCCTAACCCTAACCCTAGGCTACCCTTGACTGCTTCTGCCTCCAATAGATTTCCTAAGCACTAGTGTTTTAAGGAACAGCTTAAAAAGAGAATCCTAATGTGATTTCTTTATAATGTGTGTGTTCCTTATATTATCTTAGTGTCTAAATTCTTCTCCATGGCTGGACTCCCAAATAATACTCCTTTACGTGCTAAGGGGTATCTAGAAGTGGGATAGGTTTAATAACTACCCTAACCCTAACGCGTACCCTAACCCTAACCCCTACCCTAACCCTAACACGTACCCTAATCCTATCCCGTACCCTAAACCGAGCCCTAACCCTAAAACTAACCCTAACCCTAACCCTAACCCATACCCTACGCCGTACCCAAAGCCCTCCCCAAACCCGTACCCTAAGCCGTACCCTAAGCCTAACCCTAAGCCTAACCCTAACCCTAGTCTACCCTTGACTGCTTCTGCCTCCAAAAGATTTCCTAAGCACTAGTGTTTTAAGGAACAGCTTAAAAAGAGAATCCTAATGTGATTTCTTTAAAATGGGTGTGTTCCTTATCTTATCCTAGTATCTAAACTCTTCTCCATGGCTGGACCACCAAATAATATTCCTTTACGTGCTAAGGGGTATCTAGAGAGTGGGATAGGTTTAATAACTACCCTAAACATAACGCGTACCCTAACCCTAACCCCTACCCTAAACCTAACACGTACTCTAATCCTAACCCGTACCCTAAACCGAGCCCTAACCCTAAAACTAACCCTAACCCTAACCCTAACCCATATCCTACGCCGTACCCGAAGCCCTCCCCGAACCCGTACCCTAAGCCGTACCCTAAGCCTAACCCTAAGCCTAACCCTAACCCTAGGCTACCCTTGACTGCTTCTGCCTCCAATAGATTTCCTAAGCACTAGTGTTTTAAGGAACAGCTTAAAAAGAGAATCCTAATGTGATTTATTTATAATAGGTGTTTTCCTTATTTATCCTAGTGTCTAAACTCTTCTCCATGGCTGGACCCCCAAATAATATTCCTTTACTTGCTAAGGGGTATCTAGAGAGTGGGATAGGTTTAATAACTACCCTAACCCTAACGCGTACCCTAACGCTAACCCCTACCCTAACGCTAACACGTACCCTAATCCTATCCCGTACCCTAAACGGAGCCCTAACCCTAACATTAACCCAAACCCTAACCCTAACCCATACCCTCCGCCGTACACGAAGCCCTCCACGAACCCGTACCCTAAGCCGTACCCTAAGCCTAACCCTAAGCCTAACCCTAACCCTAGGCTACCCTTGACAGCTTCTGCCTGCAATAGATTTCCTAAGCACTAGTGTTTTAAGGAACAGCTTAAAAAGAGAATCCTAATGTGATTTCTTTATAATGGGTATGTTCCTTATCTTATCCTAGTGTCTAAACTTTTCTCCATGGCTGGACCCCCAAATAATATTCCTTTACGTGCTAAGGGGTATCTAGATATTGGGATAGGTTTAATCACTACATTAACCCAACACGTACACTAACCCTAACTACTACCCTAACCCTAACACGTACCCTAATCCTAATCCATACCCTAAACCGAGCCCTAACCCTAACACTAACCCTAACCCTAAACCTAACCCATACCCTACGCCGTATCCGAACCCCTCCCACAACCCGTACCCTAAGCCGTACCCTATGGCTAATCCTAAGCCTAACCCTAACCCTAGGCTACCCTTGACTGCTTCTGCCTCCAGTAGATTTCCTAAGCGCTAATGTTTTAAGGAACAGCTTAAAAAGAGAATCCTAATGTGATTTCTTTATAATAGGTGTTTTCCTTATCTTATCCTAGTGTCTAAACTCTTCTCCATGGCTGGACCCCCAAATAATATTCCTTTACGTGCTAAGGGGTATCTAGAGAGTGGGATAGGTTTAATAACTACCCTAAACCTAACGCGTACCCTAACGCTAACCCCTACCCTAACCCTAACACGAACCCTAATCCTATCCCGTACCCTAAACGGAGCCCTAACCCTAACATTAACCCAAACCCTATCACTAACCTATAACCTCCGCCGTACACGAAGCCCTCCCCGAACCCGTACCCTAAGCCGTACCCTAAGCCTAACCCTAAGCCTAACCCTAACCCTAGGCTACCCTTGACTGCTTCTGCCTCCAATAGATTTTCTAAGCACTAGTGTTTTAAGAAACAGCTTAAAAAGAGAATCCTAATGTGATTTCTTTATAATGGGTGTGTTCCTTATCTTATCCTAGTGTCTAAACTCTTCTCCATGGCTGGACCTCCAAATAATATTCCTTTACGTGCTAAGGGGTATCTAGAGAGTGGGATAGGTTTAATAACTACACTAACCCTAATGCGTACCCTAACCCAAACCCCTACCGTAACCCTAACACGTACCCTAATCCTAACCAATACCCTAAACCGAGCCCTAACCCTAACACTAACCCTAACCCTAACCCTAACCCATACCCTACGCCATACCCGAAGCCCTCCCCGAAACCGTACCCTCAGCCGTACCCTAAGCCTAACCCTAAGCCTAACCCTAACCCTAGGCTACCCTTGACAGCTTCTGCCTCCAATAGATTTCCTAAGCACTAGTGTTTTAAGGAACAGCTTAAAAAGAGAATCCTAATGTGATTTATTTATAATAGGTGTTTTCCTTATCTTATCATAGTGTCTAAACTCTTCTCCATGGCTGGACCCCCAAATAATATTTCTTTACGTGCTAAGGGGTATCCAGAGAGTGGGATAGGTTTAATAACTACCCTAACCCTAACGCGTACCCTAACGCTAACCCCTACCCTAACCCTAACACGTACCCTAATCCTATCCCGTACCCTAAACGGAGCCCTAACCCTAACATTAACCCAAACCCTTACCCTAACTCATACCCTCCGCCGTACACGAAGCCCTCCCCGAACCCGTACCCTAAGCCTAACCCTAAGCCTAACACTAACCCTAGGCTACCCTTGAGTGCTTCTGCCTCCAATAGATTTCCTAAGCACTAGTGTTTTAAGGAACAGCTTAAAAAGAGAATCCTAATGTGATTTCTTTATAATGGGTGTGTTCCTTATATTATCTTAGTGTCTAAACTCTTCTCCATGGCTGGACCCCCAAATAATACTCCTTTACGTGCTAAGGGGTACCTAGAGAGTGGGATAGGTTTAATAACTACCCTATCCCTAACGCGTACCCTAACCCTAACCCTTACCCTAACCGTAAAACGTACCCTAATCCTAACCCGTACCCTAAACCGAGCCCTAACCCTAAAACTAACCCTAACCCTAACACTAACCCTAACCCTAACACATACCCTACACCGTACCCGAAGCCCTCCCCGAACCCGTACCCTAAGCCGTACCCTAAGTCTAATTCTAAGCCTAACCCTAACCCTAGGCTACCCTTGACTGCTTCTGCCTCCAATAGATTTCCTAAGCACTAGTGCTTTAAGGAACAGCTTAAAAAGAGAATTCTAATGTGATTTCTTTATAATAGGTGTTTTCCTTATCTTATCCTAGTGTCTAAACTCTTCTCCATGGCTGGACCCCCAAATAATATTCCTTTACGTGCTATGGGGTATCTAGAGAGTGGGATAGGTTTAATAACTACCCTAAGCCTAATGCGTACCCTAACGCTAAACCCTACCCTAACCCTAACACGTACCCTAATCCTATCCCGTACCCTAAACGGAGCCCTAACCCTAACATTAACCCAAACCCTAACCCTAACCCATACCCTCCGCCGTACACGAAGCCCTCCCCGAACCCGTACCCTAAGCCTAACCCTAAGCCTAACCCTAACCCTAGGCTACCCTTGACTGCTTCTGCCTCCAATAGATTTCCTAAGCACTAGTGTTTTAAGGAACAGCTTAAAAAGAGAATCCTAATGTGATTTCTTTATAATGTGTGTGTTCCTTATATTATCTTAGTGTCTAAATTCTTCTCCATGGCTGGACTCCCAAATAATACTCCTTTACGTGCTAAGGGGTATCTAGAAGTGGGATAGGTTTAATAACTACCCTAACCCTAACGCGTACCCTAACCCTAACCCCTACCCTAACCCTAACACGTACCCTAATCCTATCCCGTACCCTAAACCGAGCCCTAACCCTAAAACTAACCCTAACCCTAACCCTAACCCATACCCTACGCCGTACCCAAAGCCCTCCCCAAACCCGTACCCTAAGCCGTACCCTAAGCCTAACCCTAAGCCTAACCCTAACCCTAGTCTACCCTTGACTGCTTCTGCCTCCAAAAGATTTCCTAAGCACTAGTGTTTTAAGGAACAGCTTAAAAAGAGAATCCTAATGTGATTTCTTTAAAATGGGTGTGTTCCTTATCTTATCCTAGTATCTAAACTCTTCTCCATGGCTGGACCACCAAATAATATTCCTTTACGTGCTAAGGGGTATCTAGAGAGTGGGATAGGTTTAATAACTACCCTAAACATAACGCGTACCCTAACCCTAACCCCTACCCTAAACCTAACACGTACTCTAATCCTAACCCGTACCCTAAACCGAGCCCTAACCCTAAAACTAACCCTAACCCTAACCCTAACCCATATCCTACGCCGTACCCGAAGCCCTCCCCGAACCCGTACCCTAAGCCGTACCCTAAGCCTAACCCTAAGCCTAACCCTAACCCTAGGCTACCCTTGACTGCTTCTGCCTCCAATAGATTTCCTAAGCACTAGTGTTTTAAGGAACAGCTTAAAAAGAGAATCCTAATGTGATTTATTTATAATAGGTGTTTTCCTTATTTATCCTAGTGTCTAAACTCTTCTCCATGGCTGGACCCCCAAATAATATTCCTTTACGTGCTAAGGGGTATCTAGAGAGTGGGATAGGTTTAATAACTACCCTAACCCTAACGCGTACCCTAACGCTAACCCCTACCCTAACGCTAACACGTACCCTAATCCTATCCCGTACCCTAAACGGAGCCCTAACCCTAACATTAACCCAAACCCTAACCCTAACCCATACCCTCCGCCGTACACGAAGCCCTCCACGAACCCGTACCCTAAGCCGTACCCTAAGCCTAACCCTAAGCCTAACCCTAACCCTAGGCTACCCTTGACAGCTTCTGCCTGCAATAGATTTCCTAAGCACTAGTGTTTTAAGGAACAGCTTAAAAAGAGAATCCTAATGTGATTTCTTTATAATGGGTATGTTCCTTATCTTATCCTAGTGTCTAAACTTTTCTCCATGGCTGGACCCCCAAATAATATTCCTTTACGTGCTAAGGGGTATCTAGATATTGGGATAGGTTTAATCACTACATTAACCCAACACGTACACTAACCCTAACTACTACCCTAACCCTAACACGTACCCTAATCCTAATCCATACCCTAAACCGAGCCCTAACCCTAACACTAACCCTAACCCTAAACCTAACCCATACCCTACGCCGTATCCGAACCCCTCCCACAACCCGTACCCTAAGCCGTACCCTATGGCTAATCCTAAGCCTAACCCTAACCCTAGGCTACCCTTGACTGCTTCTGCCTCCAGTAGATTTCCTAAGCGCTAATGTTTTAAGGAACAGCTTAAAAAGAGAATCCTAATGTGATTTCTTTATAATAGGTGTTTTCCTTATCTTATCCTAGTGTCTAAACTCTTCTCCATGGCTGGACCCCCAAATAATATTCCTTTACGTGCTAAGGGGTATCTAGAGAGTGGGATAGGTTTAATAACTACCCTAAACCTAACGCGTACCCTAACGCTAACCCCTACCCTAACCCTAACACGAACCCTAATCCTATCCCGTACCCTAAACGGAGCCCTAACCCTAACATTAACCCAAACCCTATCACTAACCTATAACCTCCGCCGTACACGAAGCCCTCCCCGAACCCGTACCCTAAGCCGTACCCTAAGCCTAACCCTAAGCCTAACCCTAACCCTAGGCTACCCTTGACTGCTTCTGCCTCCAATAGATTTTCTAAGCACTAGTGTTTTAAGAAACAGCTTAAAAAGAGAATCCTAATGTGATTTCTTTATAATGGGTGTGTTCCTTATCTTATCCTAGTGTCTAAACTCTTCTCCATGGCTGGACCTCCAAATAATATTCCTTTACGTGCTAAGGGGTATCTAGAGAGTGGGATAGGTTTAATAACTACACTAACCCTAATGCGTACCCTAACCCAAACCCCTACCGTAACCCTAACACGTACCCTAATCCTAACCAATACCCTAAACCGAGCCCTAACCCTAACACTAACCCTAACCCTAACCCTAACCCATACCCTACGCCATACCCGAAGCCCTCCCCGAAACCGTACCCTCAGCCGTACCCTAAGCCTAACCCTAAGCCTAACCCTAACCCTAGGCTACCCTTGACAGCTTCTGCCTCCAATAGATTTCCTAAGCACTAGTGTTTTAAGGAACAGCTTAAAAAGAGAATCCTAATGTGATTTATTTATAATAGGTGTTTTCCTTATCTTATCATAGTGTCTAAACTCTTCTCCATGGCTGGACCCCCAAATAATATTTCCTTACGTGCTAAGGGGTATCCAGAGAGTGGGATAGGTTTAATAACTACCCTAACCCTAACGCGTACCCTAACGCTAACCCCTACCCTAACCCTAACACGTACCCTAATCCTATCCCGTACCCTAAACGGAGCCCTAACCCTAACATTAACCCAAACCCTTACCCTAACTCATACCCTCCGCCGTACACGAAGCCCTCCCCGAACCCGTACCCTAAGCCTAACCCTAAGCCTAACACTAACCCTAGGCTACCCTTGAGTGCTTCTGCCTCCAATAGATTTCCTAAGCACTAGTGTTTTAAGGAACAGCTTAAAAAGAGAATCCTAATGTGATTTCTTTATAATGGGTGTGTTCCTTATATTATCTTAGTGTCTAAACTCTTCTCCATGGCTGGACCCCCAAATAATACTCCTTTACGTGCTAAGGGGTACCTAGAGAGTGGGATAGGTTTAATAACTACCCTATCCCTAACGCGTACCCTAACCCTAACCCTTACCCTAACCGTAAAACGTACCCTAATCCTAACCCGTACCCTAAACCGAGCCCTAACCCTAAAACTAACCCTAACCCTAACACTAACCCATACCCTACGCCGTACCCGAAGCCCTCCCCGAACCCGTACCCTAAGCCGTACCCTAAGCCTAACCCTAAGCCTAACCCTAACCCTAGGCTACCCTTGACTGCTTCTGCCTCCAATAGATATCCTAAGCACTAGTGTTTTAAGGAACAGCTTAAAAAGAGAATCCTAATGTGATTTTTTTATAATGGGTGTGTTCCTTATCTTATCCTAGTGTCTAAACTCTACTCCATGGCTGGACCCCCAAATAATATTCCTTTACGTGCTAAGGGGTATCTAGAGAGTGGGATAGGTTTAATAACTACCTTAACCCTAACGCGTACCCTAACCCTAACCCCTACACTAAACCTAACACGTACCCTAATCCTAACCAATACCCTAAACCGAGCCCTAACCCTAACACTAACCCTAACCCTAACCCTAACCCATACCCTACGCCGTACCCGAAGCCCTCCCCGAAACCGTACCCTCAGCCGTACCCTAAGCCTAACCCTAAGCCTAACCCTAACCCTAGGATACCCTTGACATCTTCTGCCTCCAATAGATTTCCTAAGCACTAGTGTTTTAAGGAACAGCTTAAAAAGAGAATCCTAATGTGATTTCTTTATAATGGGTATGTTCCTTATCTTATCCTAGTGTCTAAACTTTTCTCCAGGGCTGGACCCCCAAATAATATTCCTTTACGTGCTAAGAGGTATCTAGATATTGGGATAGGTTTAATCACTACCTTAACCCTAACACGTACACTAAACCTAACTACTACCCTAACCCTAACACGTACCCTAATCCTAATCCCTACCCTAAACCGAGCCCTAACCCTAACACTAACCCTAACCCTAACCCTAACCCATACCCTACGCCGTATCCGAACCCCTCCCACAACCCGTACCCTAAGCCGTACCCTAACCCTAACCCTAAGCCTATCCCTAACCATAGGCTACCCTTGAATGCTTCTGCCTCCAATAGATTTCCTAAGCACTAGTGTTTTAAGGAACAGCTTAAAAAGAGAATCCTAATGTGATTTCTATATAATGGGTGTGTTCCTTATCTTATCCTAGTGTTTAAACTCTTCTCCATGGCTGGACACCCAAATAATATTCCTTTACGTGCTAAGGGGTATCTAGAGAGTAGGATAGGTTTAATAACTACCCTAACCATAACGCGTACCTTAACCCTAACCCCTACCCTAACCCTAACACGTACCCTAATCCTAACCCGTACCCTAAACCGAGCCCTAACCCTAACACTAACCCTAAACCTAAGCCTAACCCATACCCTACGCCGTACCCGAAGCCCTCCCCGAACCCGTACCGTAAGCCGTACCCTAAGCCTAACCCTAAGCATAAACCTAACCCTAGGCTACCCTTGACTGCTTCTGCCTCCAATAGATTTCCTAAGCACTAGTGTTTTAAGGAACAGCTTAAAAAGAGAATCCTAATGTGATTTCTTTATAATGGGTGTGTTCCTTATCTTATCCTAGTGTCTAAACTCTTCTCCATGGCTGGACCTCCAAATAATATTCCTTTACGTGCTAAGGGGTGTCTAGAGAGTGGGATAGGTTTAATAACTACCCTAACCCTAACGCGTACCCTAACCCTAACCCCTACCCTAACCCTAACACGTACCCTACTCCTAACCCGTACCCTAAACCGAGCCCTATCCCTAACACTAACCCTAACCCTAACCCTAACACATACCCTAGACCATACCCGAAGCCCTCCCCGAACCCGTAGCCTAAGCCGTACCCTAAGCCTAACCCTAAGCCTAACCCTAACCCTAGGCTACCCTTGACTGCTTCTGCCTCCAATAGATTTCCTAAGCACTAGTGTTTTAAGGAACAGCTTAAAAAGAGAATACTAATGTGATTTCTTTATAATAGGTGATTTCCTTATCTTATCCTAGTGTCTAAACTCTTCTCCATGGCTGGACCCCCAAATAATATTCCTATACGTGCTAAGGGGTATCTAGAGAGTGGGATAGGTTTAATAACTACCCTAACCCTAACGCGTACCCTAACGCTAACCCCTACCCTAACCCTAACACGTACCCTAATCCTATCGCGTACCTTAAACGGAGCCCTAACCCTAACATTAACCCAAAACCTAACCCTAACCCATACCCTCCGCCTTACACGAAGCCCTCCCTGAACCCGTACCCTAAGCCTAACCCTAAGCCTAACCCTAACCCTAGGCTACCCTTGAATGCTTCTGCCTCCAATAGATTTCCTAAGCACTAGTGTTTTAAGGAACAGCTTAAAAAGAGAATCCTAATGTGATTTCTTTATAATGGGTGTGTTCCTTATCTTACCCTAGTGTCTAAACTCTTCTCCATGGCTGGAACCCCAAATAATATTCCTTTACGTGCTAAGTGGTATCTGGAGAGTGGGATAGGTTTAATAACTACCGTAACCCTAATGCGTATCCTAACCCTAACCCCTACCCTAACCCTAACACGTACCCTAATCCTAACCCGTACCCTAAACCGAGCCCTAACCCTAACACTAACCCTAACCCTAACCCTAACCCATACCCTACGCCGTACCCGAAGCCCTCCCCGAACCCGTATCCTAAGCCGTACCCTAAGCCTAACCATAAGCCTAACCCTAACCCTAGGCTACCCTTGACTGCTTCTGCCTCCAATAGATTTTCTAAGCACTAGTGTTTTAAGAAACAGCTTAAAAAGAGAATCCTAATGTGATTTCTTTATAATGGGTGTGTTCCTTATCTTATCCTAGTGTCTAAACTCTTCTCCATGGCTGGACCTCCAAATAATATTCCTTTACGTGCTAAGGGGTATCTAGAGAGTGGGATAGGTTTAATAACTACACTAACCCTAATGCGTACCCTCACCCAAACCCCTACCGTAACCCTAACACGTACCCTAATCCTAACCAATACCCTAAACCGAGCCCTAACCCTAACACTAACCCTAACCCTAACCCTAACCCATACCCTACGCCATACCCGAAGCCCTCCCCGAAACCGTACCCTCAGCCGTACCCTAAGCCTAACCCTAAGCCTAACCCTAACCCTAGGCTACCCTTGACAGCTTCTGCCTCCAATAGATTTCCTAAGCACTAGTGTTTTAAGGAACAGCTTAAAAAGAGAATCCTAATGTGATTTCTTTATAATGGGTATGTTCCTTATCTTATCCTAGTGTCTAAACTTTTCTCCAGGGCTGGACCCCCAAATAATATTCCTTTACGTGCTAAGGGGTATCTAGATATTGGGATAGGTTTAATCACTACCTTAACCCTAACACGTACACTAACCCTAACTACTACCCTAACCCTAACACGTACCCTAATCCTAATCCATAACCTAAACCGAGCCCTAACCCTAACACTAACCCTAACCCTAACCCTAACCCATACCCTACGCCGTATCCGAACCACTCCCACAACCCGTACCCTAAACCGTACCCTAACCCTAACCCTAAGCCTAACCCTAACCCTAGGCTACCCTTGACTGCTTCTGCCTCCAATAGATTTCCTAAGCACTAGTGTTTTAAGGAACAGCTTAAAAAGAGAATCCTAATGTGATTTCTTTATAATGGGTGTGTTCCTTATCTTATCCTAGTGTCTCAACTCTTCTCCATGGCTGGACCCCCAAATAATATTCCTTTACGTGCTAAGGGGTATCTAGAGAGTGGGATAGGTTTAATAACTACCCTAAACATAACGCGTACCCTAACCCTAACCCCTACCCTAAACCTAACACGTACTCTAATCCTAACCCGTACCCTAAACCGAGCCCTAACCCTAAAACTAACCCTAACCCTAACCCTAACCCATATCCTACGCCGTACCCGAAGCCCTCCCCGAACCCGTACCCTAAGCCGTACCCTAAGCCTAACCCTAAGCCTAACCCTAACCCTAGGCTACCCTTGACTGCTTCTGCCTCCAATAGATTTCCTAAGCACTAGTGTTTTAAGGAACAGCTTAAAAAGAGAATCCTAATGTGATTTATTTATAATAGGTGTTTTCCTTATTTATCCTAGTGTCTAAACTCTTCTCCATGGCTGGACCCCCAAATAATATTCCTTTACGTGCTAAGGGGTATCTAGAGAGTGGGATAGGTTTAATAACTACCCTAACCCTAACGCGTACCCTAACGCTAACCCCTACCCTAACGCTAACACGTACCCTAATCCTATCCCGTACCCTAAACGGAGCCCTAACCCTAACATTAACCCAAACCCTAACCCTAAACCATACCCTCCGCCGTACACGAAGCCCTCCACGAACCCGTACCCTAAGCCGTACCCTAAGCCTAACCCTAAGCCTAACCCTAACCCTAGGCTACCCTTGACAGCTTCTGCCTGCAATAGATTTCCTAAGCACTAGTGTTTTAAGGAACAGCTTAAAAAGAGAATCCTAATGTGATTTCTTTATAATGGGTATGTTCCTTATCTTATCCTAGTGTCTAAACTTTTCTCCATGGCTGGACCCCCAAATAATATTCCTTTACGTGCTAAGGGGTATCTAGATATTGGGATAGGTTTAATCACTACCTTAACCCAACACGTACACTAACCCTAACTACTACCCTAACCCTAACACGTACCCTAATCCTAATCCATACCCTAAACCGAGCCCTAACCCTAACACTAACCCTAACCCTAAACCTAACCCATACCCTACGCCGTATCCGAACCCCTCCCACAACCCGTACCCTAAGCCGTACCCTATGGCTAATCCTAAGCCTAACCCTAACCCTAGGCTACCCTTGACTGCTTCTGCCTCCAGTAGATTTCCTAAGCGCTAATGTTTTAAGGAACAGCTTAAAAAGAGAATCCTAATGTGATTTCTTTATAATAGGTGTTTTCCTTATCTTATCCTAGTGTCTAAACTCTTCTCCATGGCTGGACCCCCAAATAATATTCCTTTACGTGCTAAGGGGTATCTAGAGAGTGGGATAGGTTTAATAACTACCCTAAACCTAATGCGTACGCTAACGCTAACCCCTACCCTAACCCTAACACGAACCCTAATCCTATCCCGTACCCTAAACGGAGCCCTAACCCTAACATTAACCCAAACCCTATCACTAACCTATAACCTCCGCCGTACACGAAGCCCTCCCCGAACCCGTACCCTAAGCTGTACCCTAAGCCTAACCCTAAGCCTAACCCTAACCTTAGGCTACCCTTGACTGCTTCTGCCTCCAATAGATTTTCTAAGCACTAGTGTTTTAAGAAACAGCTTAAAAAGAGAATCCTAATGTGATTTCTTTATAATGGGTGTGTTCCTTATCTTATCCTAGTGTCTAAACTCTTCTCCATGGCTGGACCTCCAAATAATATTCCTTTACGTGCTAAGGGGTATCTAGAGAGTGGGATAGGTTTAATAACTACACTAACCCTAATGCGTACCCTAACCCAAACCCCTACCGTAACCCTAACACGTACCCTAATCCTAACCAATACCCTAAACCGAGCCCTAACCCTAACACTAACCCTAACCCTAACCCTAACCCATACCCTACGCCATACCCGAAGCCCTCCCCGAAACCGTACCCTCAGCCGTACCCTAAGCCTAACCCTAAGCCTAACCCTAACCCTAGGCTACCCTTGACAGCTTCTGCCTCCAATAGATTTCCTAAGCACTAGTGTTTTAAGGAACAGCTTAAAAAGAGAATCCTAATGTGATTTCTTTATAATGGGTATGTTCCTTATCTTATCCTAGTGTCTAAACTTTTCTCCAGGGCTGGACCCCCAAATAATATTCCTTTACGTGCTAAGGGGTATCTAGATATTGGGATAGGTTTAATCACTACCTTAACCCTAACACGTACACTAACCCTAACTACTACCCTAACCCTAACACGTACCCTAATCCTAATCCATAACCTAAACCGAGCCCTAACCCTAACAATAACCCTAACCCTAACCCTAACCCATAACCTACGCCGTATCCGAACCACTCCCACAACCCGTACCCTAAGCCGTACCCTAACCCTAACCCTAAGCCTAACCCTAACCCTAGGCTACCCTTGACTGCTTCTGCCTCCAATAGATTTCCTAAGCACTAGTGTTTTAAGGAACAGCTTAAAAAGAGAATCCTAATGTGATTTCTTTATAATGGGTGTGTTCCTTATCTTATCCTAGTGTCTCAACTCTTCTCCATGGCTGGAACCCCAAATAATATTCCTTTACGTGCTAAGGGGTATCTAGAGAGTGGGATAGTTTTAATAACTACCCTAACCATAAGGCGTACCCTAACCCTAACCCCTACCCTAAACCTAACACGTACCCTAATCCTAACCCGTACCCTAAACCGAGCCCTAACCCTAACACTAACCCTAACCCTAACACATACCCTACACCGTACCCGAAGCCCTCTCCGAACCCGTAACCTAAGCCGTATCCTAAGCCTAATTCTAAGCCTAACCCTAACCCTAGGCTACCCTTGACTGCTTCTGCCCCCAATAGATTTCCTAAGCACTAGTGTTTTAAGGAACAGCTTAAAAAGAGAATCCTAATGTGATTTCTTTATAATAGGTGTTTTCCTTATCTTATCATAGTGTCTAAACTCTTCTCCATGGCTGGACCCCCAAATAATATTTCTTTACGTGCTAAGGGGTATCTAGAGAGTGGGATAGGTTTAATAACTACCCTAAACCTAACGCGTACCCTAACGCTAACCCCTACCCTAACCCTAACACGTACCCTAATCCTAACCCGTACCCTAAACGGAGCCCTAACCCTAACATTAACCCAAACCCTTACCCTAACTCATACCCTCCGCCGTACACGAAGCCCTCCCCGAACCCGTACCCTAAGCCTAACCCTAAGCCTAACACTAACCCTAGGCTACCCTTGACTGCTTCTGCCTCCAATAGATTTCCTAAGCACTAGTGTTTTAAGGAACAGCTTAAAAAGAGAATCCTAATGTGATTTCTTTATAATGGGTGTGTTCCTTATATTATCTTAGTGTCTAAACTCTTCTCCATGGCTGGACCCCCAAATAATACTCCTTTACGTGCTAAGGGGTACCTAGAGAGTGGGATAGGTTTAATAACTACCCTATCCCTAACGCGTACCCTAACCCTAACCCTTACCCTAACCGTAAAACGTACCCTAATCCTAACCCGTACCCTAAACCGAGCCCTAACCCTAAAACTAACCCTAACCCTAACACTAACCCATACCCTACGCCGTACCCGAAGCCCTCCCCGAACCCGTACCCTAAGCCGTACCCTAAGCCTAACCCTAAGCCTAACCCTAACCCTAGGCTACCCTTGACTGCTTCTGCCTCCAATAGATATCCTAAGCACTAGTGTTTTAAGGAACAGCTTAAAAAGAGAATCCTAATGTGATTTTTTTATAATGGGTGTGTTCCTTATCTTATCCTAGTGTCTAAACTCTACTCCATGGCTGGACCCCCAAATAATATTCCTTTACGTGCTAAGGGGTATCTAGAGAGTGGGATAGGTTTAATAACTACCTTAACCCTAACGCGTACCCTAACCCTAACCCCTACACTAAACCTAACACGTACCCAAATCCTAACCAATACCCTAAACCGAGCCCTAACCCTAACACTAACCCTAACCCTAACCCTAACCCATACCCTACGCCGTACTCGAAGCCCTCCCCGAAACCGTACCCTCAGCCGTACCCTAAGCCTAACCCTAAGCCTAACCCTAACCCTAGGATACCCTTGACATCTTCTGCCTCCAATAGATTTCCTAAGCACTAGTGTTTTAAGGAACAGCTTAAAAAGAGAATCCTAATGTGATTTCTTTATAATGGGTATGTTCCTTATCTTATCCTAGTGTCTAAACTTTTCTCCATGGCTGGACCCCCAAATAATATTCCTTTACGTGCTAAGAGGTATCTAGATATTGGGATAGGTTTAATCACTACCTTAACCCTAACACGTACACTAACCCTAACTACTACCCTAACCCTAACACGTACCCTAATCCTAATCCCTACCCTAAACCGAGCCCTAACCCTAACACTAACCCTAACCCTAACCCATACCCTACGCCGTATCCGAACCCCTCCCACAACCCGTACCCTAAGCCGTACCCTAACCCTAACCCTAAGCCTATCCCTAACCATAGGCTACCCTTGACTGCTTCTGCCTCCAATAGATTTCCTAAGCACTAGTGTTTTAAGGAACAGCTTAAAAAGAGAATCCTAATGTGATTTCTATATAATGGGTGTGTTCCTTATCTTATCCTAGTGTTTAAACTCTTCTCCATGGCTGGACACCCAAATAATATTCCTTTACGTGCTAAGGGGTATCTAGAGAGTAGGATAGGTTTAATAACTACCCTAACCATAACGCGTACCCTAACCCTAACCCCTACCCTAACCCTAACACGTACCCTAATCCTAACCCGTACCCTAAACCGAGCCCTAACCCTAACACTAACCCTAAACCTAACCCTAACCCATACCCTACGCCGTACCCGAAGCCCTCCCCGAACCCGTACCGTTAAGCCGTACCCTAAGCCTAACCCTAAGCATAAACCTAACCCTAGGCTACCCTTGACTGCTTCTGCCTCCAATAGATTTCCTAAGCACTAGTGTTTTAAGGAACAGCTTAAAAAGAGAATCCTAATGTGATTTCTTTATAATGGGTGTGTTCCTTATCTTATCCTAGTGTCTAAACTCTTCTCCATGGCTGGACCTCCAAATAATATTCCTTTACGTGCTAAGGGGTGTCTAGAGAGTGGGATAGGTTTAATAACTACCCTAACCCTAACGCGTACCCTAACCCTAACCCCTACCCTAACCCTAACACGTACCCTACTCCTAACCCGTACCCTAAACCGAGCCCTAACCCTAACACTAACCCTAACCCTAACCCTAACCCATATCCTACGCCGTACCCGAAGCCCTCCCCGAACCCGTACCCTAAGCCGTACCCTAAGCCTAACCCTAAGCCTAACCCTAACCCTAGGCTACCCTTGACTGCTTCTGCCTCCAATAGATTTCCTAAGCACTAGTGTTTTAAGGAACAGCTTAAAAAGGAATCCTAATGTGATTTATTTATAATAGGTGTTTTCCTTATTTATCCTAGTGTCTAAACTCTTCTCCATGGCTGGACCCCCAAATAATATTCCTTTACGTGCTAAGGGGTATCTAGAGAGTGGGATAGGTTTAATAACTACCCTAACCCTAACGCGTACCCTAACGCTAACCCCTACCCTAACGCTAACACGTACCCTAATCCTATCCTGTACCCTAAACGGAGCCCTAACCCTAACATTAACCCAAACCCTAACCCTAACCCATACCCTCCGCCGTACACGAAGCCCTCCCCGAACCCGTACCCTAAGCCTAACCCTAAGCCTAACACTAACCCTAGGCTACCCTTGACTGCTTCTGCCTCCAATAGATTTCCTAAGCACTAGTGTTTTAAGGACAGCTTAAAAAGAGAATCCTAATGTGATTTCTTTATAATGGGTGTGTTCCTTATATTATCTTAGTGTCTAAACTCTTCTCCATGGCTGGACCCCCAAATAATACTCCTTTACGTGCTAAGGGGTACCTAGAGAGTGGGATAGGTTTAATAACTACCCTATCCCTAACGCGTACCCTAACCCTAACCCTTACCCTAACCGTAAAACGTACCCTAATCCTAACCTGTACCCTAAACCGAGCCCTAACCCTAAAACTAACCCTAACCCTAACACTAACCCATACCCTACGCCGTACCCGAAGCCCTCTCCGAACCCGTACCCTAAGCCGTACCCTAAGCCTAACCCTAAGCCTAACCCTAACCCTAGGCTACCCTTGACTGCTTCTGCCTCCAATAGATATCCTAAGCACTAGTGTTTTAAGGAACAGCTTAAAAAGAGAATCCTAATGTGATTTTTTTATAATGGGTGTGTTCCTTATCTTATCCTAGTGTCTAAACTCTACTCCATGGCTGGAACCCCTAATAATATTCCTGTACGTGCTAAGGGGTATCTAGAGAGTGGGATAGGTTTAATAACTACCTTAACCCTAACGTGTACCCTAACCCTAACCCCTACACTAAACCTAACACGTACCCTAATCCTAACCAATACCCTAAACCGAGCCCTAACCCTAACACTAACCCTAACCCTAACCCTAACCCATACCCTACGCCGTACCCGAAGCCCTCCCCGAAACCGTACCCTCAGCCGTACCCTAAGCCTAACCCTAAGCCTAACCCTAACCCTAGGCTACTCTTGACTGCTTCTGCCTCCAATAGATTTTCTAAGCACTAGTGTTTTAAGAAACAGCTTAAAAAGAGAATCCTAATGTGATTTCTTTATAATGGGTGTGTTCCTTATCTTATCCTAGTGTCTAAACTTTTCTCCAGGGCTGGACCCCCAAATAATATTCCTTTACGTGCTAAGGGGTATCTAGATATTGGGATAGGTTTAATCACTACCTTAACCCTAACACGTACACTAACCCTAACTACTACCCTAACCCTAACACGTACCCTAATCCTAATCCATAACCTAAACCGAGCCCTAACCCTAACACTAACCCTAACCCTAACCCTAACCCATACCCTACGCCGTATCCGAACCACTCCCACAACCCGTACCCTAACCCTAACCCTAAGCCTAACCCTAACCCTAGGCTACCCTTGACTGCTTCTGCCTCCAATAGATTTCCTAAGCACTAGTGTTTTAAGGAACAGCTTAAAAAGAGAATCCTAATGTGATTTCTTTATAATGGGTGTGTTCCTTATCTTATCCTAGTGTCTCAACTCTTCTCCATGGCTGGAACCCCAAATAATATTCCTTTACGTGCTAAGGGTTATCTATAGAGTGGGGTAGTTTTAATAACTACCCTAACCATAACGCGTACCCTAACCCTAACCCCTACCCTAACCCTAACACGTACCCTAATCCTAACCCGTACCCTAAACCGAGCCCTAACCCTAACACTCACCCTAACCCTAACCCTAACACATACCCTACACCGTACCCGAAGCCCTCCCCGAACCCGTACCCTAAGCCGTACCCTAAGCCTAACCCTAAGCCTTACCCTAACCCTAGGCTACCCTTGACTGCTTCTGCCTCCAATAGATTTCCTAAGCACTAGTGTTTTAAGGAACAGCTTAAAAAGAGAATCCTAATGTGATTTCTTTATAATGGGTGTGTTCCTTATCTTATCCTAGTGTCTAAACTCTTCTCCATGGCTGGACCTCCAAATAATATTCCTTTACGTGTTAAGGGGTATCTAGAGAGTGGGATAGGTTTAATAACTACCCTAACCCTAACGCGTACCCTAACCCTAACCCCTACCCTAACACTAACACGTACCCTAATCCTAACCCGTACCGTAAACCGAGCCCTAACCCTAAACCTAACCCTAACACATACCCTACACCGTACCCGAAGCCCTCCCCGAGCCCGTACCCTAAGCCGTACCCTAAGCCTAACCCTAAGCCTAACCCTAACACTATGCTACCCTTGACTGCTTCTGCCTCCAATAGATTTCCTAAGCACTAGTGTTTTAAGGAACAGCTTAAAAAGAGAATCCTAATGTGATTTCTTTATAATAGGTGTTTTCCTTATCTTATCCTAGTGTCTAAACTCTTCTCCATGGCTGGACCCCCAAATAATATTCCTTTACGTGCTAAGGGGTATCCAGAGAGTGGGATAGGTTTAATAACTACCCTAACCCTAACGCGTACCCTAACCTTAACCACTACCCTAACCCTAACACGTACCCTAATCCTATCCCGTACCCTAAATGGAGCCCTAACCCTAACATTAACCCAAACCCTAAACCTAACCCATACCCTCCGCCGTACACGAAGCCCTCCCCGAACCCGTACCCTACGTCGTACCCTAAGCCTAACCCTAACCCTAGGCTACCCTTGACTGCTTCTGCATCCAATAGATTTCCTAAGCACTAGTGTTTTAAGGAACAGCTTAAAAAGAGAATCCTAATGTGATTTCTTTATAATGTGTGTGTTCCTTATATTATCTTAGTGTCTAAACTCTTCTCCATGGCTGGACCCCCAAATAATACTCCTTTACGTGCTAAGGGGTATCTAGATATTGGGATAGGTTTAATCACTACCTTAACCCTAACACGTACACTAACCCTAACTACTACCCTAACCCTAACACTTACCCTAATCCTAATCCCTACCCTAAACCGAGCCCTAACCCTAACACTAACCCTAACCCTAACCCTAACCCATACCCTACGCCGTATCCGAACCCCTCCCACAACCCGTACCCTAAGCCGTACCCTAAACCTAACCCTAAGCCTATCCCTAACCATAGGCTACCCTTGACTGCTTCTGCCTCCAATAGATTTCCTAAGCACTAGTGTTTTAAGGAAGAGCTTAAAAAGAGAATCCTAATGTGATTTCTATATAATGGGTGTGTTCCTTATCTTATCCTAGTGTTTAAACTCTTCTCCATGGCTGGACACCCAAATAATAATCCTTTACGTGCTAAGGGGTATCTAGAGAGTAGGATAGGTTTAATAACTACCCTAACCATAACGCGTACCCTAACCCTAACCCCTACCCTAACCCTAACACGTACCCTAATCCTAACCCGTACCCTAAACCGAGCCCTAACCCTAACACTAACCCTAAACCTAACCCTAACCCATACCCTACGCCGTACCCGAAGCCCTCCCCGAACCCGTACCGTAACCCGTACCCTAAGCCTAACCCTAAGCATAAACCTAACCCTAGGCTACCCTTGACTGCTTCTGCCTCCAATAGATTTCCTAAGCACTAGTGTTTTAAGGAACAGCTTAAAAAGAGAATCCTAATGTGATTTCTTTATAATGGGTGTGTTCCCTATCTTATCCTAGTGTCTAAACTCTTCTCCATGGCTGGACCTCCAAATAATATTCCTTTACGTGCTAAGGGGTGTCTAGAGAGTGGGATAGGTTTAATAACTACCCTAACCCTAACGCGTACCCTAACCCTAACCCCTACCCTAACCCTAACACGTACCCTACTCCTAACCCGTACCCTAAACCGAGCCCTAACCCTAACACTAACCCTAACCCTAACCCTAACACATACCCTAGACCATACCCGAAGCCCTCCCCGAACCCGTAGCCTAAGCCGTACCCTAAGCCTAACCCTAAGCCTAACCCTAACCCTAGGCTACCCTTGACTGCTTCTGCCTCCAATAGATTTCCTAAGCACTAGTGTTTTAAGGAACAGCTTAAAAAGAGAATACTAATGTGATTTCTTTATAATAGGTGTTTTCCTTATCTTATCCTAGTGTCTAAACTCTTCTCCATGGCTGGACCCCCAAATAATATTCCTATACGTGCTAAGGGGTATCTAGAGAGTGGGATAGGTTTAATAACTACCCTAACCCTAACGCGTACCCTAACGCTAACCCCTACCCTAACCCTAACACGTACCCTAATCCTATCGCGTACCTTAAACGGAGCCCTAACCCTAACATTAACCCAAAACCTAACCCTGACCCATACCCTCGGCCTTACACGAAGCCCTCCCTGAACCCGTACCCTAAGCCTAACCCTAAGCCTAACCCTAACCCTAGGCTACCCTTGAATGCTTCTGCCTCCAATAGATTTCCTAAGCACTAGTGTTTTAAGGAACAGCTTAAAAAGAGAATCCTAATGTGATTTATTTATAATGGGTGTGTTCCTTATCTTATCCTAGTGTCTAAACTCTTCTCCATGGCTGGAACCCCAAATAATATTCCTTTACGTGCTAAGTGGTATCTGGAGAGTGGGATAGGTTTAATAACTACCGTAACCCTAATGTGTACCCTAACCCTAACCCCTACCCTAACCCTAACACGTACCCTAATCCTAACCCGTACCCTAAACCGAGCCCTAACCCTAACACTAACCTTAACCCTAACCCTAACCCATACCCTACGCCGTACCCGAAGCCCTCCCCGAACCCGTACCCTAAGCCGTACCCTAAGCCGTACCCTAAGCCTAACCCTAACCCTAGGCTACTCTTGACTGCTTCTGCCTCCAATAGATTTTCTAAGCACTAGTGTTTTAAGAAACAGCTTAAAAAGAGAATCCTAATGTGATTTCTTTATAATGGGTGTGTTCCTTATCTTATCCTAGTGTCTAAACTCTTCTCCATGGCTGGACCTCCAAATAATATTCCTTTACGTGCTAAGGGGTATCTAGAGAGTGGGATAGGTTTAATAACTACACTAACCCTAATGCGTACCCTCACCCAAACCCCTACCGTAACCCTAACACGTACCCTAATCCTAACCAATACCCTAAACCGAGCCCTAACCCTAACAATAACCCTAACCCTAACCCTAACCCATACCCTACGCCATACCCGAAGCCCTCCCCGAAACCGTACCCTCAGCCGTACCCTAAGCCGAACCCTAAGCCTAACCCTAACCCTAGGCTACCCTTGACAGCTTCTGCCTCCAATAGATTTCCTAAGCACTAGTGTTTTAAGGAACAGCTTAAAAAGAGAATCCTAATGTGATTTCTTTATAATGGGTATGTTCCTTATCTTATCCTAGTGTCTAAACTTTTCTCCAGGGCTGGACCCCCAAATAATATTCCTTTACGTGCTAAGGGGTATCTAGATATTGGGATAGGTTTAATCACTACCTTAACCCTAACACGTACACTAACCCTAACTACTACCCTAACCCTAACACGTACCCTAATCCTAATCCATAACCTAAACCGAGCCCTAACCCTAACACTAACCCTAACCCTAACCCTAACCCATACCCTACGCCGTATCCGAACCACTCCCACAACCCGTACCCTAAACCGTACCCTAACCCTAACCCTAAGCCTAACCCTAACCCTAGGCTACCCTTGACTGCTTCTGCCTCCAATAGATTTCCTAAGCACTCTTGTTTTAAGGAACAGCTTAAAAAGAGAATCCTAATGTGATTTCTTTATAATGGGTGTGTTCCTTATCTTATCCTAGTGTCTAAACTCTTCTCCATGGCTGGACCCCCAAATAATATTCCTTTACGTGCTAAGGGGTATCTAGAGAGTGGGATAGGTTTAATAACTACCCTAACCCTAACGCGTACCCTATGGCTAACCCCTACCGTAACCCTAACACGTACCCTAATCCTATCCCGTAACCTAAACGGAGCCCTAACCCTAACATTAACCCAAACCCTAACCCTAACCCATACCATCCACCGTACACGAAGCCCTCCCCGAACCCGTACCCTAAGCCTAACCCTAAGCCTAACCCTAACCCTAGGCTACCCTTGACTGCTTCTGTCTCCAATAGATTTCCTAAGCACTAGTGTTTTAAGGAACAGCTTAAAAAGAGAATCCTAATGTGATTTCTTTATAATGTGTGTGTTCTTTATATTATCATAGTGTCTTAACGCTTCTCCATGGCTGGACCCCCAAATAATACTCCTTTACGTGCTAAGGGGTATCTAGAGAGTGGGATAGGTTTAATAACTACCCTAACCCTAACGTGTACCCTAACCCTAACCCCTACCCTAACCCTAACACGTACCCTAATCCTAACCCGTACCCTAAACCGAGCCGTAACCCTAACACTAACACTAACCCTAACCCATACCCTACGCCGTACCCGAAGCCCTCCCCGAAACCGTACCGTAAGCCGTACCCTAAGCCTAACCCTAATCCTAAACCTACCCCTAGGCTACCCTTGACTGCTTCTGCCTCCAATAGATTTCCTAAGCACTAGTGTTTTAAGGAACAGCTTAAAAAGAGAATCCTAATGTGATTTCTTTATAATGGGTGAGTTCCTTATCTTATCCTAGTGTCTAAACTCTTCTCCATGGCTGGACCTCCAAATAATATTCCTTTACGTGCTAAGGGGTATCTAGAGAGTGGGATAGGTTTAATAACTACCCTAACCCTAACGCGTACCCTAACCCTAACCCCTACCCTAACCCTAACACGTACCCTAATCCTAAACCGTACCCTAAACCGAGCCCTAACCCTAACACTAACCCTAACCCTAACCCTAACACATACCCTACACCGTACCCGAAGCTCTCCCCGAACCCGTACCCTAAGCCGTACCCTAAGCCTAACCCTAAGCCTAACCCTAACCTTAGGCTACCCTTGACTGCTTCTGCCTCCAATAGATTTCCTAAGCACTAGTGTTTTAAGGAACAGCTTAAAAAGAGAATCCTAATGTGATTTCTTTATAATAGGTGTTTTCCTTATTTATCCTAGTGTCTAAACTCTTCTCCATGGTTGGACCCCCAAATAATATTCCTTTACGTGCTAAGGGGTATCTAGAGAGTGGGATAGGTTTAATAACTACCCTAACCCTAACGTGTACCCTAACGCTAACCCCTACCCTAACGCTAACACGTACCCTAATCCTATCCAGTACCCTAAACAGAGCCCTAACCCTAACATTAACCCAAACCCTAACCCTAACCCATACCTTCCGCCGTACACGAAGCCCTCCCCGAACCCGTACCCTAAGCCGAACCCTAACCCTAGGCTACCCTTGACTGCTTCTGCCTCCAATAGATTTCCTAAGCACTAGTGTTTTAAGGAACAGCTTAAAAAGAGAATCCTAATTTGACTTCTTTATAATTGGTGTGTTCCTTATCTTATCCTAGTGTCTAAACTCTACTCCATGGCTGGACCTCCAAATAATATTCCTTTACGTGCTAAGGGGTATCTAGAGAGTGGGATAGGTTTAATAACTACACTAACCCTAACGCGTACCCTAACCCAAACCCCTACCGTAACCCTAACACGTACCCTAATCCTAACCAATACACTAAACCGAGCCCTAACCCTAACAATAACCCTAACCCTAACCCTAACCCATATCCTACGCTGTACCCGAAGCCCTCCCCGAAACCGTACCCTCAGCCGTACCCTAAGCCTAACCCTAAGCCTAACCCCAACCCTAGGCTACCCTTGACAGCTTCTGCCTGCAATAGATTTCCTAAGCACTAGTGTTTTAAGGAACAGCTTAAAAAGAGAATCCTAATGTGATTTCTTTATAATGGGTATGTTCCTTATCTTATCCTAGTGTCTAAACTTTTCTCCATGGCTGGACCCCCAAATAATATTCCTTTATGTGCTAAGGGGTATCTAGATATTGGGATAGGTTTAATCACTACCTTAACCCAACACGTACACTAACCCTAACTACTACCCTAACCCTAACACGTACCCTAATCCTAATCCATACCCTAAACCGAGCCCTAACCCTAACACTAACCCTAAACCTAAACCTAACCCATACCCTACGCCGTATCCGAACCCCTCCCACAACCCGTACCCTAAGCCGTACCCTCAGCCTAACCCTAAGCCTAAACCTAACCCTAGGCTACCCTTGACTGCTTCTGCCTCCAATAGATTTCCTAAGCACTAGTGTTTTAAGGAACAGCTTAAAAAGAGAATCCTAATGTGATTTCTTTATAATGGGTCTGTTCCTTATCTTATCCTAGTGTCTAAACTCTTCTCCATGGCTGGACCCCCAAATAATATTCCTTTACGTGCTAAGGGGTATCTAGAGAGTGGGATAGGTTTAATAACTACCCTAACCCTAAAGCGTACCCTAACGCTAATCCCTACCCTAACCCTAACACGTACCCTAATCCTATCCCGTACCCTAAACGGAGCCCTAACCCTAACATTAACCCAAACCCTAACCCTAACCCATACCCTCCGCCGTACACGAAGCCCTCCCCGAACCCGTACCCTAAGCCTAACCCTAAGCCTAACCCTATCCCTAGGCTACCCTTGACTGCTTCTGCCTCCAATAGATTTCCTAAGCACTAGTGTTTTAAGGAACAGCTTAAAAAGAGAATCCTAATGTGATTTCTTTATAATGTGTGTGTTCCTTATATTATCTTAGTGTCTAAACGCTTCTCCATGGCTGGACTCCCAAATAATACTCCTTTACGTGCTAAGGGGTATCTAGAAGTGGGATAGGTTTAATAACTACCCTAACCCTAAGGCGTACCCTAACCCTAACCCCTACCCTAACCCTAACACGTACCCTAATCCTATCCCGTACCCTAAACCGAGCCCTAACCCTAAAACTAACCCTAAACCTAACCCTAACCCATACCCTACGCCGTACGCGAAGCCCTCCCCAAACCCGTACCCTAAGCCGTACCCTAAGCCTAACCCTAAGCCTAACCCTAACCCTAGGCTACCCTTGACTGCTTCTGCCTCCAATAGATTTCCTAAGCACTAGTGTTTTAAGGAACAGCTTAAAAAGAGAATCCTAATGTGATTTCTTTAAAATGGGTGTGTTCCTTATCTTATCCTAGTATCTAAACGCTTCTCCATGGCTGGACCCCCAAATAATATTCCTTTACGTGCTAAGGGGTATCTAGAGAGTGGGATAGGTTTAATAACTACCCTAAACATAACGCGTACCCTAACCCTAACCCCTACCCTAAACCTAACACGTACTCTAATCCTAACCCGTACCCTAAACCGAGCCCTAACCCTAAAACTAACCCTAACCCTAACCCTAACCCATATCCTACGCCGTACCCGAAGCCCTCCCCGAACCCGTACCCTAAGCCGTACCCTAAGCCTAACCCTAAGCCTAACCCTAACCCTAGGCTACCCTTGACTGCTTCTGCCTCCAATAGATTTCCTAAGCACTAGTGTTTTAAGGAACAGCTTAAAAAGAGAATCCTAATGTGATTTCTTTATAATGGGTGTGTTCCTTATATTATCTTAGTGTCTAAACGCTTCTCTATGGCTGGACCCCCAAATAATACTCCTTTACGTGCTAAGGGGTATCTAGAGAGTGGGATAGGTTTAATAACTACCCTAACCCTAACGCGTATCCTAACCCTAACCCCTACCCTAACCCTAACACGTACCCTAATCCTAACCCGTACCGTAAACCGAGCCCTAACCCTAACCCTAACCCTAACACATACCCTACACTGTACCCGAAGCCCTCCCCGAGCCCGTACCCTAAGCCGTACCCTAAGCCTAACCCTAAGCCTAACCCTAACACTAGGCTACCCTTGACTGCTTCTGCCTCCAATAGATTTCCTAAGCACTAGTGTTTTAAGGAACAGCTTAAAAAGAGAATCCTAATGTGATTTCTTTATAATAGGTGTTTTCCTTATTTATCCTAGTGTCTAAACTCTTCTCCATGGCTGGATCCCCAAATAATATTCCTTTACGTGCTAAGGGGTATCTAGAGAGAGGGATAGGTTTAATAACTACCCTAACCCTAACGCGTACCCTAACGCTAACCCCTACCCTAACGCTAACACGTACCCTAATCCTATCCCGTACCCTAAACGGAGCCCTAACCCTAACATTAACCCAAACCCTAACCCTAACCCATACCCTCCGCCGTACACGAAGCCCTCCCCGAACCCGTACCCTAAGCCTAACCCTAAGCCTAACCCTAACCCTAGGCTACCCTTGACTGCTTCTGCCTCCAATAGATTTCCTAAGCACTAGTGTTTTAAGGAACAGCTTAAAAAGAGAATCCTAATGTGATTTCTTTATAATTGGTGTGTTCCTTATCTTATCCTAGTGTCTAAACTCTACTCCATGGCTGGACCTCCAAATAATATTCCTTTACGTGCTAAGGGGTATCTAGAGAGTGGGATAGGTTTAATAACTACACTAACCCTAACGCGTACCCTAACACAAACCCCTACCGTAACCCTAACACGTACCCTAATCCTAACCAATACACTAAACCGAGCCCTAACCCTAACAATAACCCTAACCCTAACCCTAACCCATATCCTACGCTGTACCCGAAGCCCTCCCCGAAACCGTACCCTCAGCCGTACCCTAAGCCTAACCCTAAGCCTAACCCTAACCCTAGGCTACCCTTGACTGCTTCTGCCTCCAATAGATTTCCTAAGCACTAGTGTTTTAAGGAACAGCTTAAAAAGAGAATCCTAATGTGATTTCTTTATAATGGGTATGTTCCTTATCTTATCCTAGTGTCTAAACTTTTCTTCATGGCTGGACCCCCAAATAATATTCCTTTACGTGCTAAGGGGTATCTAGATATTGGGATAGGTTTAATCACTACCTTAACCCAACACGTACACTAACCCTAATTACTACCCTAACCCTAACACGTACCCTAATCCTAATGCATACCCTAAACCGAGCCCTAACCCTAACACTAACCCTAACCCTACACCTAACCCATACCCTACGCCGTATCCGAACCCCTCCCACAACCCGTACCCTAAGCCGTACCATAACCCTAACCCTAAGCCTAACCCTAACCCTAGGCTACCCTTGACTGCTTCTGCCTCCAATAGATTTCCTAAGCACTAGTGTTTTAAGGAACAGCTTAAAAAGAGAATCCTAATGTGATTTCTTTATAATGGGTGTGTTCCTTATATTATCTTAGTGTCTAAACTCTTCTCCATGGCTGGACCCCCAAATAATACTCCTTTACGTGCTAAGGGGTACCTAGAGAGTGGGATAGGTTTAATAACTACCCTATCCCTAACGCGTACCCTAACCCTAACCCTTACCCTAACCGTAAAACGTACCCTAATCCTAACCCGTACCCTAAACCGAGCCCTAACCCTAAAACTAACCCTAACCCTAACACTAACCCATACCCTACGCCGTACCCGAAGCCCTCCCCGAACCCGTACCCTAAGCCGTACCCTAAGCCTAACCCTAAGCCTAACCCTAACCCTAGGCTACCCTTGACTGCTTCTGCCTCCAATAGATATCCTAAGCACTAGTGTTTTAAGGAACAGCTTAAAAAGAGAATCCTAATGTGATTTTTTTATAATGGGTGTGTTCCTTATCTTATCCTAGTGTCTAAACTCTACTCCATGGCTGGAACCCCTAATAATATTCCTGTACGTGCTAAGGGGTATCTAGAGAGTGGGATAGGTTTAATAACTACCTTAACCCTAACGCGTACCCTAACCCTAACCCCTACACTAAACCTAACACGTACCCTAATCCTATCCAATACCCTAAACCGAGCCCTAACCCTAACACTAACCCTAACCCTAACCCTAACCCATACCCTACGCCGTACCCGAAGCCCTCCCCGAAACCGTACCCTCAGCCGTACCCTAAGCCTAACCCTAAGCCTAACCCTAACCCTAGGATACCCTTGACAGCTTCTGCCTCCAATAGATTTCCTAAGCACTAGTGTTTTAAGGAACAGCTTAAAAAGAGAATCCTAATGTGATTTCTTTATAATGGGTATGTTCCTTATCTTATCCTAGTGTCTAAACTTTTCTCCATGGCTGGATCCCCAAATAATATTCCTTTACGTGCTATGGGGTATCTAGATATTGGGATAGGTTTAATCACTACCTTAACCCTAACACGTACACTAACCCTAACTACTACCCTAACCCTAACACGTACCCTAATCCTAATCCCTACCCTAAACCGAGCCCTAACCCTAACACTAACCCTAACCCTAACCCTAACCCATACCCTACGCCGTATCCGAACCCCTCCCACAACCCGTACCCTAAGCCGTACCCTAAACCTAACCCTAAGCCTATCCCTAACCATAGGCTACCCTTGACTGCTTCTGCCTCCAATAGATTTCCTAAGCACTAGTGTTTTAAGGTACAGCTTAAAAAGAGAATCCTAATGTGATTTCTATATAATGGGTGTGTTCCTTATCTTATCCTAGTGTTTTAACTCTTCTCCATGGCTGGACACCCAAATAATAATCCTTTACGTGCTAAGGGGTATCTAGAGAGTAGGATAGGTTTAATAACTACCCTAACCATAACGCGTACCCTAAACCTAACCCCTACCCTAACCCTAACACGTACCCTAATCCTAACCCGTACCCTAAACCGAGCCCTAACCCTAACACTAACCCTAAACCTAACCCTAACCCATACCCTACGCCGTACCCGAAGCCCTCCCCGAACCCGTACCGTAAGCCGTACCCTAAGCCTAACCCTAAGCATAAACCTAACCCTAGGCTACCCTTGACTGCTTCTGCCTCCAATAGATTTCCTAAGCACTAGTGTTTTAAGGAACAGCTTAAAAAGAGAATCCTAATGTGATTTCTTTATAATGGGTGTGTTCCCTATCTTATCCTAGTGTCTAAACTCTTCTCCATGGCTGGACCTCCAAATAATATTCCTTTACGTGCTAAGGGGTGTCTAGAGAGTGGGATAGGTTTAATAACTACCCTAACCCTAACGCGTACCCTAACCCTAACCCCTACCCTAACCCTAACACGTACCCTACTCCTAACCCGTACCCTAAACCGAGCCCTAACCCTAACACTAACCCTAACCCTAACCCTAACACATACCCTAGACCATACCCGAAGCCCTCCCCGAACCCGTAGCCTAAGCCGTACCCTAAGCCTAACCCTAAGCCTAACCCTAACCCTAGGCTACCCTTGACTGCTTCTGCCTCCAATAGATTTCCTAAGCACTAGTGTTTTAAGGAACAGCTTAAAAAGAGAATACTAATGTGATTTCTTTATAATAGGTGTTTTCCTTATCTTATCCTAGTGTCTAAACTCTTCTCCATGGCTGGACCCCCAAATAATATTCCTATACGTGCTAAGGGGTATCTAGAGAGTGGGATAGGTTTAATAACTACCCTAACCCTAACGCGTACCCTAACGTTAACCCCTACCCTAACCCTAACACGTACCCTAATCCTATCGCGTACCTTAAACGGAGCCCTAACCCTAACATTAACCCAAAACCTAACCCTGACCCATACCCTCCGCCTTACACGAAGCCCTCCCTGAACCCGTACCCTAAGCCTAACCCTAAGCCTAACCCTAACCCTAGGCTACCCTTGAATGCTTCTGCCTCCAATAGATTTCCTAAGCACTAGTGTTTTAAGGAACAGCTTAAAAAGAGAATCCTAATGTGATTTATTTATAATGGGTGTGTTCCTTATCTTATCCTAGTGTCTAAACTCTTCTCCATGGCTGGAACCCCAAATAATATTCCTTTACGTGCTAAGTGGTATCTGGAGAGTGGGATAGGTTTAATAACTACCGTAACCCTAATGTGTACCCTAACCCTAACCCCTACCCTAACCCTAACACGTACCCTAATCCTAACCCGTACCCTAAACCGAGCCCTAACCCTAACACTAACCCTAACCCTAACCCTAACCCATACCCTACGCCGTACCCGAAGCCCTCCCCGAACCCGTACCCTAAGCCGTACCCTAAGCCTAACCCTAAGCCTAACCCTAATCCTAAGCTACTCTTGACTGCTTCTGCCTCCAATAGATTTTCTAAGCACTAGTGTTTTAAGAAACAGCTTAAAAAGAGAATCCTAATGTGATTTCTTTATAATGGGTGTGTTCCTTATCTTATCCTAGTGTCTAAACTCTTCTCCATGGCTGGACCTCCAAATAATATTCCTTTACGTGCTAAGGGGTATCTAGAGAGTGGGATAGGTTTAATAACTACACTAACCCTAATGCGTACCCTCACCCAAACCCCTACCGTAACCCTAACACGTACCCTAATCCTAACCAATACCCTAAACCGAGCCCTAACCCTAACACTAACCCTAACCCTAACCCATACCCTACGCCATACCCGAAGCCCTCCCCGAAACCGTACCCTCAGCCGTACCCTAAGCCTAACCCTAAGCCTAACCCTAACCCTAGGCTACCCTTGACAGCTTCTGCCTCCAATAGATTTCCTAAGCACTAGTGTTTTAAGGAACAGCTTAAAAAGAGAATCCTAATGTGATTTCTTTATAATGGGTATGTTCCTTATCTTATCCTAGTGTCTAAACTTTTCTCCAGTGCTGGACCCCCAAATAATATTCCTTTACGTGCTAAGGGGTATCTAGATATTGGGATAGGTTTAATCACTACCTTAACCCTAACACGTACACTAACCCTAACTTCTACCCTAACCCTAACACGTACCCTAATCCTAATCCATAACCTAAACCGAGCCCTAACCCTAACACTAACCCTAACCCTAACCCTAACCCATACCCTACGCCGTATCCGAACCACTCCCACAACCCGTACCCTAAACCGTACCCTAACCCTAACCCTAAGCCTAACCCTAACCCTAGGCTACCCTTGACTGCTTCTGCCTCCAATAGATTTCCTAAGCACTAGTGTTTTAAGGAACAGCTTAAAAAGAGAATCCTAATGTGATTTCTTTATAATGGGTGTGTTCCTTATCTTATCCTAGTGTCTAAACTCTTCTCCATGGCTGGACCCCCAAATAATATTCCTTTACGTGCTAAGGGGTATCTAGAGAGTGGGATAGGTTTAATAACTACCCTAACCCTAAAGCGTACCCTAACGCTAATCCCTACCCTAACCCTAACACGTACCCTAATCCTATCCCGTACCCTAAACGGAGCCCTAACCCTAACATTAACCCAAACCCTAACCCTAACCCATACCCTCCGCCGTACACGAAGCCCTCCCCGAACCCGTACCCTAAGCCTAACCCTAAGCCTAACCCTATCCCTAGGCTACCCTTGACTGCTTCTGCCTCCAATAGCTTTCCTAAGCACTAGTGTTTTAAGGAACAGCTTAAAAAGAGAATCCTAATGTGATTTCTTTATAATGTGTGTGTTCCTTATATTATCTTAGTGTCTAAACGCTTCTCCATGGCTGGACTCCCAAATAATACTCCTTTACGTGCTAAGGGGTATCTAGAAGTGGGATAGGTTTAATAACTACCCTAACCCTAAGGCGTACCCTAACCCTAACCCCTACCCTAACCCTAACACGTACCCTAATCCTATCCCGTACCCTAAACCGAGCCCTAACCCTAAAACTAACCCTAACCCTAACCCTAACCCATACCCTACGCCGTACGCGAAGCCCTCCCCAAACCCGTACCCTAAGCCGTACCCTAAGCCTAACCCTAAGCCTAACCCTAACCCTAGGCTACCCTTGACTGCTTCTGCCTTCAATAGATTTCCTAAGCACTAGTGTTTTAAGGAACAGCTTAAAAAGAGAATCCTAATGTGATTTCTTTAAAATGGGTGTGTTCCTTATCTTATCCTAGTATCTAAACGCTTCTCCATGGCTGGACCCCCAAATAATATTCCTTTACGTGCTAAGGGGTATCTAGAGAGTGGGATAGGTTTAATAACTACCCTAAACATAACGCGTACCCTAACCCTAACCCCTACCCTAAACCTAACACGTACTCTAATCCTAACCCGTACCCTAAACCGAGCCCTAACCCTAAAACTAACCCTAACCCTAACCCTAACCCATATCCTACGCCGTACCCGAAGCCCTCCCCGAACCCGTACCCTAAGCCGTACCCTAAGCCTAACCCTAAGCCTAACCCTAACCCTAGGCTACCCTTGAATGCTTCTGCCTCCAATAGATTTCCTAAGCACTAGTGTTTTAAGGAACAGCTTAAAAAGAGAATCCTAATGTGATTTCTTTATAATGGGTGTGTTCCTTATCTTATCCTAGTGTCTAAACTCTTCTCCATGGCTGGACCCCCAAATAATAATCCTTTACGTGCTAAGGGGTATCTAGAGAGTGGGATAGGTTTAATAACTACCCTAACCCTAACGCGTACCCTAACCCTAACCCCTACCCTAAAACTAACACGTACCCTAATCCTAACCCGTACCCTAAACCGAGCCCTAACCCTAACACTAAACCTAACCCTAACCGTAAAACATACCCTACACCGTACCCGAAGCCCTCCCCGAACCTGTACCCTAAGCCGTACCCTAAGGCTAACCCTAAGCCTAACCCTAACCCTAGGCTACCCTTGACTGCTTCTGCCTCCAATAGATTTCCTAAGCACTAGTGTTTTAAGGAACAGCTTAAAAAGAGAATCCTAATGTGATTTCTTTATAATGTGTGTGTTCCTTATATTATCTTAGTGTCTAAACGCTTCTCTATGGCTGGACCCCCAAATAATACTCCTTTACGTGCTAAGGGGTATCTAGAGAGTGGGATAGGTTTAATAACTACCCTAACCCTAACGCGTATCCTAACCCTAACCCCTACCCTAACCCTAACACGTACCCTAATCCTAACCCGTACCGTAAACCGAGCCCTAACCCTAACCCTAACCCTAACACATACCCTACACCGTACCCGAAGCCCTCCCCGAGCCCGTACCCTAAGCCGTACCCTAAGCCTAACCCTAAGCCTAACCCTAACACTAGGCTACCCTTGACTGCTTCTGCCTCCAATAGATTTCCTAAGCACTAGTGTTTTAAGGAACAGCTTAATAAGAGAATCCTAATGTGATTTCTTTATAATAGGTGTGTTCCTTATCTTATCCTAGTGTCTAAACTCTTCTCCATGGCTGGACCCCCAAATAATATTCCTTTACGTGCTAAGGGGTATCCAGAGAGTGGGATAGGTTTAATAACTACCCTAACCCTAACGCGTACCCTAACCTTAACCACTACCCTAACCCTAACACGTACCCTAATCCTATCCCGTACCCTAAACGGAGCCCTAACCCTAACATTAACCCAAACCCTAACCCTAACCCATACCCTCCGCCGTACACGAAGCCCTCCCCGAACCCGTACCCTACGTCGTACCCTAAGCCTAACCCTAACCCTAGGCTACCCTTGACTGCTTCTGCATCCAATAGATTTCCTAAGCACTAGTGTTTTAAGGAACAGCTTAATAAGAGAATCCTAATGTGATTTCTTTATAATGTGTGTGTTCCTTATCTTATCCTACTGTCTAAACTCTTCTCCATGGCTGGACATCCAAATAATATTCCTTTACGTGCTAAGTGGTATCTAGAGAGTGGGATAGGTTTAATAACTACCCTAACCCTAACGCGTACCCTAACCCTAACCCCTACCCTAACCCTACCATGTACCCTAATCCTAACCCGTACCCTAAACCGAGCCGTAACCCTAACACTAACCCTAACCCTAACCCTAACCCATACCCTACACCGTACCCGAAGCCCTCCCCGAAACCGTACCGTAAGCCGTACCCTAAGCCTAACCCTAAGCCTAAACCTAACCCTAGGCTACCCTTGACTGCTTCTGCCTCCAGTAGATTTCCTAAGCACTAGTGTTTTAAGGAACAGCTTAAAAAGAGAATCCTAATGTGATTTCTTTATAATGGGTGAGTTCATTATCTTATCGTAGTGTCTAAACTCTTCTCCATGGCTGGACCTCCAAATAATATTCCTTTACGTGCTAAGGGGTATCTAGAGAGTGGGATAGGTTTAATAACTACCCTAACCCTAACGAGTACCCTAACCCTAACCCCTACCCTAACCCTAACACGTACCCTAATCCTAACCCGTACCCTAAACCGAGCCCTAACCCTAACACTAACCCTAACCCTAACCCTAACACATACCCTACACCGTACCCGAAGCCCTCCCCGAACCCGTACCCTAAGCCGTACCCTAAGCCTAACCCTAAGCCTAACCCTATCCCTAGGCTACCCTTGACTGCTTCTGCCTCCAATAGATTTCCTAAGCACTAGTGTTTTAAGGAACAGCTTAAAAAGAGAATCCTAATGTGATTTCTTTATAATAGGTGTTTTCCTTATTTATCCTAGTGTCTAAACTCTTCTCCATGGCTGGACCCCCAAATAATATTCCTTTACGTGCTAAGGGGTATCTAGAGAGTGGGATAGGTTTAATAACTACCCTAACCCTAACGCGTACCCTAACGCTAACCCCTACCCTAACGCTAACACGTACCCTAATCCTATCCCGTACCCTAAACGGAGCCCTAACCCTAACATTAACCCAAACCCTAACCCTAACCCATACCCTCCGCCGTACACGAAGCCCTCCCCGAACCCGTACCCTAAGCCTAACCCTAAGCCTAACCCTAACCCTAGGCTACCATTGACTGCTTCTGCCTCCAATAGATTTCCTAAGCACTAGTGTTTTAAGGAACAGCTTAAAAAGAGAATCCTAATGTGATTTCTTTATAATTGGTGTGTTCCTTATCTTATCCTAGTGTCTAAACTCTACTCCATGGCTGGACCTCCAAATAATATTCCTTTACGTGCTAAGGGGTATCTAGAGAGTGGGATAGGTTTAATAACTACACTAACCCTAACGCGTACCCTAACCCAAACCCCTACCGTAACCCTAACACGTACCCTAATCCTAACCAATACACTAAACCGAGCCCTAACCCTAACAATAACCCTAACCCTAACCCTAACCCATATCCTACGCTGTACCCGAAGCCCTCCCCGAAACCGTACCCTCAGCCGTACCCTAAGCCTAACCCTAAGCCTAACCCTAACCCTAGGCTACCCTTGACAGCTTCTGCCTGCAATAGATTTCCTAAGCACTAGTGTTTTAAGGAACAGCTTAAAAAGAGAATCCTAATGTGATTTCTTTATAATGGGTATGTTCCTTATCTTATCCTAGTGTCTAAACTTTTCTTCATGGCTGGACCCCCAAATAATATTCCTTTACGTGCTAAGGGGTATCTAGATATTGGGATAGGTTTAATCACTACCTTAACCCAACACGTACACTAACCCTAATTACTACCCTAACCCTAACACGTACCCTAATCCTAATGCATACCCTAAACCGAGCCCTAACCCTAACACTAACCCTAACCCTAAACCTAACCCATACCCTACGCCGTATCCGAACCCCTCCCACAACCCGTACCCTAAGCCGTACCCTAACCCTAACCCTAAGCCTAACCCTAACCCTAGGCTACCCTTGACTGCTTCTGCCTCCAATAGATTTCCTAAGCACTAGTGTTTTAAGGAACAGCTTAAAAAGAGAATCCTAATGTGATTTCTTTATAATGGGTGTGTTCCTTATCTTATCCTAGTGTCTAAACTCTTCTCCATGGCTGGACCCCCAAATAATATTCCTTTATGTGCTAAGGGGTATCTAGAGAGTGGGATAGTTTTAATAACTACCCTAACCATAACGCGTACCCTAACCCTAACCCCTACCCTAAACCTAACACGTACCCTAATCCTAACCCGTACCCTAAACCGAGCCCTAACCCTAACACTAACCCTAACCCTAACACTAACCCATACCCTACGCCGTACCCGAAGCCCTCCCTGAACCCGTACCGTAAGCCGTACCCTAAGCCTAACCCCAAGTCTAAACCTAACCCTAGGCTACCCTTGACTGCTTCTGCCTCCAATAGATTTCCTAAGCACTAGTGTTTTAAGTAACAGCTTAAAAAGAGAATCCTAATGTGATTTCTTTATAATGGGTCTGTTCCTTATCTTATCCTAGTGTCTAAACTCTTCTCCATGGCTGGACCTCCAAATAATATTCCTTTACGTGCTAAGGGGTATCTAGAGAGTGGGATAGGTTTAATAACTACCCTAACCCTAACGCGTACCCTAACCCTAACCCCTACCCTAACCCTACCACGTACCCTCATCCTAACCCGTACCCTAAACCGAGCCCTAACCCTAACACTAACCCTAACCCTAACACATACCCTACACCGTACCCGAAGCCCTCCCCGAACCCGTACCCTAAGCCGTACCCTAAGTCTAATTCTAAGCCTAACCCTAACCCTAGGCTACCCTTGACTGCTTCTGCCTCCAATAGATTTCCTAAGCACTAGTGCTTTAAGGAGCAGCTTAAAAAGAGAATTCTAATGTGATTTCTTTATAATAGGTGTTTTCCTTATTTTATCCTAGTGTCTAAACTCTTCTCCATGGCTGGACCCCCAAATAATATTCCTTTACGTGCTATGGGGTATCTAGAGAGTGGGATAGGTTTAATAACTACCCTAACCCTAATGCGTACCCTAACGCTAAACCCTACCCTAACCCTAACACGTACCCTAATCCTATCCCGTACCCTAAACGGAGCCCTAACCCTAACATTAACCCAAACCCTAACCCTAACCCATACCCTCCGCCGTACACGAAGCCCTCCCCGAACCCGTACCCTAAGCCTAACCCTAAGCCTAACCCTAACCCTAGGCTACCCTTGACTGCTTCTGCCTCCAATAGATTTCCTAAGCACTAGTGTTTTAAGGAACAGCTTAAAAAGAGAATCCTAATGTGATTTCTTTATAATGTGTGTGTTCCTTCTATTATCTTAGTGTCTAAATTCTTCTCCATGGCTGGACTCCCAAATAATACTCCTTTACGTGCTAAGGGGTATCTAGAAGTGGGATAGGTTTAATAACTACCCTAACCCTAACGCGTACCCTAACCCTAACCCCTACCCTAACCCTAACACGTACCCTAATCCTATCCCGTACCCTAAACCGAGCCCTAACCCTAAAACTAACCCTAACCCTAACCCTAACCCATACCCTACGCCGTACCCAAAGCCCTCCCCGAACCCGTACCCTCAGCCGTACCCTAAGCCTAACCCTAAGCCTAACCCTAACCCTAGGATACCCTTGACAGCTTCTGCCTCCAATAGATTTCCTAAGCACTAGTGTTTTAAGGAACAGCTTAAAAAGAGAATCCTAATGTGATTTCTTTATAATGGGTATGTTCCTTATCTTATCCTAGTGTCTAAACTTTTCTCCATGGCTGGACCCCCAAATAATATTCCTTTACGTGCTATGGGGTATCTAGATATTGGGATAGGTTTAATCACTACCTTAACCCTAACACGTACACTAACCCTAACTACTACCCTAACCCTAACACGTACCCTAATCCTAATCCCTACCCTAAACCGAGCCCTAACCCTAACACTAACCCTAACCCTAACCCTAACCCATACCCTACGCCGTATCCGAACCCCTCCCACAACCCGTACCCTAAGCCGTACCCTAAACCTAACCCTAAGCCTATCCCTAACCATAGGCTACCCTTGACTGCTTCTGCCTCCAATAGATTTCCTAAGCACTAGTGTTTTAAGGTACAGCTTAAAAAGAGAATCCTAATGTGATTTCTATATAATGGGTGTGTTCCTTATCTTATCCTAGTGTTTTAACTCTTCTCCATGGCTGGACACCCAAATAATAATCCTTTACGTGCTAAGGGGTATCTAGAGAGTAGGATAGGTTTAATAACTACCCTAACCATAACGCGTACCCTAAACCTAACCCCTACCCTAACCCTAACACGTACCCTAATCCTAACCCGTACCCTAAACCGAGCCCTAACCCTAACACTAACCCTAAACCTAACCCTAACCCATACCCTACGCCGTACCCGAAGCCCTCCCCGAACCCGTACCGTAAGCCGTACCCTAAGCCTAACCCTAAGCATAAACCTAACCCTAGGCTACCCTTGACTGCTTCTGCCTCCAATAGATTTCCTAAGCACTAGTGTTTTAAGGAACAGCTTAAAAAGAGAATCCTAATGTGATTTCTTTATAATGGGTGTGTTCCCTATCTTATCCTAGTGTCTAAACTCTTCTCCATGGCTGGACCTCCAAATAATATTCCTTTACGTGCTAAGGGGTGTCTAGAGAGTGGGATAGGTTTAATAACTACCCTAACCCTAACGCGTACCCTAACCCTAACCCCTACCCTAACCCTAACACGTACCCTACTCCTAACCCGTACCCTAAACCGAGCCCTAACCCTAACACTAACCCTAACCCTAACCCTAACACATACCCTAGACCATACCCGAAGCCCTCCCCGAACCCGTAGCCTAAGCCGTACCCTAAGCCTAACCCTAAGCCTAACCCTAACCCTAGGCTACCCTTGACTGCTTCTGCCTCCAATAGATTTCCTAAGCACTAGTGTTTTAAGGAACAGCTTAAAAAGAGAATACTAATGTGATTTCTTTATAATAGGTGTTTTCCTTATCTTATCCTAGTGTCTAAACTCTTCTCCATGGCTGGACCCCCAAATAATATTCCTATACGTGCTAAGGGGTATCTAGAGAGTGGGATAGGTTTAATAACTACCCTAACCCTAACGCGTACCCTAACGTTAACCCCTACCCTAACCCTAACACGTACCCTAATCCTATCGCGTACCTTAAACGGAGCCCTAACCCTAACATTAACCCAAAACCTAACCCTGACCCATACCCTCCGCCTTACACGAAGCCCTCCCTGAACCCGTACCCTAAGCCTAACCCTAAGCCTAACCCTAACCCTAGGCTACCCTTGAATGCTTCTGCCTCCAATAGATTTCCTAAGCACTAGTGTTTTAAGGAACAGCTTAAAAAGAGAATCCTAATGTGATTTATTTATAATGGGTGTGTTCCTTATCTTATCCTAGTGTCTAAACTCTTCTCCATGGCTGGAACCCCAAATAATATTCCTTTACGTGCTAAGTGGTATCTGGAGAGTGGGATAGGTTTAATAACTACCGTAACCCTAATGTGTACCCTAACCCTAACCCCTACCCTAACCCTAACACGTACCCTAATCCTAACCCGTACCCTAAACCGAGCCCTAACCCTAACACTAACCCTAACCCTAACCCTAACCCATACCCTACGCCGTACCCGAAGCCCTCCCCGAACCCGTACCCTAAGCCGTACCCTAAGCCTAACCCTAAGCCTAACCCTAATCCTAAGCTACTCTTGACTGCTTCTGCCTCCAATAGATTTTCTAAGCACTAGTGTTTTAAGAAACAGCTTAAAAAGAGAATCCTAATGTGATTTCTTTATAATGGGTGTGTTCCTTATCTTATCCTAGTGTCTAAACTCTTCTCCATGGCTGGACCTCCAAATAATATTCCTTTACGTGCTAAGGGGTATCTAGAGAGTGGGATAGGTTTAAGAACTACACTAACCCTAATGCGTACCCTCACCCAAACCCCTACCGTAACCCTAACACGTACCCTAATCCTAACCAATACCCTAAACCGAGCCCTAACCCTAACACTAACCCTAACCCTAACCCATACCCTACGCCATACCCGAAGCCCTCCCCGAAACCGTACCCTCAGCCGTACCCTAAGCCTAACCCTAAGCCTAACCCTAACCCTAGGCTACCCTTGACAGCTTCTGCCTCCAATAGATTTCCTAAGCACTAGTGTTTTAAGGAACAGCTTAAAAAGAGAATCCTAATGTGATTTCTTTATAATGGGTATGTTCCTTATCTTATCCTAGTGTCTAAACTTTTCTCCAGTGCTGGACCCCCAAATAATATTCCTTTACGTGCTAAGGGGTATCTAGATATTGGGATAGGTTTAATCACTACCTTAACCCTAACACGTACACTAACCCTAACTTCTACCCTAACCCTAACACGTACCCTAATCCTAATCCATAACCTAAACCGAGCCCTAACCCTAACACTAACCCTAACCCTAACCCTAACCCATACCCTACGCCGTATCCGAACCACTCCCACAACCCGTACCCTAAACCGTACCCTAACCCTAACCCTAAGCCTAACCCTAACCCTAGGCTACCCTTGACTGCTTCTGCCTCCAATAGATTTCCTAAGCACTAGTGTTTTAAGGAACAGCTTAAAAAGAGAATCCTAATGTGATTTCTTTATAATGGGTGTGTTCCTTATCTTATCCTAGTGTCTAAACTCTTCTCCATGGCTGGACCCCCAAATAATATTCCTTTACGTGCTAAGGGGTATCTAGAGAGTGGGATAGGTTTAATAACTACCCTAACCCTAAAGCGTACCCTAACGCTAATCCCTACCCTAACCCTAACACGTACCCTAATCCTATCCCGTACCCTAAACGGAGCCCTAACCCTAACATTAACCCAAACCCTAACCCTAACCCATACCCTCCGCCGTACACGAAGCCCTCCCCGAACCCGTACCCTAAGCCTAACCCTAAGCCTAACCCTATCCCTAGGCTACCCTTGACTGCTTCTGCCTCCAATAGCTTTCCTAAGCACTAGTGTTTTAAGGAACAGCTTAAAAAGAGAATCCTAATGTGATTTCTTTATAATGTGTGTGTTCCTTATATTATCTTAGTGTCTAAACGCTTCTCCATGGCTGGACTCCCAAATAATACTCCTTTACGTGCTAAGGGGTATCTAGAAGTGGGATAGGTTTAATAACTACCCTAACCCTAAGGCGTACCCTAACCCTAACCCCTACCCTAACCCTAACACGTACCCTAATCCTATCCCGTACCCTAAACCGAGCCCTAACCCTAAAACTAACCCTAACCCTAACCCTAACCCATACCCTACGCCGTACGCGAAGCCCTCCCCAAACCCGTACCCTAAGCCGTACCCTAAGCCTAACCCTAAGCCTAACCCTAACCCTAGGCTACCCTTGACTGCTTCTGCCTTCAATAGATTTCCTAAGCACTAGTGTTTTAAGGAACAGCTTAAAAAGAGAATCCTAATGTGATTTCTTTAAAATGGGTGTGTTCCTTATCTTATCCTAGTATCTAAACGCTTCTCCATGGCTGGACCCCCAAATAATATTCCTTTACGTGCTAAGGGGTATCTAGAGAGTGGGATAGGTTTAATAACTACCCTAAACATAACGCGTACCCTAACCCTAACCCCTACCCTAAACCTAACACGTACTCTAATCCTAAGCCGTACCCTAAACCGAGCCCTAACCCTAAAACTAACCCTAACCCTAACCCTAACCCATATCCTACGCCGTACCCGAAGCCCTCCCCGAACCCGTACCCTAAGCCGTACCCTAAGCCTAACCCTAAGCCTAACCCTAACCCTAGGCTACCCTTGAATGCTTCTGCCTCCAATAGATTTCCTAAGCACTAGTGTTTTAAGGAACAGCTTAAAAAGAGAATCCTAATGTGATTTCTTTATAATGGGTGTGTTCCTTATCTTATCCTAGTGTCTAAACTCTTCTCCATGGCTGGACCCCCAAATAATAATCCTTTACGTGCTAAGGGGTATCTAGAGAGTGGGATAGGTTTAATAACTACCCTAACCCTAACGCGTACCCTAACCCTAACCCCTACCCTAAAACTAACACGTACCCTAATCCTAACCCGTACCCTAAACCGAGCCCTAACCCTAACACTAAACCTAACCCTAACCGTAAAACATACCCTACACCGTACCCGAAGCCCTCCCCGAACCTGTACCCTAAGCCGTACCCTAAGGCTAACCCTAAGCCTAACCCTAACCCTAGGCTACCCTTGACTGCTTCTGCCTCCAATAGATTTCCTAAGCACTAGTGTTTTAAGGAACAGCTTAAAAAGAGAATCCTAATGTGATTTCTTTATAATGTGTGTGTTCCTTATATTATCTTAGTGTCTAAACGCTTCTCTATGGCTGGACCCCCAAATAATACTCCTTTACCTGCTAAGGGGTATCTAGAGAGTGGGATAGGTTTAATAACTACCCTAACCCTAACGCGTATCCTAACCCTAACCCCTACCCTAACCCTAACACGTACCCTAATCCTAACCCGTACCGTAAACCGAGCCCTAACCCTAACCCTAACCCTAACACATACCCTACACCGTACCCGAAGCCCTCCCCGAGCCCGTACCCTAAGCCGTACCCTAAGCCTAACCCTAAGCCTAACCCTAACACTAGGCTACCCTTGACTGCTTCTGCCTCCAATAGATTTCCTAAGCACTAGTGTTTTAAGGAACAGCTTAATAAGAGAATCCTAATGTGATTTCTTTATAATAGGTGTGTTCCTTATCTTATCCTAGTGTCTAAACTCTTCTCCATGGCTGGACCCCCAAATAATATTCCTTTACGTGCTAAGGGGTATCCAGAGAGTGGGATAGGTTTAATAACTACCCTAACCCTAACGCGTACCCTAACCTTAACCACTACCCTAACCCTAACACGTACCCTAATCCTATCCCGTACCCTAAACGGAGCCCTAACCCTAACATTAACCCAAACCCTAACCCTAACCCATACCCTCCGCCGTACACGAAGCCCTCCCCGAACCCGTACCCTACGTCGTACCCTAAGCCTAACCCTAACCCTAGGCTACCCTTGACTGCTTCTGCATCCAATAGATTTCCTAAGCACTAGTGTTTTAAGGAACAGCTTAATAAGAGAATCCTAATGTGATTTCTTTATAATGTGTGTGTTCCTTATCTTATCCTACTGTCTAAACTCTTCTCCATGGCTGGACATCCAAATAATATTCCTTTACGTGCTAAGTGGTATCTAGAGAGTGGGATAGGTTTAATAACTACCCTAACCCTAACGCGTACCCTAACCCTAACCCCTACCCTAACCCTACCATGTACCCTAATCCTAACCCGTACCCTAAACCGAGCCGTAACCCTAACACTAACCCTAACCCTAACCCTAACCCATACCCTACACCGTACCCGAAGCCCTCCCCGAAACCGTACCGTAAGCCGTACCCTAAGCCTAACCCTAAGCCTAAACCTAACCCTAGGCTACCCTTGACTGCTTCTGCCTCCAGTAGATTTCCTAAGCACTAGTGTTTTAAGGAACAGCTTAAAAAGAGAATCCTAATGTGATTTCTTTATAATGGGTGAGTTCATTATCTTATCGTAGTGTCTAAACTCTTCTCCATGGCTGGACCTCCAAATAATATTCCTTTACGTGCTAAGGGGTATCTAGAGAGTGGGATAGGTTTAATAACTACCCTAACCCTAACGAGTACCCTAACCCTAACCCCTACCCTAACCCTAACACGTACCCTAATCCTAACCCGTACCCTAAACCGAGCCCTAACCCTAACACTAACCCTAACCCTAACCCTAACACATACCCTACACCGTACCCGAAGCCCTCCCCGAACCCGTACCCTAAGCCGTACCCTAAGCCTAACCCTAAGCCTAACCCTATCCCTAGGCTACCCTTGACTGCTTCTGCCTCCAATAGATTTCCTAAGCACTAGTGTTTTAAGGAACAGCTTAAAAAGAGAATCCTAATGTGATTTCTTTATAATAGGTGTTTTCCTTATTTATCCTAGTGTCTAAACTCTTCTCCATGGCTGGACCCCCAAATAATATTCCTTTACGTGCTAAGGGGTATCTAGAGAGTGGGATAGGTTTAATAACTACCCTAACCCTAACGCGTACCCTAACGCTAACCCCTACCCTAACGCTAACACGTACCCTAATCCTATCCCGTACCCTAAACGGAGCCCTAACCCTAACATTAACCCAAACCCTAACCCTAACCCATACCCTCCGCCGTACACGAAGCCCTCCCCGAACCCGTACCCTAAGCCTAACCCTAAGCCTAACCCTAACCCTAGGCTACCATTGACTGCTTCTGCCTCCAATAGATTTCCTAAGCACTAGTGTTTTAAGGAACAGCTTAAAAAGAGAATCCTAATGTGATTTCTTTATAATTGGTGTGTTCCTTATCTTATCCTAGTGTCTAAACTCTACTCCATGGCTGGACCTCCAAATAATATTCCTTTACGTGCTAAGGGGTATCTAGAGAGTGGGATAGGTTTAATAACTACACTAACCCTAACGCGTACCCTAACCCAAACCCCTACCGTAACCCTAACACGTACCCTAATCCTAACCAATACACTAAACCGAGCCCTAACCCTAACAATAACCCTAACCCTAACCCTAACCCATATCCTACGCTGTACCCGAAGCCCTCCCCGAAACCGTACCCTCAGCCGTACCCTAAGCCTAACCCTAAGCCTAACCCTAACCCTAGGCTACCCTTGACAGCTTCTGCCTGCAATAGATTTCCTAAGCACTAGTGTTTTAAGGAACAGCTTAAAAAGAGAATCCTAATGTGATTTCTTTATAATGGGTATGTTCCTTATCTTATCCTAGTGTCTAAACTTTTCTTCATGGCTGGACCCCCAAATAATATTCCTTTACGTGCTAAGGGGTATCTAGATATTGGGATAGGTTTAATCACTACCTTAACCCAACACGTACACTAACCCTAATTACTACCCTAACCCTAACACGTACCCTAATCCTAATGCATACCCTAAACCGAGCCCTAACCCTAACACTAACCCTAACCCTAAACCTAACCCATACCCTACGCCGTATCCGAACCCCTCCCACAACCCGTACCCTAAGCCGTACCCTAACCCTAACCCTAAGCCTAACCCTAACCCTAGGCTACCCTTGACTGCTTCTGCCTCCAATAGATTTCCTAAGCACTAGTGTTTTAAGGAACAGCTTAAAAAGAGAATCCTAATGTGATTTCTTTATAATGGGTGTGTTCCTTATCTTATCCTAGTGTCTAAACTCTTCTCCATGGCTGGACCCCCAAATAATATTCCTTTATGTGCTAAGGGTATCTAGAGAGTGGGATAGTTTTAATAACTACCCTAACCATAACGCGTACCCTAACCCTAACCCCTACCCTAAACCTAACACGTACCCTAATCCTAACCCGTACCCTAAACCGAGCCCTAACCCTAACACTAACCCTAACCCTAACACTAACCCATACCCTACGCCGTACCCGAAGCCCTCCCTGAACCCGTACCGTAAGCCGTACCCTAAGCCTAACCCCAAGTCTAAACCTAACCCTAGGCTACCCTTGACTGCTTCTGCCTCCAATAGATTTCCTAAGCACTAGTGTTTTAAGTAACAGCTTAAAAAGAGAATCCTAATGTGATTTCTTTATAATGGGTCTGTTCCTTATCTTATCCTAGTGTCTAAACTCTTCTCCATGGCTGGACCTCCAAATAATATTCCTTTACGTGCTAAGGGGTATCTAGAGAGTGGGATAGGTTTAATAACTACCCTAACCCTAACGCGTACCCTAACCCTAACCCCTACCCTAACCCTACCACGTACCCTCATCCTAACCCGTACCCTAAACCGAGCCCTAACCCTAACACTAACCCTAACCCTAACACATACCCTACACCGTACCCGAAGCCCTCCCCGAACCCGTACCCTAAGCCGTACCCTAAGTCTAATTCTAAGCCTAACCCTAACCCTAGGCTACCCTTGACTGCTTCTGCCTCCAATAGATTTCCTAAGCACTAGTGCTTTAAGGAGCAGCTTAAAAAGAGAATTCTAATGTGATTTCTTTATAATAGGTGTTTTCCTTATTTTATCCTAGTGTCTAAACTCTTCTCCATGGCTGGACCCCCAAATAATATTCCTTTACGTGCTATGGGGTATCTAGAGAGTGGGATAGGTTTAATAACTACCCTAACCCTAATGCGTACCCTAACGCTAAACCCTACCCTAACCCTAACACGTACCCTAATCCTATCCCGTACCCTAAACGGAGCCCTAACCCTAACATTAACCCAAACCCTAACCCTAACCCATACCCTCCGCCGTACACGAAGCCCTCCCCGAACCCGTACCCTAAGCCTAACCCTAAGCCTAACCCTAACCCTAGGCTACCCTTGACTGCTTCTGCCTCCAATAGATTTCCTAAGCACTAGTGTTTTAAGGAACAGCTTAAAAAGAGAATCCTAATGTGATTTCTTTATAATGTGTGTGTTCCTTCTATTATCTTAGTGTCTAAATTCTTCTCCATGGCTGGACTCCCAAATAATACCCCTTTACGTGCTAAGGGGTATCTAGAAGTGGGATAGGTTTAATAACTACCCTAACCCTAACGCGTACCCTAACCCTAACCCCTACCCTAACCCTAACACGTACCCTAATCCTATCCCGTACCCTAAACCGAGCCCTAACCCTAAAACTAACCCTAACCCTAACCCTAACCCATACCCTACGCCGTACCCAAAGCCCTCCCCGAACCCGTACCCTAAGCCGTACCCTAAGCCTAACCCTAAGCCTAACCCTAACCCTAGTCTACCCTTGACTGCTTCTGCCTCCAAAAGATTTCCTAAGCACTAGTGTTTTAAGGAACAGCTTAAAAAGAGAATCCTAATGTGATTTCTTTAAAATGGGTGTGTTCCTTATCTTATCCTAGTATCTAAACTCTTCTCCATGGCTGGACCCCCAAATAATATTCCTTTACGTGCTAAGGGGTATCTAGACAGTGGGATAGGTTTAATAACTACCCTAAACATAACGCGTACCCTAACCCTAACCCCTACCCTAAACCTAACACGTACTCTAATCCTAACCCGTACCCTAAACCGAGCCCTAACCCTAAAACTAACCCTAACCCTAACCCTAACCCATATCCTACGCCGTACCCGAAGCCCTCCCCGAACCCGTACCCTAAGCCGTACCCTAAGCCTAACCCTAAGCCTAACCCTAACCCTAGGCTACCCTTGACTGCTTCTGCCTCCAATAGATTTCCTAAGCACTAGTGTTTTAAGGAACAGCTTAAAAAGAGAATCCTAATGTGATTTATTTATAATAGGTGTTTTCCTTATTTATCCTAGTGTCTAAACTCTTCTCCATGGCTGGACCCCCAAATAATATTCCTTTACGTGCTAAGGGGTATCTAGAGAGTGGGATAGGTTTAATAACTACCCTAACCCTAACGCGTACCCTAACGCTAACCCCTACCCTAACGCTAACACGTACCCTAATCCTATCCCGTACCCTAAACGGAGCCCTAACCCTAACATTAACCCAAACCCTAACCCTAACCCATACCCTCCGCCGTACACGAAGCCCTCCACAAACCCATACCCTAAGCCGTACCCTAAGCCTAACCCTAAGCCTAACCCTAACCCTAGGCTACCCTTGACAGCTTCTGCCTGCAATAGATTTCCTAAGCACTAGTGTTTTAAGGAACAGCTTAAAAAGAGAATCCTAATGTGATTTCTTTATAATGGGTATGTTCCTTATCTTATCCTAGTGTCTAAACTTTTCTCCATGGCTGGACCCCCAAATAATATTCCTTTACGTGCTAAGGGGTATCTAGATATTGGGATAGGTTTAATCACCACCTTAACCCAACACGTACACTAACCCTAACTACTACCCTAACCCTAACACGTACCCTAATCCTAATCCATACCCTAAACCGAGCCCTAACCCTAACACTAACCCTAACCCTAAACCTAACCCATACCCTACGCCGTATCCGAACCCCTCCCACAACCCGTACCCTAAGCCGTACCCTATGGCTAATCCTAAGCCTAACCCTAACCCTAGGCTACCCTTGACTTCTTCTGCCTCCAATAGATTTCCTAAGCACTAGTGTTTTAAGGAACAGCTTAAAAAGAGAATACTAATGTGATTTCTTTATAATAGGTGTTTTCCTTATCTTATCCTAGTGTCTAAACTCTTCTCCATGGCTGGACCCCCAAATAATATTCCTATACGTGCTAAGGGGTATCTAGAGAGTGGGATAGGTTTAATAACTACCCTAACCCTAACGCGTACCCTAACGCTAACCCCTACCCTAACCCTAACACGTACCCTAATCCTATCGCGTACCTTAAACGGAGCCCTAACCCTAACATTAACCCAAAACCTAACCCTGACCCATACCCTCCGCCTTACACGAAGCCCTCCCTGAACCCGTACCCTAAGCCTAACCCTAAGCCTAACCCTAACCCTAGGCTACCCTTGAATGCTTCTGCCTCCAATAGATTTCCTAAGCACTAGTGTTTTAAGGAACAGCTTAAAAAGAGAATCCTAATGTGATTTATTTATAATGGGTGTGTTCCTTATCTTATCCTAGTGTCTAAACTCTTCTCCATGGCTGGAACCCCAAATAATATTCCTTTACGTGCTAAGTGGTATCTGGAGAGTGGGATAGGTTTAATAACTACCGTAACCCTAATGTGTACCCTAACCCTAACCCCTACCCTAACCCTAACACGTACCCTAATCCTAACCCGTACCCTAAACCGAGCCCTAACCCTAACACTAACCCTAACCCTAACCCTAACCCATACCCTACGCCGTACCCGAAGCCCTCCCCGAACCCGTACCCTAAGCCGTACCCTAAGCCTAACCCTAAGCCTAACCCTAATCCTAGGCTACTCTTGACTGCTTCTGCCTCCAATAGATTTTCTAAGCACTAGTGTTTTAAGAAACAGCTTAAAAAGAGAATCCTAATGTGATTTCTTTATAATGGGTGTGTTCCTTATCTTATCCTAGTGTCTAAACTCTTCTCCATGGCTGGACCTCCAAATAATATTCCTTTACGTGCTAAGGGGTATCTAGAGAGTGGGATAGGTTTAATAACTACACTAACCCTAATGCGTACCCTCACCCAAACCCCTACCGTAACCCTAACACGTACCCTAATCCTAACCAATACCCTAAACCGAGCCCTAACCCTAACACTAACCCTAACCCTAACCCATACCCTACGCCATACCCGAAGCCCTCCCCGAAACCGTACCCTCAGCCGTACCCTAAGCCTAACCCTAAGCCTAACCCTAACCCTAGGCTACCCTTGACAGCTTCTGCCTCCAATAGATTTCCTAAGCACTAGTGTTTTAAGGAACAGCTTAAAAAGAGAATCCTAATGTGATTTCTTTATAATGGGTATGTTCCTTATCTTATCCTAGTGTCTAAACTTTTCTCCAGGGCTGGACCCCCAAATAATATTCCTTTACGTGCTAAGGGGTATCTAGATATTGGGATAGGTTTAATCACTACCTTAACCCTAACACGTACACTAACCCTAACTTCTACCCTAACCCTAACACGTACCCTAATCCTAATCCATAACCTAAACCGAGCCCTAACCCTAACACTAACCCTAACCCTAACCCTAACCCATACCCTACGCCGTATCCGAACCACTCCCACAACCCGTACCCTAAACCGTACCCTAACCCTAACCCTAAGCCTAACCCTAACCCTAGGCTACCCTTGACTGCTTCTGCCTCCAATAGATTTCCTAAGCACTAGTGTTTTAAGGAACAGCTTAAAAAGAGAATCCTAATGTGATTTCTTTATAATGGGTGTGTTCCTTATCTTATCCTAGTGTCTAAACTCTTCTCCATGGCTGGACCCCCAAATAATATTCCTTTACGTGCTAAGGGGTATCTAGAGAGTGGGATAGGTTTAATAACTACCCTAACCCTAAAGCGTACCCTAACGCTAATCCCTACCCTAACCCTAAGACGTACCCTAATCCTATCCCGTACCCTAAACGGAGCCCTAACCCTAACATTAACCCAAACCCTAACCCTAACCCATACCCTCCGCCGTACACGAAGCCCTCCCCGAACCCGTACCCTAAGCCTAACCCTAAGCCTAACCCTATCCCTAGGCTACCCTTGACTGCTTCTGCCTCCAATAGCTTTCCTAAGCACTAGTGTTTTAAGGAACAGCTTAAAAAGAGAATCCTAATGTGATTTCTTTATAATGTGTGTGTTCCTTATATTATCGTAGTGTCTAAACGCTTCTCCATGGCTGGACTCCCAAATAATACTCCTTTACGTGCTAAGGGGTATCTAGAAGTGGGATAGGTTTAATAACTACCCTAACCCTAAGGCGTACCCTAACCCTAACCCCTACCCTAACCCTAACACGTACCCTAATCCTATCCCGTACCCTAAACCGAGCCCTAACCCTAAAACTAACCCTAACCCTAACCCTAACCCATACCCTACGCCGTACGCGAAGCCCTCCCCAAACCCGTACCCTAAGCCGTACCCTAAGCCTAACCCTAAGCCTAACCCTAACCCTAGGCTACCCTTGACTGCTTCTGCCTTCAATAGATTTCCTAAGCACTAGTGTTTTAAGGAACAGCTTAAAAAGAGAATCCTAATGTGATTTCTTTAAAATGGGTGTGTTCCTTATCTTATCCTAGTATCTAAACTCTTCTCCATGGCTGGACCCCCAAATAATATTCCTTTACGTGCTAAGGGGTATCTAGACAGTGGGATAGGTTTAATAACTACCCTAAACATAACGCGTACCCTAACCCTAACCCCTACCCTAAACCTAACACGTACTCTAATCCTAACCCGTACCCTAAACCGAGCCCTAACCCTAAAACTAACCCTAACCCTAACCCTAACCCATATCCTACGCCGTACCCGAAGCCCTCCCCGAACCCGTACCCTAAGCCGTACCCTAAGCCTAACCCTAAGCCTAACCCTAACCCTAGGCTACCCTTGAATGCTTCTGCCTCCAATAGATTTCCTAAGCACTAGTGTTTTAAGGAACAGCTTAAAAAGAGAATCCTAATGTGATTTCTTTATAATGGGTGTGTTCCTTATCTTATCCTAGTGTCTAAACTCTTCTCCATGGCTGGACCCCCAAATAATAATCCTTTACGTGCTAAGGGGTATCTAGAGAGTGGGATAGGTTTAATAACTACCCTAAACCTAACGCGTACCCTAACCCTAACCCCTACCCTAAAACTAACACGTACCCTAATCCTAACCCGTACCCTAAACCGAGCCCTAACCCTAACACTAAACCTAACCCTAACCGTAAAACATACCCTACACCGTACCCGAAGCCCTCCCCGAACCTGTACCATAAGCCGTACCCTAAGGCTAACCCTAAGCCTAACCCTAACCCTAGGCTACCCTTGACTGCTTCTGCCTCCAATAGATTTCCTAAGCACTAGTGTTTTAAGGAACAGCTTAAAAAGAGAATCCTAATGTGATTTCTTTATAATGTGTGTGTTCCTTATATTATCTTAGTGTCTAAACGCTTCTCTATGGCTGGACCCCCAAATAATACTCCTTTACGTGCTAAGGGGTATCTAGAGAGTGGGATAGGTTTAATAACTACCCTAACCCTAACGCGTATCCTAACCCTAACCCCTACCCTAACCCTAACACGTACCCTAATCCTAACCCGTACCGTAAACCGAGCCCTAACCCTAACCCTAACCCTAACACATACCCTACACCGTACCCGAAGCCCTCCCCGAGCCCGTACCCTAAGCCGTACCCTAAGCCTAACCCTAAGCCTAACCCTAACACTAGGCTACCCTTGACTGCTTCTGCCTCCAATAGATTTCCTAAGCACTAGTGTTTTAAGGAACAGCTTAATAAGAGAATCCTAATGTGATTTCTTTATAATAGGTGTTTTCCTTATCTTATCCTAGTGTCTAAACTCTTCTCCATGGCTGGACCCCCAAATAATATTCCTTTACGTGCTAAGGGGTATCCAGAGAGTGGGATAGGTTTAATAACTACCCTAACCCTAACGCGTACCCTAACCTTAACCACTACCCTAACCCTAACACGTACCCTAATCCTATCCCGTACCCTAAACGGAGCCCTAACCCTAACATTAACCCAAACCCTAACCCTAACCCATACCCTCCGCCGTACACGAAGCCCTCCCCGAACCCGTACCCTACGTCGTACCCTAAGCCTAACCCTAACCCTAGGCTACCCTTGACTGCTTCTGCATCCAATAGATTTCCTAAGCACTAGTGTTTTAAGGAACAGCTTAATAAGAGAATCCTAATGTGATTTCTTTATAATGTGTGTGTTCCTTATCTTATCCTACTGTCTAAACTCTTCTCCATGGCTGGACATCCAAATAATATTCCTTTACGTGCTAAGTGGTATCTAGAGAGTGGGATAGGTTTAATAACTACCCTAACCCTAACGCGTACCCTAACCCTAACCCCTACCCTAACCCTACCATGTACCCTAATCCTAACCCGTACCCTAAACCGAGCCGTAACCCTAACACTAACCCTAACCCTAACCCTAACCCATACCCTACACCGTACCCGAAGCCCTCCCCGAAACCGTACCGTAAGCCGTACCCTAAGCCTAACCCTAAGCCTAAACCTAACCCTAGGCTACCCTTGACTGCTTCTGCCTCCAGTAGATTTCCTAAGCACTAGTGTTTTAAGGAACAGCTTAAAAAGAGAATCCTAATGTGATTTCTTTATAATGGGTGAGTTCATTATCTTATCCTAGTGTCTAAACTCTTCTCCATGGCTGGACCTCCAAATAATATTCCTTTACGTGCTAAGGGGTATCTAGAGAGTGGGATAGGTTTAATAACTACCCTAACCCTAACGAGTACCCTAACCCTAACCCCTACCCTAACCCTAACACGTACCCTAATCCTAACCCGTACCCTAAACCGAGCCCTAACCCTAACACTAACACTAACCCTAACCCTAACACATACCCTACACCGTACCCGAAGCCCTCCCCGAACCCGTACCCTAAGCCGTACCCTAAGCCTAACCCTAAGCCTAACCCTATCCCTAGGCTACCCTTGACTGCTTCTGCCTCCAATAGATTTCCTAAGCACTAGTGTTTTAAGGAACAGCTTAAAAAGAGAATCCTAATGTGATTTCTTTATAATAGGTGTTTTCCTTATTTATCCTAGTGTCTAAACTCTTCTCCATGGCTGGACCCCCAAATAATATTCCTTTACGTGCTAAGGGGTATCTAGAGAGTGGGATAGGTTTAATAACTACCCTAACCCTAACGCGTACCCTAACGCTAACCCCTACCCTAACGCTAACACGTACCCTAATCCTATCCCGTACCCTAAACGGAGCCCTAACCCTAACATTAACCCAAACCCTAACCCTAACCCATACCCTCCGCCGTACACGAAGCCCTCCCCGAACCCGTACCCTAAGCCGTACCCTAAGCCTAACCCTAACCCTAGGCTACCATTGACTGCTTCTGCCTCCAATAGATTTCCTAAGCACTAGTGTTTTAAGGAACAGCTTAAAAAGAGAATCCTAATGTGATTTCTTTATAATTGGTGTGTTCCTTATCTTATCCTAGTGTCTAAACTCTACTCCATGGCTGGACCTCCAAATAATATTCCTTTACGTGCTAAGGGGTATCTAGAGAGTGGGATAGGTTTAATAACTACACTAACCCTAACGCGTACCCTAACCCAAACCCCTACCGTAACCCTAACACGTACCCTAATCCTAACCAATACACTAAACCGAGCCCTAACCCTAACAATAACCCTAACCCTAACCCTAACCCATATCCTACGCTGTACCCGAAGCCCTCCCCGAAACCGTACCCTCAGCCGTACCCTAAGCCTAACCCTAAGCCTAACCCTAACCCTAGGCTACCCTTGACAGCTTCTGCCTGCAATAGATTTCCTAAGCACTAGTGTTTTAAGGAACAGCTTAAAAAGAGAATCCTAATGTGATTTCTTTATAATGGGTATGTTCCTTATCTTATCCTAGTGTCTAAACTTTTCTTCATGGCTGGACCCCCAAATAATATTCCTTTACGTGCTAAGGGGTATCTAGATATTGGGATAGGTTTAATCACTACCTTAACCCAACACGTACACTAACCCTAATTACTACCCTAACCCTAACACGTACCCTAATCCTAATGCATACCCTAAACCGAGCCCTAACCCTAACACTAACCCTAACCCTAAACCTAACCCATACCCTACGCCGTATCCGAACCCCTCCCACAACCCGTACCCTAAGCCGTACCCTAACCCTAACCCTAAGCCTAACCCTAACCCTAGGCTACCCTTGACTGCTTCTGCCTCCAATAGATTTCCTAAGCACTAGTGTTTTAAGGAACAGCTTAAAAAGAGAATCCTAATGTGATTTCTTTATAATGGGTGTGTTCCTTATCTTATCCTAGTGTCTAAACTCTTCTCCATGGCTGGACCCCCAAATAATATTCCTTTATGTGCTAAGGGGTATCTAGAGAGTGGGATAGTTTTAATAACTACCCTAACCATAACGCGTACCCTAACCCTAACCCCTACCCTAAACCTAACACGTACCCTAATCCTAACCCGTACCCTAAACCGAGCCCTAACCCTAACACTAACCCTAACCCTAACACTAACCCATACCCTACGCCGTACCCGAAGCCCTCCCTGAACCCGTACCGTAAGCCGTACCCTAAGCCTAACCCCAAGCCTAAACCTAACCCTAGGCTACCCTTGACTGCTTCTGCCTCCAATAGATTTCCTAAGCACTAGTGTTTTATGGAACAGCTTAAAAAGAGAATCCTAATGTGATTTCTTTATAATGGGTCTGTTCCTTATCTTATCCTAGTGTCTAAACTCTTCTCCATGGCTGGACCTCCAAATAATATTCCTTTACGTGCTAAGGGGTATCTAGAGAGTGGGATAGGTTTAATAACTACCCTAACCCTAACGCGTACCCTAACCCTAACCCCTACCCTAACCCTACCACGTACCCTCATCCTAACCCGTACCCTAAACCGAGCCCTAACCCTAACACTAACCCTAACCCTAACACATACCCTACACCGTACCCGAAGCCCTCCCCGAACCCGTACCCTAAGCCGTACCCTAAGTCTAATTCTAAGCCTAACCCTAACCCTAGGCTACCCTTGACTGCTTCTGCCTCCAATAGATTTCCTAAGCACTAGTGCTTTAAGGAGCAGCTTAAAAAGAGAATTCTAATGTGATTTCTTTATAATAGGTGTTTTCCTTATTTTATCCTAGTGTCTAAACTCTTCTCCATGGCTGGACCCCCAAATAATATTCCTTTACGTGCTATGGGGTATCTAGAGAGTGGGATAGGTTTAATAACTACCCTAACCCTAATGCGTACCCTAACGCTAAACCCTACCCTAACCCTAACACGTACCCTAATCCTATCCCGTACCCTAAACGGAGCCCTAACCCTAACATTAACCCAAACCCTAACCCTAACCCATACCCTCCGCCGTACACGAAGCCCTCCCCGAACCCGTACCCTAAGCCTAACCCTAAGCCTAACCCTAACCCTAGGCTACCCTTGACTGCTTCTGCCTCCAATAGATTTCCTAAGCACTAGTGTTTTAAGGAACAGCTTAAAAAGAGAATCCTAATGTGATTTCTTTATAATGTGTGTGTTCCTTCTATTATCTTAGTGTCTAAATTCTTCTCCATGGCTGGACTCCCAAATAATACTCCTTTACGTGCTAAGGGGTATCTAGAAGTGGGATAGGTTTAATAACTACCCTAACCCTAACGCGTACCCTAACCCTAACCCCTACCCTAACCCTAACACGTACCCTAATCCTATCCCGTACCCTAAACCGAGCCCTAACCCTAAAACTAACCCTAACCCTAACCCTAACCCATACCCTACGCCGTACCCAAAGCCCTCCCCGAACCCGTACCCTAAGCCGTACCCTAAGCCTAACCCTAAGCCTAACCCTAACCCTAGTCTACCCTTGACTGCTTCTGCCTCCAAAAGATTTCCTAAGCACTAGTGTTTTAAGGAACAGCTTAAAAAGAGAATCCTAATGTGATTTCTTTAAAATGGGTGTGTTCCTTATCTTATCCTAGTATCTAAACTCTTCTCCATGGCTGGACCCCCAAATAATATTCCTTTACGTGCTAAGGGGTATCTAGACAGTGGGATAGGTTTAATAACTACCCTAAACATAACGCGTACCCTAACCCTAACCCCTACCCTAAACCTAACACGTACTCTAATCCTAACCCGTACCCTAAACCGAGCCCTAACACTAAAACTAACCCTAACCCTAACCCTAACCCATATCCTACGCCGTACCCGAAGCCCTCCCCGAACCCGTACCCTAAGCCGTACCCTAAGCCTAACCCTAAGCCTAACCCTAACCCTAGGCTACCCTTGACTGCTTCTGCCTCCAATAGATTTCCTAAGCACTAGTGTTTTAAGGAACAGCTTAAAAAGAGAATCCTAATGTGATTTATTTATAATAGGTGTTTTCCTTATTTATCCTAGTGTCTAAACTCTTCTCCATGGCTGGACCCCCAAATAATATTCCTTTACGTGCTAAGGGGTATCTAGAGAGTGGGATAGGTTTAATAACTACCCTAACCCTAACGCGTACCCTAACGCTAACCCCTACCCTAACGCTAACACGTACCCTAATCCTATCCCGTACCCTAAACGGAGCCCTAACCCTAACATTAACCCAAACCCTAACCCTAACCCATACCCTCCGCCGTACACGAAGCCCTCCACAAACCCATACCCTAAGCCGTACCCTAAGCCTAACCCTAAGCCTAACCCTAACCCTAGGCTACCCTTGACAGCTTCTGCCTGCAATAGATTTCCTAAGCACTAGTGTTTTAAGGAACAGCTTAAAAAGAGAATCCTAATGTGATTTCTTTATAATGGGTATGTTCCTTATCTTATCCTAGTGTCTAAACTTTTCTCCATGGCTGGACCCCCAAATAATATTCCTTTACGTGCTAAGGGGTATCTAGATATTGGGATAGGTTTAATCACCACCTTAACCCAACACGTACAGTAACCCTAACTACTACCCTAACCCTAACACGTACCCTAATCCTAATCCATACCCTAAACCGAGCCCTAACCCTAACACTAACCCTAACCCTAAACCTAACCCATACCCTACGCCGTATCCGAACCCCTCCCACAACCCGTACCCTAAGCCGTACCCTATGGCTAATCCTAAGCCTAACCCTAACCCTAGGCTACCCTTGACTGCTTCTGCCTCCAGTAGATTTCCTAAGCGCTAGTGTTTTAAGGAACAGCTTAAAAAGAGAATCCTAATGTGATTTCTTTATAATAGGTGTTTTCCTTATCTTATCCTAGTGTCTAAACTCTTCTCCATGGCTGGACCCCCAAATAATATTCCTTTACGTGCTAAGGGGTATCTAGAGAGTGGGATAGGTTTAATAACTACCCTCAACCTAACGCGTACCCTAACGCTAACCCCTACCCTAACCCTAACACGAACCCTAATCCTATCCCGTACCCTAAACGGAGCCCTAACCCTAACATTAACCCAAACCCTATCACTAACCTATAACCTCCGCCGTACACGAAGCCCTCCCCGAACCCGTACCCTAAGCCGTACCCTAAGCCTAACCCTAAGCCTAACCCTAACCCTAGGCTACCCTTGACTGCTTCTGCCTCCAATAGATTTTCTAAGCACTAGTGTTTTAAGAAACAGCTTAAAAAGAGAATCCTAATGTGATTTCTTTATAATGGGTGTGTTCCTTATCTTATCCTAGTGTCTAAACTCTTCTCCATGGCTGGACCTCCAAATAATATTCCTTTACGTGCTAAGGGGTATCTAGAGAGTGGGATAGGTTTAATAACTACACTAACCCTAATGCGTACCCTAACCCAAACCCCTACCGTAACCCTAACACGTACCCTAATCCTAACCAATACCCTAAACCGAGCCCTAACCCTAACACTAACCCTAACCCTAACCCTAACCCATACCCTACGCCATACCCGAAGCCCTCCCCGAAACCGTACCCTCAGCCGTACCCTAAGCCTAACCCTAAGCCTAACCCTAACCCTAGGCTACCCTTGACAGCTTCTGCCTCCAATAGATTTCCTAAGCACTAGTGTTTTAAGGAACAGCTTAAAAAGAGAATCCTAATGTGAATTATTTATAATGGGTGTGTTCCTTATCTTATCCTAGTGTCTAAACTCTTCTCCATGGCTGGAACCCCAAATAATATTCCTTTACGTGCTAAGTGGTATCTGGAGAGTGGGATAGGTTTAATAACTACCGTAACCCTAATGTGTACCCTAACCCTAACCCCTACCCTAACCCTAACACGTACCCTAATCCTAACCCGTACCCTAAACCGAGCCCTAACCCTAACACTAACCCTAACCCTAACACTAACCCATACCCTACGCCGTACCCGAAGCCCTCCCCGAACCCGTACCCTAAGCCGTACCCTAAGCCTAACCCTAAGCCTAACCCTAACCCTAGGCTACTCTTGACTGCTTCTGCCTCCAATAGATTTTCTAAGCACTAGTGTTTTAAGAAACAGCTTAAAAAGAGAATCCTAATGTGATTTCTTTATAATGGGTGTGTTCCTTATCTTATCCTAGTGTCTAAACTCTTCTCCATGGCTGGACCTCCAAATAATATTCCTTTACGTGCTAAGGGGTATCTAGAGAGTGGGATAGGTTTAATAACTACACTAACCCTAATGCGTACCCTCACCCAAACCCCTACCGTAACCCTAACACGTACACTAATCCTAACCAATACCCTAAACCGAGCCCTAACCCTAACACTAACCCTAACCCTAACCCTAACCCATACCCTACGCCATACCCGAAGCCCTCCCCGAAACCGTACCCTCAGCCGTACCCTAAGCCTAACCCTAAGCCTAACCCTAACCCTAGGCTACCCTTGACAGCTTCTGCCTCCAATGATTTCCTAAGCACTAGTGTTTTAAGGAACAGCTTAAAAAGAGAATCCTAATGTGATTTCTTTATAATAGGTGTTTTCCTTATTTATCCTAGTGTCTAAACTCTTCTCCATGGCTGGACCCCCAAATAATATTCCTTTACGTGCTAAGGGGTATCTAGAGAGTGGGATAGGTTTAATAACTACCCTAACCCTAACGCGTACCCTAACGCTAACCCCTACCCTAACGCTAACACGTACACTAATCCTATCCCGTACCCTAAACGGAGCCCTAACCCTAACATTAACCCAAACCCTAACCCTAACCCATACCCTCCGCCGTACACGAAGCCCTCCCCGAACCCGTACCCTAAGCCTAACCCTAAGCCTAACCCTAACCCTAGGCTACCATTGACTGCTTCTGCCTCCAATAGATTTCCTAAGCACTAGTGTTTTAAGGAACAGCTTAAAAAGAGAATCCTAATGTGATTTCTTTATAATTGGTGTGTTCCTTATCTTATCCTAGTGTCTAAACTCTACTCCATGGCTGGACCTCCAAATAATATTCCTTTACGTGCTAAGGGGTATCTAGAGAGTGGGATAGGTTTAATAACTACACTAACCCTAACGCGTACCCTAACCCAAACCCCTACCGTAACCCTAACACGTACCCTAATCCTAACCAATACACTAAACCGAGCCCTAACCCTAACAATAACCCTAACCCTAACCCTAACCCATATCCTACGCTGTACCCGAAGCCCTCCCCGAAACCGTACCCTCAGCCGTACCCTAAGCCTAACCCTAAGCCTAACCCTAACCCTAGGCTACCCTTGACAGCTTCTGCCTGCAATAGATTTCCTAAGCACTAGTGTTTTAAGGAACAGCTTAAAAAGAGAATCCTAATGTGATTTCTTTATAATGGGTATGTTCCTTATCTTATCCTAGTGTCTAAACTTTTCTTCATGGCTGGACCCCCAAATAATATTCCTTTACGTGCTAAGGGGTATCTAGATATTGGGATAGGTTTAATCACTACCTTAACCCAACACGTACACTAACCCTAATTACTACCCTAACCCTAACACGTACCCTAATCCTAATGCATACCCTAAACCGAGCCCTAACCCTAACACTAACCCTAACCCTAAACCTAACCCATACCCTACGCCGTATCCGAACCCCTCCCACAACCCGTACCCTAAGCCGTACCCTAACCCTAACCCTAAGCCTAACCCTAACCCTAGGCTACCCTTGACTGCTTCTGCCTCCAATAGATTTCCTAAGCACTAGTGTTTTAAGGAACAGCTTAAAAAGAGAATCCTAATGTGATTTCTTTATAATGGGTGTGTTCCTTATCTTATCCTAGTGTCTAAACTCTTCTCCATGGCTGGACCCCCAAATAATATTCCTTTATGTGCTAAGGGGTATCTAGAGAGTGGGATAGTTTTAATAACTACCCTAACCATAACGCGTACCCTAACCCTAACCCCTACCCTAAACCTAACACGTACCCTAATCCTAACCCGTACCCTAAACCGAGCCCTAACCCTAACACTAACCCTAACCCTAACACTAACCCATACCCTACGCCGTACCCGAAGCCCTCCCTGAACCCGTACCGTAAGCCGTACCCTAAGCCTAACCCCAAGCCTAAACCTAACCCTAGGCTACCCTTGACTGCTTCTGCCTCCAATAGATTTCCTAAGCACTAGTGTTTTATGGAACAGCTTAAAAAGAGAATCCTAATGTGATTTCTTTATAATGGGTCTGTTCCTTATCTTATCCTAGTGTCTAAACTCTTCTCCATGGCTGGACCTCCAAATAATATTCCTTTACGTGCTAAGGGGTATCTAGAGAGTGGGATAGGTTTAATAACTACCCTAACCCTAACGCGTACCCTAACCCTAACCCCTACCCTAACCCTACCACGTACCCTCATCCTAACCCGTACCCTAAACCGAGCCCTAACCCTAACACTAACCCTAACCCTAACACATACCCTACACCGTACCCGAAGCCCTCCCCGAACCCGTACCCTAAGCCGTACCCTAAGTCTAATTCTAAGCCTAACCCTAACCCTAGGCTACCCTTGACTGCTTCTGCCTCCAATAGATTTCCTAAGCACTAGTGCTTTAAGGAGCAGCTTAAAAAGAGAATTCTAATGTGATTTCTTTATAATAGGTGTTTTCCTTATTTTATCCTAGTGTCTAAACTCTTCTCCATGGCTGGACCCCCAAATAATATTCCTTTACGTGCTATGGGGTATCTAGAGAGTGGGATAGGTTTAATAACTACCCTAACCCTAATGCGTACCCTAACGCTAAACCCTACCCTAACCCTAACACGTACCCTAATCCTATCCCGTACCCTAAACGGAGCCCTAACCCTAACATTAACCCAAACCCTAACCCTAACCCATACCCTCCGCCGTACACGAAGCCCTCCCCGAACCCGTACCCTAAGCCTAACCCTAAGCCTAACCCTAACCCTAGGCTACCCTTGACTGCTTCTGCCTCCAATAGATTTCCTAAGCACTAGTGTTTTAAGGAACAGCTTAAAAAGAGAATCCTAATGTGATTTCTTTATAATGTGTGTGTTCCTTCTATTATCTTAGTGTCTAAATTCTTCTCCATGGCTGGACTCCCAAATAATACTCCTTTACGTGCTAAGGGGTATCTAGAAGTGGGATAGGTTTAATAACTACCCTAACCCTAACGCGTACCCTAACCCTAACCCCTACCCTAACCCTAACACGTACCCTAATCCTATCCCGTACCCTAAACCGAGCCCTAACCCTAAAACTAACCCTAACCCTAACCCTAACCCATACCCTACGCCGTACCCAAAGCCCTCCCCGAACCCGTACCCTAAGCCGTACCCTAAGCCTAACCCTAAGCCTAACCCTAACCCTAGTCTACCCTTGACTGCTTCTGCCTCCAAAAGATTTCCTAAGCACTAGTGTTTTAAGGAACAGCTTAAAAAGAGAATCCTAATGTGATTTCTTTAAAATGGGTGTGTTCCTTATCTTATCCTAGTATCTAAACTCTTCTCCATGGCTGGACCCCCAAATAATATTCCTTTACGTGCTAAGGGGTATCTAGACAGTGGGATAGGTTTAATAACTACCCTAAACATAACGCGTACCCTAACCCTAACCCCTACCCTAAACCTAACACGTACTCTAATCCTAACCCGTACCCTAAACCGAGCCCTAACACTAAAACTAACCCTAACCCTAACCCTAACCCATATCCTACGCCGTACCCGAAGCCCTCCCCGAACCCGTACCCTAAGCCGTACCCTAAGCCTAACCCTAAGCCTAACCCTAACCCTAGGCTACCCTTGACTGCTTCTGCCTCCAATAGATTTCCTAAGCACTAGTGTTTTAAGGAACAGCTTAAAAAGAGAATCCTAATGTGATTTATTTATAATAGGTGTTTTCCTTATTTATCCTAGTGTCTAAACTCTTCTCCATGGCTGGACCCCCAAATAATATTCCTTTACGTGCTAAGGGGTATCTAGAGAGTGGGATAGGTTTAATAACTACCCTAACCCTAACGCGTACCCTAACGCTAACCCCTACCCTAACGCTAACACGTACCCTAATCCTATCCCGTACCCTAAACGGAGCCCTAACCCTAACATTAACCCAAACCCTAACCCTAACCCATACCCTCCGCCGTACACGAAGCCCTCCACAAACCCATACCCTAAGCCGTACCCTAAGCCTAACCCTAAGCCTAACCCTAACCCTAGGCTACCCTTGACAGCTTCTGCCTGCAATAGATTTCCTAAGCACTAGTGTTTTAAGGAACAGCTTAAAAAGAGAATCCTAATGTGATTTCTTTATAATGGGTATGTTCCTTATCTTATCCTAGTGTCTAAACTTTTCTCCATGGCTGGACCCCCAAATAATATTCCTTTACGTGCTAAGGGGTATCTAGATATTGGGATAGGTTTAATCACCACCTTAACCCAACACGTACAGTAACCCTAACTACTACCCTAACCCTAACACGTACCCTAATCCTAATCCATACCCTAAACCGAGCCCTAACCCTAACACTAACCCTAACCCTAAACCTAACCCATACCCTACGCCGTATCCGAACCCCTCCCACAACCCGTACCCTAAGCCGTACCCTATGGCTAATCCTAAGCCTAACCCTAACCCTAGGCTACCCTTGACTGCTTCTGCCTCCAGTAGATTTCCTAAGCGCTAGTGTTTTAAGGAACAGCTTAAAAAGAGAATCCTAATGTGATTTCTTTATAATAGGTGTTTTCCTTATCTTATCCTAGTGTCTAAACTCTTCTCCATGGCTGGACCCCCAAATAATATTCCTTTACGTGCTAAGGGGTATCTAGAGAGTGGGATAGGTTTAATAACTACCCTCAACCTAACGCGTACCCTAACGCTAACCCCTACCCTAACCCTAACACGAACCCTAATCCTATCCCGTACCCTAAACGGAGCCCTAACCCTAACATTAACCCAAACCCTATCACTAACCTATAACCTCCGCCGTACACGAAGCCCTCCCCGAACCCGTACCCTAAGCCGTACCCTAAGCCTAACCCTAAGCCTAACCCTAACCCTAGGCTACCCTTGACTGCTTCTGCCTCCAATAGATTTTCTAAGCACTAGTGTTTTAAGAAACAGCTTAAAAAGAGAATCCTAATGTGATTTCTTTATAATGGGTGTGTTCCTTATCTTATCCTAGTGTCTAAACTCTTCTCCATGGCTGGACCTCCAAATAATATTCCTTTACGTGCTAAGGGGTATCTAGAGAGTGGGATAGGTTTAATAACTACACTAACCCTAATGCGTACCCTAACCCAAACCCCTACCGTAACCCTAACACGTACCCTAATCCTAACCAATACCCTAAACCGAGCCCTAACCCTAACACTAACCCTAACCCTAACCCTAACCCATACCCTACGCCATACCCGAAGCCCTCCCCGAAACCGTACCCTCAGCCGTACCCTAAGCCTAACCCTAAGCCTAACCCTAACCCTAGGCTACCCTTGACAGCTTCTGCCTCCAATAGATTTCCTAAGCACTAGTGTTTTAAGGAACAGCTTAAAAAGAGAATCCTAATGTGAATTATTTATAATGGGTGTGTTCCTTATCTTATCCTAGTGTCTAAACTCTTCTCCATGGCTGGAACCCCAAATAATATTCCTTTACGTGCTAAGTGGTATCTGGAGAGTGGGATAGGTTTAATAACTACCGTAACCCTAATGTGTACCCTAACCCTAACCCCTACCCTAACCCTAACACGTACCCTAATCCTAACCCGTACCCTAAACCGAGCCCTAACCCTAACACTAACCCTAACCCTAACACTAACCCATACCCTACGCCGTACCCGAAGCCCTCCCCGAACCCGTACCCTAAGCCGTACCCTAAGCCTAACCCTAAGCCTAACCCTAACCCTAGGCTACTCTTGACTGCTTCTGCCTCCAATAGATTTTCTAAGCACTAGTGTTTTAAGAAACAGCTTAAAAAGAGAATCCTAATGTGATTTCTTTATAATGGGTGTGTTCCTTATCTTATCCTAGTGTCTAAACTCTTCTCCATGGCTGGACCTCCAAATAATATTCCTTTACGTGCTAAGGGGTATCTAGAGAGTGGGATAGGTTTAATAACTACACTAACCCTAATGCGTACCCTCACCCAAACCCCTACCGTAACCCTAACACGTACACTAATCCTAACCAATACCCTAAACCGAGCCCTAACCCTAACACTAACCCTAACCCTAACCCTAACCCATACCCTACGCCATACCCGAAGCCCTCCCCGAAACCGTACCCTCAGCCGTACCCTAAGCCTAACCCTAAGCCTAACCCTAACCCTAGGCTACCCTTGACAGCTTCTGCCTCCAATGATTTCCTAAGCACTAGTGTTTTAAGGAACAGCTTAAAAAGAGAATCCTAATGTGATTTCTTTATAATAGGTGTTTTCCTTATTTATCCTAGTGTCTAAACTCTTCTCCATGGCTGGACCCCCAAATAATATTCCTTTACGTGCTAAGGGGTATCTAGAGAGTGGGATAGGTTTAATAACTACCCTAACCCTAACGCGTACCCTAACGCTAACCCCTACCCTAACGCTAACACGTACACTAATCCTATCCCGTACCCTAAACGGAGCCCTAACCCTAACATTAACCCAAACCCTAACCCTAACCCATACCCTCCGCCGTACACGAAGCCCTCCCCGAACCCGTACCCTAAGCCTAACCCTAAGCCTAACCCTAACCCTAGGCTACCATTGACTGCTTCTGCCTCCAATAGATTTCCTAAGCACTAGTGTTTTAAGGAACAGCTTAAAAAGAGAATCCTAATGTGATTTCTTTATAATTGGTGTGTTCCTTATCTTATCCTAGTGTCTAAACTCTACTCCATGGCTGGACCTCCAAATAATATTCCTTTACGTGCTAAGGGGTATCTAGAGAGTGGGATAGGTTTAATAACTACACTAACCCTAACGCGTACCCTAACCCAAACCCCTACCGTAACCCTAACACGTACCCTAATCCTAACCAATACACTAAACCGAGCCCTAACCCTAACAATAACCCTAACCCTAACCCTAACCCATATCCTACGCTGTACCCGAAGCCCTCCCCGAAACCGTACCCTCAGCCGTACCCTAAGCCTAACCCTAAGCCTAACCCTAACCCTAGGCTACCCTTGACAGCTTCTGCCTGCAATAGATTTCCTAAGCACTAGTGTTTTAAGGAACAGCTTAAAAAGAGAATCCTAATGTGATTTCTTTATAATGGGTATGTTCCTTATCTTATCCTAGTGTCTAAACTTTTCTTCATGGCTGGACCCCCAAATAATATTCCTTTACGTGCTAAGGGGTATCTAGATATTGGGATAGGTTTAATCACTACCTTAACCCAACACGTACACTAACCCTAATTACTACCCTAACCCTAACACGTACCCTAATCCTAATGCATACCCTAAACCGAGCCCTAACCCTAACACTAACCCTAACCCTAAACCTAACCCATACCCTACGCCGTATCCGAACCCCTCCCACAACCCGTACCCTAAGCCGTACCCTAACCCTAACCCTAAGCCTAACCCTAACCCTAGGCTACCCTTGACTGCTTCTGCCTCCAATAGATTTCCTAAGCACTAGTGTTTTAAGGAACAGCTTAAAAAGAGAATCCTAATGTGATTTCTTTATAATGGGTGTGTTCCTTATCTTATCCTAGTGTCTAAACTCTTCTCCATGGCTGGACCCCCAAATAATATTCCTTTATGTGCTAAGGGGTATCTAGAGAGTGGGATAGTTTTAATAACTACCCTAACCATAACGCGTACCCTAACCCTAACCCCTACCCTAAACCTAACACGTACCCTAATCCTAACCCGTACCCTAAACCGAGCCCTAACCCTAACACTAACCCTAACCCTAACCCTAACCCATACCCTACGCCGTACCCGAAGCCCTCCCTGAACCCGTACCGTAAGCCGTACCCTAAGCCTAACCCCAAGCCTAAACCTAACCCTAGGCTACCCTTGACTGCTTCTGCCTCCAATAGATTTCCTAAGCACTAGTGTTTTAAGGAACAGCTTAAAAAGAGAATCCTAATGTGATTTCTTTATAATGGGTCTGTTCCTTATTTATCCTAGTGTCTAAACTCTTCTCCATGGCTGGACCTCCAAATAATATTCCTTTACGTGCTAAGGGGTATCTAGAGAGTGGGATAGGTTTAATAACTACCCTAACCCTAACGCGTACCCTAACCCTAACCCCTACCCTAACCCTACCACGTACCCTCATCCTAACCCGTACCCTAAACCGAGCCCTAACCCTAACACTAACCCTAACCCTAACACATACCCTACACCGTACCCGAAGCCCTCCCCGAACCCGTACCCTAAGCCGTACCCTAAGTCTAATTCTAAGCCTAACCCTAACCCTAGGCTACCCTTGACTGCTTCTGCCTCCAATAGATTTCCTAAGCACTAGTGCTTTAAGGAGCAGCTTAAAAAGAGAATTCTAATGTGATTTCTTTATAATAGGTGTTTTCCTTATCTTATCCTAGTGTCTAAACTCTTCTCCATGGCTGGACCCCCAAATAATATTCCTTTACGTCCTATGGGGTATCTAGAGAGTGGGATAGGTTTAATAACTACCCTAACCCTAATGCGTACCCTAACGCTAAACCCTACCCTAACCCTAACACGTACCCTAATCCTATCCCGTACCCTAAACGGAGCCCTAACCCTAACATTAACCCAAACCCTAACCCTAACCCATACCCTCCGCCGTACACGAAGCCCTCCCCGAACCCGTACCCTAAGCCTAACCCTAAGCCTAACCCTAACCCTAGGCTACCCTTGACTGCTTCTGCCTCCAATAGATTTCCTAAGCACTAGTGTTTTAAGGAACAGCTTAAAAAGAGAATCCTAATGTGATTTCTTTATAATGTGTGTGTTCCTTATATTATCTTAGTGTCTAAATTCTTCTCCATGGCTGGACTCCCAAATAATACTCCTTTACGTGCTAAGGGGTATCTAGAAGTGGGATAGGTTTAATAACTACCCTAACCCTAACGCGTACCCTAACCCTAACCCCTACCCTAACCCTAACACGTACCCTAATCCTATCCCGTACCCTAAACCGAGCCCTAACCCTAACACTAACCCTAACCCTAACCCTAACCCATACCCTACGCCGTATCCGAACCCCTCCCACAACCCGTACCCTAAGCCGTACCCTAAACCTAACCCTAAGCCTATCCCTAACCATAGGCTACCCTTGACTGCTTCTGCCTCCAATAGATTTCCTAAGCACTAGTGTTTTAAGGAAGAGCTTAAAAAGAGAATCCTAATGTGATTTCTATATAATGGGTGTGTTCCTTATCTTATCCTAGTGTTTAAACTCTTCTCCATGGCTGGACACCCAAATAATAATCCTTTACGTGCTAAGGGGTATCTAGAGAGTAGGATAGGTTTAATAACTACCCTAACCATAACGCGTACCCTAACCCTAACCCCTACCCTAACCCTAACACGTACCCTAATGCTAACCCGTACCCTAAACCGAGCCCTAACCCTAACACTAACCCTAAACCTAACCCTAACCCATACCCTACGCCGTACCCGAAGCCCTCCCCGAACCCGTACCGTAAGCCGTACCCTAAGCCTAACCCTAAGCATAAACCTAACCCTAGGCTACCCTTGACTGCTTCTGCCTCCAATAGATTTCCTAAGCACTAGTGTTTTAAGGAACAGCTTAAAAAGAGAATCCTAATGTGATTTCTTTATAATGGGTGTGTTCCCTATCTTATCCTAGTGTCTAAACTCTTCTCCATGGCTGGACCTCCAAATAATATTCCTTTACGTGCTAAGGGGTGTCTAGAGAGTGGGATAGGTTTAATAACTACCCTAACCCTAACGCGTACCCTAACCCTAACCCCTACCCTAACCCTAACACGTACCCTACTCCTAACCCGTACCCTAAACCGAGCCCTAACCCTAACACTAACCCTAACCCTAACCCTAACACATACCCTAGACCATACCCGAAGCCCTCCCCGAACCCGTAGCCTAAGCCGTACCCTAAGCCTAACCCTAAGCCTAACCCTAACCCTAGGCTACCCTTGACTGCTTCTGCCTCCAATAGATTTCCTAAGCACTAGTGTTTTAAGGAACAGCTTAAAAAGAGAATCCTAATGTGATTTCTTTATAATAGGTGTTTTCCTTATCTTATCCTAGTGTCTAAACTCTTCTCCATGGCTGGACCCCCAAATAATATTCCTATACGTGCTAAGGGGTATCTAGAGAGTGGGATAGGTTTAATAACTACCCTAACCCTAACGCGTACCCTAACGCTAACCCCTACCCTAACCCTAACACGTACCCTAATCCTATCGCGTACCTTAAACGGAGCCCTAACCCTAACATTAACCCAAAACCTAACCCTGACCCATACCCTCGGCCTTACACGAAGCCCTCCCTGAACCCGTACCCTAAGCCTAACCCTAAGCCTAACCCTAACCCTAGGCTACCCTTGAATGCTTCTGCCTCCAATAGATTTCCTAAGCACTAGTGTTTTAAGGAACAGCTTAAAAAGAGAATCCTAATGTGATTTATTTATAATGGGTGTGTTCCTTATCTTATCCTAGTGTCTAAACTCTTCTCCATGGCTGGAACCCCAAATAATATTCCTTTACGTGCTAAGTGGTATCTGGAGAGTGGGATAGGTTTAATAACTACCGTAACCCTAATGTGTACCCTAACCCTAACCCCTACCCTAACCCTAACACGTACCCTAATCCTAACCCGTACCCTAAACCGAGCCCTAACCCTAACACTAACCTTAACCCTAACCCTAACCCATACCCTACGCCGTACCCGAAGCCCTCCCCGAACCCGTACCCTAAGCCGTACCCTAAGCCTAACCCTAAGCCTAACCCTAACCCTAGGCTACTCTTGACTGCTTCTGCCTCCAATAGATTTTCTAAGCACTAGTGTTTTAAGAAACAGCTTAAAAAGAGAATCCTAATGTGATTTCTTTATAATGGGTGTGTTCCTTATCTTATCCTAGTGTCTAAACTCTTCTCCATGGCTGGACCTCCAAATAATATTCCTTTACGTGCTAAGGGGTATCTAGAGAGTGGGATAGGTTTAATAACTACACTAACCCTAATGCGTACCCTCACCCAAACCCCTACCGTAACCCTAACACGTACCCTAATCCTAACCAATACCCTAAACCGAGCCCTAACCCTAACAATAACCCTAACCCTAACCCTAACCCATACCCTACGCCATACCCGAAGCCCTCCCCGAAACCGTACCCTCAGCCGTACCCTAAGCCTAACCCTAAGCCTAACCCTAACCCTAGGCTACCCTTGACAGCTTCTGCCTCCAATAGATTTCCTAAGCACTAGTGTTTTAAGGAACAGCTTAAAAAGAGAATCCTAATGTGATTTCTTTATAATGGGTATGTTCCTTATCTTATCCTAGTGTCTAAACTTTTCTCCAGGGCTGGACCCCCAAATAATATTCCTTTACGTGCTAAGGGGTATCTAGATATTGGGATAGGTTTAATCACTACCTTAACCCTAACACGTACACTAACCCTAACTACTACCCTAACCCTAACACGTACCCTAATCCTAATCCATAACCTAAACCGAGCCCTAACCCTAACACTATCCCTAACCCTAACCCTAACCCATACCCTACGCCGTATCCGAACCACTCCCACAACCCGTACCCTAAACCGTACCCTAACCCTAACCCTAAGCCTAACCCTAACCCTAGGCTACCCTTGACTGCTTCTGCCTCCAATAGATTTCCTAAGCACTCTTGTTTTAAGGAACAGCTTAAAAAGAGAATCCTAATGTGATTTCTTTATAATGGGTGTGTTCCTTATCTTATCCTAGTGTCTAAACTCTTCTCCATGGCTGGACCCCCAAATAATATTCCTTTACGTGCTAAGGGGTATCTAGAGAGTGGGATAGGTTTAATAACTACCCTAACCCTAACGCGTACCCTATGGCTAACCCCTACCGTAACCCTAACACGTACCCTAATCCTATCCCGTAACCTAAACGGAGCCCTAACCCTAACATTAACCCAAACCCTAACCCTAACCCATACCATCCACCGTACACGAAGCCCTCCCCGAACCCGTACCCTAAGCCTAACCCTAAGCCTAACCCTAACCCTAGGCTACCCTTGACTGCTTCTGTCTCCAATAGATTTCCTAAGCACTAGTGTTTTAAGGAACAGCTTAAAAAGAGAATCCTAATGTGATTTCTTTATAATGTGTGTGTTCTTTATATTATCTTAGTGTCTTAACGCTTCTCCATGGCTGGACCCCCAAATAATACTCCTTTACGTGCTAAGGGGTATCTAGAGAGTGGGATAGGTTTAATAACTACCCTAACCCTAACGTGTACCCTAACCCTAACCCCTACCCTAACCCTAACACGTACCCTAATCCTAACCCGTACCCTAAACCGAGCCGTAACCCTAACACTAACCCTAACCCTAACCCATACCCTACGCCGTACCCGAAACCCTCCCCGAAACCGTACCGTAAGCCGTTCCCTAAGCCTAACCCTAATCCTAAACCTACCCCTAGGCTACCCTTGACTGCTTCTGCCTCCAATAGATTTCCTAAGCACTAGTGTTTTAAGGAACAGCTTAAAAAGAGAATCCTAATGTGATTTCTTTATAATGGGTGAGTTCCTTATCTTATCCTAGTGTCTAAACTCTTCTCCATGGCTGGACCTCCAAATAATATTCCTTTACGTGCTAAGGGGTATCTAGAGAGTGGGATAGGTTTAATAACTACCCTAACCCTAACGCGTACCCTAACCCTAACCCCTACCCTAACCCTAACACGTACCCTAATCCTAAACCGTACCCTAAACCGAGCCCTAACCCTAACACTAACCCTAACCCTAACCCTAACACATACCCTACACCGTACCCGAAGCTCTCCCCGAACCCGTACCCTAAGCCGTACCCTAAGCCTAACCCTAAGCCTAACCCTAACCTTAGGCTACCCTTGACTGCTTCTGCCTCCAATAGATTTCCTAAGCACTAGTGTTTTAAGGAACAGCTTAAAAAGAGAATCCTAATGTGATTTCTTTATAATAGGTGTTTTCCTTATTTATCCCAGTGTCTAAACTCTTCTCCATGGTTGGACCCCCAAATAATATTCCTTTACGTGCTAAGGGGTATCTAGAGAGTGGGATAGGTTTAATAACTACCCTAACCCTAACGTGTACCCTAACGCTAACACGTACCCTAATCCTATCCAGTACCCTAAACAGAGCCCTAACCCTAACATTAACCCAAACCCTAACCCTAACCCATACCTTCCGCCGTACACGAAGCCCTCCCCGAACCCGTACCCTAAGCCGAACCCTAACCCTAGGCTACCCTTGACTGCTTCTGCCTCCAATAGATTTCCTAAGCACTAGTGTTTTAAGGAACAGCTTAAAAAGAGAATCCTAATTTGACTTCTTTATAATTGGTGTGTTCCTTATCTTATCCTAGTGTCTAAACTCTACTCCATGGCTGGACCTCCAAATAATATTCCTTTACGTGCTAAGGGGTATCTAGAGAGTGGGATAGGTTTAATAACTACACTAACCCTAACGCGTACCCTAACCCAAACCCCTACCGTAACCCTAACACGTACCCTAATCCTAACCAATACACTAAACCGAGCCCTAACCCTAACAATAACCCTAACCCTAACCCTAACCCATATCCTACGCTGTACCCGAAGCCCTCCCCGAAACCGTATCCTCAGCCGTACCCTAAGCCTAACCCTAAGCCTAACCCCAACCCTAGGCTACCCTTGACAGCTTCTGCCTGCAATAGATTTCCTAAGCACTAGTGTTTTAAGGAACAGCTTAAAAAGAGAATCCTAATGTGATTTCTTTATAATGGGTATGTTCCTTATCTTATCCTAGTGTCTAAACTTTTCTCCATGGCTGGACCCCCAAATAATATTCCTTTATGTGCTAAGGGGTATCTAGATATTGGGATAGGTTTAATCACTACCTTAACCCAACACGTACACTAACCCTAACTACTACCCTAACCCTAACACGTACCCTAATCCTAATCCATACCCTAAACCGAGCCCTAACCCTAACACTAACCCTAAACCTAAACCTAACCCATACCCTACGCCGTATCCGAACCCCTCCCACAACCCGTACCCTAAGCCGTACCCTCAGCCTAACCCTAAGCCTAAACCTAACCCTAGGCTACCCTTGACTGCTTCTGCCTCCAATAGATTTCCTAAGCACTAGTGTTTTAAGGAACAGCTTAAAAAGAGAATCCTAATGTGATTTCTTTATAATGGGTCTGTTCCTTATCTTATCCTAGTGTCTAAACTCTTCTCCATGGCTGGACCCCCAAATAATATTCCTTTACGTGCTAAGGGGTATCTAGAGAGTGGGATAGGTTTAATAACTACCCTAACCCTAAAGCGTACCCTAACGCTAATCCCTACCCTAACCCTAACACGTACCCTAATCCTATCCCGTACCCTAAACGGAGCCCTAACCCTAACATTAACCCAAACCCTAACCCTAACCCATACCCTCCGCCGTACACGAAGCCCTCCCCGAACCCGTACCCTAAGCCTAACCCTAAGCCTAACCCTATCCCTAGGCTACCCTTGACTGCTTCTGCCTCCAATAGATTTCCTAAGCACTAGTGTTTTAAGGAACAGCTTAAAAAGAGAATCCTAATGTGATTTCTTTATAATGTGTGTGTTCCTTATATTATCTTAGTGTCTAAACGCTTCTCCATGGCTGGACTCCCAAATAATACTCCTTTACGTGCTAAGGGATATCTAGAAGTGGGATAGGTTTAATAACTACCCTAACCCTAAGGCGTACCCTAACCCTAACCCCTACCCTAACCCTAACACGTACCCTAATCCTATCCCGTACCCTAAACCGAGCCCTAACCCTAAAACTAACCCTAACCCTAACCCTAACCCATACCCTACGCCGTACGCGAAGCCCTCCCCAAACCCGTACCCTAAGCCGTACCCTAAGCCTAACCCTAAGCCTAACCCTAACCCTAGGCTACCCTTGACTGCTTCTGCCTCCAATAGATTTCCTAAGCACTAGTGTTTTAAGGAACAGCTTAAAAAGAGAATCCTAATGTGATTTCTTTAAAATGGGTGTGTTCCTTATCTTATCCTAGTATCTAAACGCTTCTCCATGGCTGGACCCCCAAATAATATTCCTTTACGTGCTAAGGGGTATCTAGAGAGTGGGATAGGTTTAATAACTACCCTAAACATAACGCGTACCCTAACCCTAACCCCTACCCTAAACCTAACACGTACTCTAATCCTAACCCGTACCCTAAACCGAGCCCTAACCCTAAAACTAACCCTAACCCTAACCCTAACCCATATCCTACGCCGTACCCGAAGCCCTCCCCGAACCCGTACCCTAAGCCGTACCCTAAGCCTAACCCTAAGCCTAACCCTAACCCTAGGCTACCCTTGACTGCTTCTGCCTCCAATAGATTTCCTAAGCACTAGTGTTTTAAGGAACAGCTTAAAAAGAGAATCCTAATGTGATTTCTTTATAATGGGTGTGTTCCTTATATTATCTTAGTGTCTAAACGCTTCTCTATGGCTGGACCCCCAAATAATACTCCTTTACGTGCTAAGGGGTATCTAGAGAGTGGGATAGGTTTAATAACTACCCTAACCCTAACGCGTATCCTAACCCTAACCCCTACCCTAACCCTAACACGTACCCTAATCCTAACCCGTACCGTAAACCGAGCCCTAACCCTAACCCTAACCCTAACACATACCCTACACTGTACCCGAAGCCCTCCCCGAGCCCGTACCCTAAGCCGTACCCTAAGCCTAACCCTAAGCCTAACCCTAACACTAGGCTACCCTTGACTGCTTCTGCCTCCAATAGATTTCCTAAGCACTAGTGTTTTAAGGAACAGCTTAAAAAGAGAATCCTAATGTGATTTCTTTATAATAGGTGTTTTCCTTATTTATCCTAGTGTCTAAACTCTTCTCCATGGCTGGATCCCCAAATAATATTCCTTTACGTGCTAAGGGGTATCTAGAGAGTGGGATAGGTTTAATAACTACCCTAACCCTAACGCGTACCCTAACGCTAACCCCTACCCTAACGCTAACACGTACCCTAATCCTATCCCGTACCCTAAACGGAGCCCTAACCCTAACATTAACCCAAACCCTAACCCTAACCCATACCCTCCGCCGTACACGAAGCCCTCCCCGAACCCGTACCCTAAGCCTAACCCTAAGCCTAACCCTAACCCTAGGCTACCCTTGACTGCTTCTGCCTCCAATAGATTTCCTAAGCACTAGTGTTTTAAGGAACAGCTTAAAAAGAGAATCCTAATGTGATTTCTTTATAATTGGTGTGTTCCTTATCTTATCCTAGTGTCTAAACTCTACTCCATGGCTGGACCTCCAAATAATATTCCTTTACGTGCTAAGGGGTATCTAGAGAGTGGGATAGGTTTAATAACTACACTAACCCTAACGCGTACCCTAACACAAACCCCTACCGTAACCCTAACACGTACCCTAATCCTAACCAATACACTAAACCGAGCCCTAACCCTAACAATAACCCTAACCCTAACCCTAACCCATATCCTACGCTGTACCCGAAGCCCTCCCCGAAACCGTACCCTCAGCCGTACCCTAAGCCTAACCCTAAGCCTAACCCTAACCCTAGGCTACCCTTGACTGCTTCTGCCTCCAATAGATTTCCTAAGCACTAGTGTTTTAAGGAACAGCTTAAAAAGAGAATACTAATGTGATTTCTTTATAATAGGTGTTTTCCTTATCTTATCCTAGTGTCTAAACTCTTCTCCATGGCTGGACCCCCAAATAATATTCCTATACGTGCTAAGGGGTATCTAGAGAGTGGGATAGGTTTAATAACTACCCTAACCCTAACGCGTACCCTAACGCTAACCCCTACCCTAACCCTAACACGTACCCTAATCCTATCGCGTACCTTAAACGGAGCCCTAACCCTAACATTAACCCAAAACCTAACCCTGACCCATACCCTCGGCCTTACACGAAGCCCTCCCTGAACCCGTACCCTAAGCCTAACCCTAAGCCTAACCCTAACCCTAGGCTACCCTTGAATGCTTCTGCCTCCAATAGATTTCCTAAGCACTAGTGTTTTAAGGAACAGCTTAAAAAGAGAATCCTAATGTGATTTATTTATAATGGGTGTGTTCCTTATCTTATCCTAGTGTCTAAACTCTTCTCCATGGCTGGAACCCCAAATAATATTCCTTTACGTGCTAAGTGGTATCTGGAGAGTGGGATAGGTTTAATAACTACCGTAACCCTAATGTGTACCCTAACCCTAACCCCTACCCTAACCCTAACACGTACCCTAATCCTAACCCGTACCCTAAACCGAGCCCTAACCCTAACACTAACCTTAACCCTAACCCTAACCCATACCCTACGCCGTACCCGAAGCCCTCCCCGAACCCGTACCCTAAGCCGTACCCTAAGCCTAACCCTAAGCCTAACCCTAACCCTAGGCTACTCTTGACTGCTTCTGCCTCCAATAGATTTTCTAAGCACTAGTGTTTTAAGAAACAGCTTAAAAAGAGAATCCTAATGTGATTTCTTTATAATGGGTGTGTTCCTTATCTTATCCTAGTGTCTAAACTCTTCTCCATGGCTGGACCTCCAAATAATATTCCTTTACGTGCTAAGGGGTATCTAGAGAGTGGGATAGGTTTAATAACTACACTAACCCTAATGCGTACCCTCACCCAAACCCCTACCGTAACCCTAACACGTACCCTAATCCTAACCAATACCCTAAACCGAGCCCTAACCCTAACAATAACCCTAACCCTAACCCTAACCCATACCCTACGCCATACCCGAAGCCCTCCCCGAAACCGTACCCTCAGCCGTACCCTAAGCCTAACCCTAAGCCTAACCCTAACCCTAGGCTACCCTTGACAGCTTCTGCCTCCAATAGATTTCCTAAGCACTAGTGTTTTAAGGAACAGCTTAAAAAGAGAATCCTAATGTGATTTCTTTATAATGGGTATGTTCCTTATCTTATCCTAGTGTCTAAACTTTTCTCCAGGGCTGGACCCCCAAATAATATTCCTTTACGTGCTAAGGGGTAGCTAGATATTGGGATAGGTTTAATCACTACCTTAACCCTAACACGTACACTAACCCTAACTACTACCCTAACCCTAACACGTACCCTAATCCTAATCCATAACCTAAACCGAGCCCTAACCCTAACACTAACCCTAACCCTAACCCTAACCCATACCCTACGCCGTATCCGAACCACTCCCACAACCCGTACCCTAAACCGTACCCTAACCCTAACCCTAAGCCTAACCCTAACCCTAGGCTACCCTTGACTGCTTCTGCCTCCAATAGATTTCCTAAGCACTCTTGTTTTAAGGAACAGCTTAAAAAGAGAATCCTAATGTGATTTCTTTATAATGGGTGTGTTCCTTATCTTATCCTAGTGTCTAAACTCTTCTCCATGGCTGGACCCCCAAATAATATTCCTTTACGTGCTAAGGGGTATCTAGAGAGTGGGATAGGTTTAATAACTACCCTAACCCTAACGCGTACCCTATGGCTAACCCCTACCGTAACCCTAACACGTACCCTAATCCTATCCCGTAACCTAAACGGAGCCCTAACCCTAACATTAACCCAAACCCTAACCCTAACCCATACCATCCACCGTACACGAAGCCCTCCCCGAACCCGTACCCTAAGCCTAACCCTAAGCCTAACCCTAACCCTAGGCTACCCTTGACTGCTTCTGTCTCCAATAGATTTCCTAAGCACTAGTGTTTTAAGGAACAGCTTAAAAAGAGAATCCTAATGTGATTTCTTTATAATGTGTGTGTTCTTTATATTATCTTAGTGTCTTAACGCTTCTCCATGGCTGGACCCCCAAATAATACTCCTTTACGTGCTAAGGGGTATCTAGAGAGTGGGATAGGTTTAATAACTACCCTAACCCTAACGTGTACCCTAACCCTAACCCCTACCCTAACCCTAACACGTACCCTAATCCTAACCCGTACCCTAAACCGAGCCGTAACCCTAACACTAACCCTAACCCTAACCCATACCCTACGCCGTACCCGAAGCCCTCCCCGAAACCGTACCGTAAGCCGTACCCTAAGCCTAACCCTAATCCTAAACCTACCCCTAGGCTACCCTTGACTGCTTCTGCCTCCAATAGATTTCCTAAGCACTAGTGTTTTAAGGAACAGCTTAAAAAGAGAATCCTAATGTGATTTCTTTATAATGGGTGAGTTCCTTATCTTATCCTAGTGTGTAAACTCTTCTCCATGGCTGGACCTCCAAATAATATTCCTTTACGTGCTAAGGGGTATCTAGAGAGTGGGATAGGTTTAATAACTACCCTAACCCTAACGCGTACCCTAACCCTAACCCCTACCCTAACCCTAACACGTACCCTAATCCTAAACCGTACCCTAAACCGAGCCCTAACCCTAACACTAACCCTAACCCTAACCCTAACACATACCCTACACCGTACCCGAAGCTCTCCCCGAACCCGTACCCTAAGCCGTACCCTAAGCCTAACCCTAAGCCTAACCCTAACCTTAGGCTACCCTTGACTGCTTCTGCCTCCAATAGATTTCCTAAGCACTAGTGTTTTAAGGAACAGCTTAAAAAGAGAATCCTAATGTGATTTCTTTATAATAGGTGTTTTCCTTATTTATCCTAGTGTCTAAACTCTTCTCCATGGTTGGACCCCCAAATAATATTCCTTTACGTGCTAAGGGGTATCTAGAGAGTGGGATAGGTTTAATAACTACCCTAACCCTAACGTGTACCCTAACGCTAACCCCTACCCTAACGCTAACACGTACCCTAATCCTATCCAGTACCCTAAACAGAGCCCTAACCCTAACATTAACCCAAACCCTAACCCTAACCCATACCTTCCGCCGTACACGAAGCCCTCCCCGAACCCGTACCCTAAGCCGAACCCTAACCCTAGGCTACCCTTGACTGCTTCTGCCTCCAATAGATTTCCTAAGCACTAGTGTTTTAAGGAACAGCTTAAAAAGAGAATCCTAATTTGACTTCTTTATAATTGGTGTGTTCCTTATCTTATCCTAGTGTCTAAACTCTACTCCATGGCTGGACCTCCAAATAATATTCCTTTACGTGCTAAGGGGTATCTAGAGAGTGGGATAGGTTTAATAACTACACTAACCCTAACGCGTACCCTAACCCAAACCCCTACCGTAACCCTAACACGTACCCTAATCCTAACCAATACACTAAACCGAGCCCTAACCCTAACAATAACCCTAACCCTAACCCTAACCCATATCCTACGCTGTACCCGAAGCCCTCCCCGAAACCGTACCCTCAGCCGTACCCTAAGCCTAACCCTAAGCCTAACCCCAACCCTAGGCTACCCTTGACAGCTTCTGCCTGCAATAGATTTCCTAAGCACTAGTGTTTTAAGGAACAGCTTAAAAAGAGAATCCTAATGTGATTTCTTTATAATGGGTATGTTCCTTATCTTATCCTAGTGTCTAAACTTTTCTCCATGGCTGGACCCCCAAATAATATTCCTTTATGTGCTAAGGGGTATCTAGATATTGGGATAGGTTTAATCACTACCTTAACCCAACACGTACACTAACCCTAACTACTACCCTAACCCTAACACGTACCCTAATCCTAATCCATACCCTAAACCGAGCCCTAACCCTAACACTAACCCTAAACCTAAACCTAACCCATACCCTACGCCGTATCCGAACCCCTCCCACAACCCGTACCCTAAGCCGTACCCTCAGCCTAACCCTAAGCCTAAACCTAACCCTAGGCTACCCTTGACTGCTTCTGCCTCCAATAGATTTCCTAAGCACTAGTGTTTTAAGGAACAGCTTAAAAAGAGAATCCTAATGTGATTTCTTTATAATGGGTCTGTTCCTTATCTTATCCTAGTGTCTAAACTCTTCTCCATGGCTGGACCCCCAAATAATATTCCTTTACGTGCTAAGGGGTATCTAGAGAGTGGGATAGGTTTAATAACTACCCTAACCCTAAAGCGTACCCTAACGCTAATCCCTACCCTAACCCTAACACGTACCCTAATCCTATCCCGTACCCTAAACGGAGCCCTAACCCTAACATTAACCCAAACCCTAACCCTAACCCATACCCTCCGCCGTACACGAAGCCCTCCCCGAACCCGTACCCTAAGCCTAACCCTAAGCCTAACCCTATCCCTAGGCTACCCTTGACTGCTTCTGCCTCCAATAGATTTCCTAAGCACTAGTGTTTTAAGGAACAGCTTAAAAAGAGAATCCTAATGTGATTTCTTTATAATGTGTGTGTTCCTTATATTATCTTAGTGTCTAAACGCTTCTCCATGGCTGGACTCCCAAATAATACTCCTTTACGTGCTAAGGGGTATCTAGAAGTGGGATAGGTTTAATAACTACCCTAACCCTAAGGCGTACCCTAACCCTAACCCCTACCCTAACCCTAACACGTACCCTAATTCTATCCCGTACCCTAAACCAAGCCCTAACCCTAAAACTAACCCTAACCCTAACCCTAACCCATACCCTACGCCGTACGCGAAGCCCTCCCCAAACCCGTACCCTAAGCCGTACCCTAAGCCTAACCCTAAGCCTAACCCTAACCCTAGGCTACCCTTGACTGCTTCTGCCTCCAATAGATTTCCTAAGCACTAGTGTTTTAAGGAACAGCTTAAAAAGAGAATCCTAATGTGATTTCTTTAAAATGGGTGTGTTCCTTATCTTATCCTAGTATTTAAACGCTTCTCCATGGCTGGACCCCCAAATAATATTCCTTTACGTGCTAAGGGGTATCTAGAGAGTGGGATAGGTTTAATAACTACCCTAAACATAACGCGTACCCTAACCCTAACCCCTACCCTAAACCTAACACGTACTCTAATCCTAACCCGTACCCTAAACCGAGCCCTAACCCTAAAACTAACCCTAACCCTAACCCTAACCCATATCCTACGCCGTACCCGAAGCCCTCCCCGAACCCGTACCCTAAGCCGTACCCTAAGCCTAACCCTAAGCCTAACCCTAACCCTAGGCTACCCTTGACTGCTTCTGCCTCCAATAGATTTCCTAAGCACTAGTGTTTTAAGGAACAGCTTAAAAAGAGAATCCTAATGTGATTTCTTTATAATGGGTGTGTTCCTTATATTATCTTAGTGTCTAAACGCTTCTCTATGGCTGGACCCCCAAATAATACTCCTTTACGTGCTAAGGGGTATCTAGAGAGTGGGATAGGTTTAATAACTACCCTAACCCTAACGCGTATCCTAACCCTAACCCCTACCCTAACCCTAACACGTACCCTAATCCTAACCCGTACCGTAAACCGAGCCCTAACCCTAACCCTAACCCTAACACATACCCTACACTGTACCCGAAGCCCTCCCCGAGCCCGTACCCTAAGCCGTACCCTAAGCCTAACCCTAAGCCTAACCCTAACACTAGGCTACCCTTGACTGCTTCTGCCTCCAATAGATTTCCTAAGCACTAGTGTTTTAAGGAACAGCTTAAAAAGAGAATCCTAATGTGATTTCTTTATAATAGGTGTTTTCCTTATTTATCCTAGTGTCTAAACTCTTCTCCATGGCTGGATCCCCAAATAATATTCCTTTACGTGCTAAGGGGTATCTAGAGAGTGGGATAGGTTTAATAACTACCCTAACCCTAACGCGTACCCTAACGCTAACCCCTACCCTAACGCTAACACGTACCCTAATCCTATCCCGTACCCTAAACGGAGCCCTAACCCTAACATTAACCCAAACCCTAACCCTAACCCATACCCTCCGCCGTACACGAAGCCCTCCCCGAACCCGTACCCTAAGCCTAACCCTAAGCCTAACCCTAACCCTAGGCTACCCTTGACTGCTTCTGCCTCCAATAGATTTCCTAAGCACTAGTGTTTTAAGGAACAGCTTAAAAAGAGAATCCTAATGTGATTTCTTTATAATTGGTGTGTTCCTTATCTTATCCTAGTGTCTAAACTCTACTCCATGGCTGGACCTCCAAATAATATTCCTTTACGTGCTAAGGGGTATCTAGAGAGTGGGATAGGTTTAATAACTACACTAACCCTAACGCGTACCCTAACACAAACCCCTACCGTAACCCTAACACGTACCCTAATCCTAACCAATACACTAAACCGAGCCCTAACCCTAACAATAACCCTAACCCTAACCCTAACCCATATCCTACGCTGTACCCGAAGCCCTCCCCGAAACCGTACCCTCAGCCGTACCCTAAGCCTAACCCTAAGCCTAACCCTAACCCTAGGCTACCCTTGACTGCTTCTGCCTCCAATAGATTTCCTAAGCACTAGTGTTTTAAGGAACAGCTTAAAAAGAGAATCCTAATGTGATTTCTTTATAATGGGTATGTTCCTTATCTTATCCTAGTGTCTAAACTTTTCTTCATGGCTGGACCCCCAAATAATATTCCTTTACGTGCTAAGGGGTATCTAGATATTGGGATAGGTTTAATCACTACCTTAACCCAACACGTACACTAACCCTAATTACTACCCTAACCCTAACACGTACCCTAATCCTAATGCATACCCTAAACCGAGCCCTAACCCTAACACTAACCCTAACCCTAAACCTAACCCATACCCTACGCCGTATCCGAACCCCTCCCACAACCCGTACCCTAAGCCGTACCCTAACCCTAACCCTAAGCCTAACCCTAACCCTAGGCTACCCTTGACTGCTTCTGCCTCCAATAGATTTCCTAAGCACTAGTGTTTTAAGGAACAGCTTAAAAAGAGAATCCTAATGTGATTTCTTTATAATGGGTGTGTTCCTTATATTATCTTAGTGTCTAAACTCTTCTCCATGGCTGGACCCCCAAATAATACTCCTTTACGTGTTAAGGGGTACCTAGAGAGTGGGATAGGTTTAATAACTACCCTATCCCTAACGCGTACCCTAACCCTAACCCTTACCCTAACCGTAAAACGTACCCTAATCCTAACCCGTACCCTAAACCGAGCCCTAACCCTAAAACTAACCCTAACCCTAACACTAACCCATACCCTACGCCGTACCCGAAGCCCTCCCCGAACCCGTACCCTAAGCCGTACCCTAAGCCTAACCCTAAGCCTAACCCTAACCCTAGGCTACCCTTGACTGCTTCTGCCTCCAATAGATATCCTAAGCACTAGTGTTTTAAGGAACAGCTTAAAAAGAGAATCCTAATGTGATTTTGTTATAATGGGTGTGTTCCTTATCTTATCCTAGTGTCTAAACTCTACTCCATGGCTGGAACCCCTAATAATATTCCTGTACGTGCTAAGGGGTATCTAGAGAGTGGGATAGGTTTAATAACTACCTTAACCCTAACGCGTACCCTAACCCTAACCCCTACACTAAACCTAACACGTACCCTAATCCTATCCAATACCCTAAACCGAGCCCTAACCCTAACACTAACCCTAACCCTAACCCTAACCCATACCCTACGCCGTACCCGAAGCCCTCCCCGAAACCGTACCCTCAGCCGTACCCTAAGCCTAACCCTAAGCCTAACCCTAACCCTAGGATACCCTTGACAGCTTCTGCCTCCAATAGATTTCCTAAGCACTAGTGTTTTAAGGAACAGCTTAAAAAGAGAATCCTAATGTGATTTCTTTATAAAGGGTATGTTCCTTATCTTATCCTAGTGTCTAAACTTTTCTCCATGGCTGGACCCCCAAATAATATTCCTTTACGTGCTATGGGGTATCTAGATATTGGGATAGGTTTAATCACTACCTTAACCCTAACACGTACACTAACCCTAACTACTACCCTAACCCTAACACGTACCCTAATCCTAATCCCTACCCTAAACCGAGCCCTAACCCTAACCCTAACCCTAACCCTAACCCTAACCCATACCCTACGCCGTATCCGAACCCCTCCCACAACCCGTACCCTAAGCCGTACCCTAAACCTAACCCTAAGCCTATCCCTAACCATAGGCTACCCTTGACTGCTTCTGCCTCCAATAGATTTCCTAAGCACTAGTGTTTTAAGGAACAGCTTAAAAAGAGAATCCTAATGTGATTTCTATATAATGGGTGTGTTCCTTATCTTATCCTAGTGTTTAAACTCTTCTCCATGGCTGGACACCCAAATAATAATCCTTTACGTGCTAAGGGGTATCTAGAGAGTAGGATAGGTTTAATAACTACCCTAACCATAACGCGTACCCTAAACCTAACCCCTACCCTAACCCTAACACGTACCCTAATCCTAACCCGTACCCTAAACCGAGCCCTAACCCTAACACTAACCCTAAAACTAACCCTAACCCATACCCTACGCCGTACCCGAAGCCCTCCCCGAACCCGTACCGTAAGCCGTAACCTAAGCCTAACCCTAAGCATAAACCTAACCCTAGGCTACCCTTGACTGCTTCTGCCTCCAATAGATTTCCTAAGCACTAGTGTTTTAAGGAACAGCTTAAAAAGAGAATCCTAATGTGATTTCTTTATAATGGGTGTGTTCCCTATCTTATCCTAGTGTCTAAACTCTTCTCCATGGCTGGACCTCCAAATAATATTCCTTTACGTGCTAAGGGGTGTCTAGAGAGTGGGATAGGTTTAATAACTACCCTAACCCTAACGCGTACCCTAACCCTAACCCCTACCCTAACCCTAACACGTACCCTACTCCTAACCCGTACCCTAAACCGAGCCCTAACCCTAACACTAACCCTAACCCTAACCCTAACACATACCCTAGACCATACCCGAAGCCCTCCCCGAACCCGTAGCCTAAGCCGTACCCTAAGCCTAACCCTAAGCCTAACCCTAACCCTAGGCTACCCTTGACTGCTTCTGCCTCCAATAGATTTCCTAAGCACTAGTGTTTTAAGGAACAGCTTAAAAAGAGAATACTAATGTGATTTCTTTATAATAGGTGTTTTCCTTATCTTATCCTAGTGTCTAAACTCTTCTCCATGGCTGGACCCCCAAATAATATTCCTATACGTGCTAAGGGGTATCTAGAGAGTGGGATAGGTTTAATAACTACCCTAACCCTAACGCGTACCCTAACGCTAACCCCTACCCTAACCCTAACACGTACCCTAATCCTATCGCGTACCTTAAACGGAGCCCTAACCCTAACATTAACCCAAAACCTAACCCTGACCCATACCCTCCGCCTTACACGAAGCCCTCCCTGAACCCGTACCCTAAGCCTAACCCTAAGCCTAACCCTAACCCTAGGCTACCCTTGAATGCTTCTGCCTCCAATAGATTTCCTAAGCACTAGTGTTTTAAGGAACAGCTTAAAAAGAGAATCCTAATGTGATTTATTTATAATGGGTGTGTTCCTTATCTTATCCTAGTGTCTAAACTCTTCTCCATGGCTGGAACCCCAAATAATATTCCTTTACGTGCTAAGTGGTATCTGGAGAGTGGGATAGGTTTAATAACTACCGTAACCCTAATGTGTACCCTAACCCTAACCCCTACCCTAACCCTAACACGTACCCTAATCCTAACCCGTACCCTAAACCGAGCCCTAACCCTAACACTAACCCTAACCCTAACCCTAACCCATACCCTACGCCGTACCCGAAGCCCTCCCCGAACCCGTACCCTAAGCCGTACCCTAAGCCTAACCCTAAGCCTAACCCTAATCCTAGGCTACTCTTGACTGCTTCTGCCTCCAATAGATTTTCTAAGCACTAGTGTTTTAAGAAACAGCTTAAAAAGAGAATCCTAATGTGATTTCTTTATAATGGGTGTGTTCCTTATCTTATCCTAGTGTCTAAACTCTTCTCCATGGCTGGACCTCCAAATAATATTCCTTTACGTGCTAAGGGGTATCTAGAGAGTGGGATAGGTTTAATAACTACACTAACCCTAATGCGTACCCTCACCCAAACCCCTACCGTAACCCTAACACGTACCCTAATCCTAACCAATACCCTAAACCGAGCCCTAACCCTAACACTAACCCTAACCCTAACCCATACCCTACGCCATACCCGAAGCCCTCCCCGAAACCGTACCCTCAGCCGTACCCTAAGCCTAACCCTAAGCCTAACCCTAACCCTAGGCTACCCTTGACAGCTTCTGCCTCCAATAGATTTCCTAAGCACTAGTGTTTTAAGGAACAGCTTAAAAAGAGAATCCTAATGTGATTTCTTTATAATGGGTATGTTCCTTATCTTATCCTAGTGTCTAAACTTTTCTCCAGGGCTGGACCCCCAAATAATATTCCTTTACGTGCTAAGGGGTATCTAGATATTGGGATAGGTTTAATCACTACCTTAACCCTAACACGTACACTAACCCTAACTACTACCCTAACCCTAACACGTACCCTAATCCTAATCCATAACCTAAACCGAGCCCTAACCCTAACACTAACCCTAACCCTAACCCTAAACCATACCCTACGCCGTATCCGAACCACTCCCACAACCCGTACCCTAAACCGTACCCTAACCCTAACCCTAAGCCTAACCCTAACCCTAGGCTACCCTTGACTGCTTCTGCCTCCAATAGATTTCCTAAGCACTAGTGTTTTAAGGAACAGCTTAAAAAGAGAATCCTAATGTGATTTCTTTATAATGGGTGTGTTCCTTATCTTATCCTAGTGTCTAAACTCTTCTCCATGGCTGGACCCCCAAATAATATTCCTTTACGTGCTAAGGGGTATCTAGAGAGTGGGATAGGTTTAATAACTACCCTAACCCTAAAGCGTACCCTAACGCTAATCCCTACCCTAACCCTAACACGTACCCTAATCCTATCCCGTACCCTAAACGGAGCCCTAACCCTAACATTAACCCAAACCCTAACCCTAACCCATACCCTCCGCCGTACACGAAGCCCTCCCCGAACCCGTACCCTAAGCCTAACCCTAAGCCTAACCCTATCCCTAGGCTACCCTTGACTGCTTCTGCCTCCAATAGCTTTCCTAAGCACTAGTGTTTTAAGGAACAGCTTAAAAAGAGAATCCTAATGTGATTTCTTTATAATGTGTGTGTTCCTTATATTATCTTAGTGTCTAAACGCTTCTCCATGGCTGGACTCCCAAATAATACTCCTTTACGTGCTAAGGGGTATCTAGAAGTGGGATAGGTTTAATAACTACCCTAACCCTAAGGCGTACCCTAACCCTAACCCCTACCCTAACCCTAACACGTACCCTAATCCTATCCCGTACCCTAAACCGAGCCCTAACCCTAAAACTAACCCTAACCCTAACCCTAACCCATACGCTACGCCGTACGCGAAGCCCTCCCCAAACCCGTACCCTAAGCCGTACCCTAAGCCTAACCCTAAGCCTAACCCTAACCCTAGGCTACCCTTGACTGCTTCTGCCTCCAATAGATTTCCTAAGCACTAGTGTTTTAAGGAACAGCTTAAAAAGAGAATCCTAATGTGATTTCTTTAAAATGGGTGTGTTCCTTATCTTATCCTAGTATCTAAACGCTTCTCCATGGCTGGACCCCCAAATAATATTCCTTTACGTGCTAAGGGGTATCTAGAGAGTGGGATAGGTTTAATAACTACCCTAAACATAACGCGTACCCTAACCCTAACCCCTACCCTAAACCTAACACGTACTCTAATCCTAACCCGTACCCTAAACCGAGCCCTAACCCTAAAACTAACCCTAACCCTAACCCTAACCCATATCCTACGCCGTACCCGAAGCCCTCCCCGAACCCGTACCCTAAGCCGTACCCTAAGCCTAACCCTAAGCCTAACCCTAACCCTAGGCTACCCTTGACTGCTTCTGCCTCCAATAGATTTCCTAAGCACTAGTGTTTTAAGGAACAGCTTAAAAAGAGAATCCTAATGTGATTTCTTTATAATGGGTGTGTTCCTTATATTATCTTAGTGTCTAAACGCTTCTCTATGGCTGGACCCCCAAATAATACTCCTTTACGTGCTAAGGGGTATCTAGAGAGTGGGATAGGTTTAATAACTACCCTAACCCTAACGCGTACCCTAACCCTAACCCCTACCCTAACCCTAACACGTACCCTAATCCTAACCCGTACCGTAAACCGAGCCCTAACCCTAACCCTAACCCTAACACATACCCTACACTGTACCCGAAGCCCTCCCCGAGCCCGTACCCTAAGCCGTACCCTAAGCCTAACCCTAAGCCTAACCCTAACACTAGGCTACCCTTGACTGCTTCTGCCTCCAATAGATTTCCTAAGCACTAGTGTTTTAAGGAACAGCTTAAAAAGAGAATCCTAATGTGATTTCTTTATAATAGGTGTTTTCCTTATTTATCCTAGTGTCTAAACTCTTCTCCATGGCTGGATCCCCAAATAATATTCCTTTACGTGCTAAGGGGTATCTAGAGAGTGGGATAGGTTTAATAACTACCCTAACCCTAACGCGTACCCTAACGCTAACCCCTACCCTAACGCTAACACGTACCCTAATCCTATCCCGTACCCTAAACGGAGCCCTAACCCTAACATTAACCCAAACCCTAACCCTAACCCATACCCTCCGCCGTACACGAAGCCCTCCCCGAACCCGTACCCTAAGCCTAACCCTAAGCCTAACCCTAACCCTAGGCTACCCTTGACTGCTTCTGCCTCCAATAGATTTCCTAAGCACTAGTGTTTTAAGGAACAGCTTAAAAAGAGAATCCTAATGTGATTTCTTTATAATTGGTGTGTTCCTTATCTTATCCTAGTGTCTAAACTCTACTCCATGGCTGGACCTCCAAATAATATTCCTTTACGTGCTAAGGGGTATCTAGAGAGTGGGATAGGTTTAATAACTACACTAACCCTAACGCGTACCCTAACACAAACCCCTACCGTAACCCTAACACGTACCCTAATCCTAACCAATACACTAAACCGAGCCCTAACCCTAACAATAACCCTAACCCTAACCCTAACCCATATCCTACGCTGTACCCGAAGCCCTCCCCGAAACCGTACCCTCAGCCGTACCCTAAGCCTAACCCTAAGCCTAACCCTAACCCTAGGCTACCCTTGACTGCTTCTGCCTCCAATAGATTTCCTAAGCACTAGTGTTTTAAGGAACAGCTTAAAAAGAGAATCCTAATGTGATTTCTTTATAATGGGTATGTTCCTTATCTTATCCTAGTGTCTAAACTTTTCTTCATGGCTGGACCCCCAAATAATATTCCTTTACGTGCTAAGGGGTATCTAGATATTGGGATAGGTTTAATCACTACCTTAACCCAACACGTACACTAACCCTAATTACTACCCTAACCCTAACACGTACCCTAATCCTAATGCATACCCTAAACCGAGCCCTAACCCTAACACTAACCCTAACCCTAAACCTAACCCATACCCTACGCCGTATCCGAACCCCTCCCACAACCCGTACCCTAAGCCGTACCCTAAGCCTAACCCTAAGCCTAACCCTAACCCTAGGCTACCCTTGACTGCTTCTGCCTCCAATAGATTTCCTAAGCACTAGTGTTTTAAGGAACAGCTTAAAAAGAGAATCCTAATGTGATTTCTTTATAATGGGTGTGTTCCTTATATTATCTTAGTGTCTAAACTCTTCTCCATGGCTGGACCCCCAAATAATACTCCTTTACGTGTTAAGGGGTACCTAGAGAGTGGGATAGGTTTAATAACTACCCTATCCCTAACGCGTACCCTAACCCTAACCCTTACCCTAACCGTAAAACGTACCCTAATCCTAACCCGTACCCTAAACCGAGCCCTAACCCTAAAACTAACCCTAACCCTAACACTAACCCATACCCTACGCCGTACCCGAAGCCCTCCCCGAACCCGTACCCTAAGCCGTACCCTAAGCCTAACCCTAAGCCTAACCCTAACCCTAGGCTACCCTTGACTGCTTCTGCCTCCAATAGATATCCTAAGCACTAGTGTTTTAAGGAACAGCTTAAAAAGAGAATCCTAATGTGATTTTTTTATAATGGGTGTGTTCCTTATCTTATCCTAGTGTCTAAACTCTACTCCATGGCTGGAACCCCTAATAATATTCCTGTACGTGCTAAGGGGTATCTAGAGAGTGGGATAGGTTTAATAACTACCTTAACCCTAACGCGTACCCTAACCCTAACCCCTACACTAAACCTAACACGTACCCTAATCCTATCCAATACCCTAAACCGAGCCCTAACCCTAACACTAACCCTAACCCTAACCCTAACCCATACCCTACGCTGTACCCGAAGCCCTCCCCGAAACCGTACCCTCAGCCGTACCCTAAGCCTAACCCTAAGCCTAACCCTAACCCTAGGATACCCTTGACAGCTTCTGCCTCCAATAGATTTCCTAAGCACTAGTGTTTTAAGGAACAGCTTAAAAAGAGAATCCTAATGTGATTTCTTTATAATGGGTATGTTCCTTATCTTATCCTAGTGTCTAAACTTTTCTCCATGGCTGGACCCCCAAATAATATTCCTTTACGTGCTATGGGGTATCTAGATATTGGGATAGGTTTAATCACTACCTTAACCCTAACACGTACACTAACCCTAACTACTACCCTAACCCTAACACGTACCCTAATCCTAATCCCTACCCTAAACCGAGCCCTAACCCTAACACTAACCCTAACCCTAACCCTAACCCATACCCTACGCCGTATCCGAACCCCTCCCACAACCCGTACCCTAAGCCGTACCCTAAACCTAACCCTAAGCCTATCCCTAACCATAGGCTACCCTTGACTGCTTCTGCCTCCAATAGATTTCCTAAGCACTAGTGTTTTAAGGAACAGCTTAAAAAGAGAATCCTAATGTGATTTCTATATAATGGGTGTGTTCCTTATCTTATCCTAGTGTTTAAACTCTTCTCCATGGCTGGACACCCAAATAATAATCCTTTACGTGCTAAGGGGTATCTAGAGAGTAGGATAGGTTTAATAACTACCCTAACCATAACGCGTACCCTAAACCTAACCCCTACCCTAACCCTAACACGTACCCTAATCCTAACCCGTACCCTAAACCGAGCCCTAACCCTAACACTAACCCTAAACCTAACCCTAACCCATACCCTACGCCGTACCCGAAGCCCTCCCCGAACCCGTACCGTAAGCCGTACCCTAAGCCTAACCCTAAGCATAAACCTAACCCTAGGCTACCCTTGACTGCTTCTGCCTCCAATAGATTTCCTAAGCACTAGTGTTTTAAGGAACAGCTTAAAAAGAGAATCCTAATGTGATTTCTTTATAATGGGTGTGTTCCCTATCTTATCCTAGTGTCTAAACTCTTCTCCATGGCTGGACCTCCAAATAATATTCCTTTACGTGCTAAGGGGTGTCTAGAGAGTGGGATAGGTTTAATAACTACCCTAACCCTAACGCGTACCCTAACCCTAACCCCTACCCTAACCCTAACACGTACCCTACTCCTAACCCGTACCCTAAACCGAGCCCTAACCCTAACACTAACCCTAACCCTAACCCTAACACATACCCTAGACCATACCCGAAGCCCTCCCCGAACCCGTAGCCTAAGCCGTACCCTAAGCCTAACCCTAAGCCTAACCCTAACCCTAGGCTACCCTTGACTGCTTCTGCCTCCAATAGATTTCCTAAGCACTAGTGTTTTAAGGAACAGCTTAAAAAGAGAATACTAATGTGATTTCTTTATAATAGGTGTTTTCCTTATCTTATCCTAGTGTCTAAACTCTTCTCCATGGCTGGACCCCCAAATAATATTCCTATACGTGCTAAGGGGTATCTAGAGAGTGGGATAGGTTTAATAACTACCCTAACCCTAACGCGTACCCTAACGCTAACCCCTACCCTAACCCTAACACGTACCCTAATCCTATCGCGTACCTTAAACGGAGCCCTAACCCTAACATTAACCCAAAACCTAACCCTGACCCATACCCTCCGCCTTACACGAAGCCCTCCCTGAACCCGTACCCTAAGCCTAACCCTAAGCCTAACCCTAACCCTAGGCTACCCTTGAATGCTTCTGCCTCCAATAGATTTCCTAAGCACTAGTGTTTTAAGGAACAGCTTAAAAAGAGAATCCTAATGTGATTTATTTATAATGGGTGTGTTCCTTATCTTATCCTAGTGTCTAAACTCTACTCCATGGCTGGAACCCCTAATAATATTCCTGTACGTGCTAAGGGGTATCTAGAGAGTGGGATAGGTTTAATAACTACCTTAACCCTAACGCGTACCCTAACCCTAACCCCTACACTAAACCTAACACGTACCCTAATCCTATCCAATACCCTAAACCGAGCCCTAACCCTAACACTAACCCTAACCCTAACCCTAACCCATACCCTACGCCGTACCCGAAGCCCTCCCCGAAACCGTACCCTCAGCCGTACCCTAAGCCTAACCCTAAGCCTAACCCTAACCCTAGGATACCCTTGACAGCTTCTGCCTCCAATAGATTTCCTAAGCACTAGTGTTTTAAGGAACAGCTTAAAAAGAGAATCCTAATGTGATTTCTTTATAATGGGTATGTTCCTTATCTTATCCTAGTGTCTAAACTTTTCTCCATGGCTGGACCCCCAAATAATATTCCTTTACGTGCTATGGGGTATCTAGATATTGGGATAGGTTTAATCACTACCTTAACCCTAACACGTACACTAACCCTAACTACTACCCTAACCCTAACACGTACCCTAATCCTAATCCCTACCCTAAACCGAGCCCTAACCCTAACACTAACCCTAACCCTAACCCTAACCCATACCCTACGCCGTATCCGAACCCCTCCCACAACCCGTACCCTAAGCCGTACCCTAAACCTAACCCTAAGCCTATCCCTAACCATAGGCTACCCTTGACTGCTTCTGCCTCCAATAGATTTCCTAAGCACTAGTGTTTTAAGGAACAGCTTAAAAAGAGAATCCTAATGTGATTTCTATATAATGGGTGTGTTCCTTATCTTATCCTAGTGTTTAAACTCTTCTCCATGGCTGGACACCCAAATAATAATCCTTTACGTGCTAAGGGGTATCTAGAGAGTAGGATAGGTTTAATAACTACCCTAACCATAACGCGTACCCTAAACCTAACCCCTACCCTAACCCTAACACGTACCCTAATCCTAACCCGTACCCTAAACCGAGCCCTAACCCTAACACTAACCCTAAAACTAACCCTAACCCATACCCTACGCCGTACCCGAAGCCCTCCCCGAACCCGTACCGTAAGCCGTAACCTAAGCCTAACCCTAAGCATAAACCTAACCCTAGGCTACCCTTGACTGCTTCTGCCTCCAATAGATTTCCTAAGCACTAGTGTTTTAAGGAACAGCTTAAAAAGAGAATCCTAATGTGATTTCTTTATAATGGGTGTGTTCCCTATCTTATCCTAGTGTCTAAACTCTTCTCCATGGCTGGACCTCCAAATAATATTCCTTTACGTGCTAAGGGGTGTCTAGAGAGTGGGATAGGTTTAATAACTACCCTAACCCTAACGCGTACCCTAACCCTAACCCCTACCCTAACCCTAACACGTACCCTACTCCTAACCCGTACCCTAAACCGAGCCCTAACCCTAACACTAACCCTAACCCTAACCCTAACACATACCCTAGACCATACCCGAAGCCCTCCCCGAACCCGTAGCCTAAGCCGTACCCTAAGCCTAACCCTAAGCCTAACCCTAACCCTAGGCTACCCTTGACTGCTTCTGCCTCCAATAGATTTCCTAAGCACTAGTGTTTTAAGGAACAGCTTAAAAAGAGAATACTAATGTGATTTCTTTATAATAGGTGTTTTCCTTATCTTATCCTAGTGTCTAAACTCTTCTCCATGGCTGGACCCCCAAATAATATTCCTATACGTGCTAAGGGGTATCTAGAGAGTGGGATAGGTTTAATAACTACCCTAACCCTAACGCGTACCCTAACGCTAACCCCTACCCTAACCCTAACACGTACCCTAATCCTATCGCGTACCTTAAACGGAGCCCTAACCCTAACATTAACCCAAAACCTAACCCTGACCCATACCCTCCGCCTTACACGAAGCCCTCCCTGAACCCGTACCCTAAGCCTAACCCTAAGCCTAACCCTAACCCTAGGCTACCCTTGAATGCTTCTGCCTCCAATAGATTTCCTAAGCACTAGTGTTTTAAGGAACAGCTTAAAAAGAGAATCCTAATGTGATTTATTTATAATGGGTGTGTTCCTTATCTTATCCTAGTGTCTAAACTCTTCTCCATGGCTGGAACCCCAAATAATATTCCTTTACGTGCTAAGTGGTATCTGGAGAGTGGGATAGGTTTAATAACTACCGTAACCCTAATGTGTACCCTAACCCTAACCCCTACCCTAACCCTAACACGTACCCTAATCCTAACCCGTACCCTAAACCGAGCCCTAACCCTAACACTAACCCTAACCCTAACCCTAACCCATACCCTACGCCGTACCCGAAGCCCTCCCCGAACCCGTACCCTAAGCCGTACCCTAAGCCTAACCCTAAGCCTAACCCTAATCCTAGGCTACTCTTGACTGCTTCTGCCTCCAATAGATTTTCTAAGCACTAGTGTTTTAAGAAACAGCTTAAAAAGAGAATCCTAATGTGATTTCTTTATAATGGGTGTGTTCCTTATCTTATCCTAGTGTCTAAACTCTTCTCCATGGCTGGACCTCCAAATAATATTCCTTTACGTGCTAAGGGGTATCTAGAGAGTGGGATAGGTTTAATAACTACACTAACCCTAATGCGTACCCTCACCCAAACCCCTACCGTAACCCTAACACGTACCCTAATCCTAACCAATACCCTAAACCGAGCCCTAACCCTAACACTAACCCTAACCCTAACCCATACCCTACGCCATACCCGAAGCCCTCCCCGAAACCGTACCCTCAGCCGTACCCTAAGCCTAACCCTAAGCCTAACCCTAACCCTAGGCTACCCTTGACAGCTTCTGCCTCCAATAGATTTCCTAAGCACTAGTGTTTTAAGGAACAGCTTAAAAAGAGAATCCTAATGTGATTTCTTTATAATGGGTATGTTCCTTATCTTATCCTAGTGTCTAAACTTTTCTCCAGGGCTGGACCCCCAAATAATATTCCTTTACGTGCTAAGGGGTATCTAGATATTGGGATAGGTTTAATCACTACCTTAACCCTAACACGTACACTAACCCTAACTACTACCCTAACCCTAACACGTACCCTAATCCTAATCCATAACCTAAACCGAGCCCTAACCCTAACACTAACCCTAACCCTAACCCTAAACCATACCCTACGCCGTATCCGAACCACTCCCACAACCCGTACCCTAAACCGTACCCTAACCCTAACCCTAAGCCTAACCCTAACCCTAGGCTACCCTTGACTGCTTCTGCCTCCAATAGATTTCCTAAGCACTAGTGTTTTAAGGAACAGCTTAAAAAGAGAATCCTAATGTGATTTCTTTATAATGGGTGTGTTCCTTATCTTATCCTAGTGTCTAAACTCTTCTCCATGGCTGGACCCCCAAATAATATTCCTTTACGTGCTAAGGGGTATCTAGAGAGTGGGATAGGTTTAATAACTACCCTAACCCTAAAGCGTACCCTAACGCTAATCCCTACCCTAACCCTAACACGTACCCTAATCCTATCCCGTACCCTAAACGGAGCCCTAACCCTAACATTAACCCAAACCCTAACCCTAACCCATACCCTCCGCCGTACACGAAGCCCTCCCCGAACCCGTACCCTAAGCCTAACCCTAAGCCTAACCCTATCCCTAGGCTACCCTTGACTGCTTCTGCCTCCAATAGCTTTCCTAAGCACTAGTGTTTTAAGGAACAGCTTAAAAAGAGAATCCTAATGTGATTTCTTTATAATGTGTGTGTTCCTTATATTATCTTAGTGTCTAAACGCTTCTCCATGGCTGGACTCCCAAATAATACTCCTTTACGTGCTAAGGGGTATCTAGAAGTGGGATAGGTTTAATAACTACCCTAACCCTAAGGCGTACCCTAACCCTAACCCCTACCCTAACCCTAACACGTACCCTAATCCTATCCCGTACCCTAAACCGAGCCCTAACCCTAAAACTAACCCTAACCCTAACCCTAACCCATACGCTACGCCGTACGCGAAGCCCTCCCCAAACCCGTACCCTAAGCCGTACCCTAAGCCTAACCCTAAGCCTAACCCTAACCCTAGGCTACCCTTGACTGCTTCTGCCTCCAATAGATTTCCTAAGCACTAGTGTTTTAAGGAACAGCTTAAAAAGAGAATCCTAATGTGATTTCTTTAAAATGGGTGTGTTCCTTATCTTATCCTAGTATCTAAACGCTTCTCCATGGCTGGACCCCCAAATAATATTCCTTTACGTGCTAAGGGGTATCTAGAGAGTGGGATAGGTTTAATAACTACCCTAAACATAACGCGTACCCTAACCCTAACCCCTACCCTAAACCTAACACGTACTCTAATCCTAACCCGTACCCTAAACCGAGCCCTAACCCTAAAACTAACCCTAACCCTAACCCTAACCCATATCCTACGCCGTACCCGAAGCCCTCCCCGAACCCGTACCCTAAGCCGTACCCTAAGCCTAACCCTAAGCCTAACCCTAACCCTAGGCTACCCTTGACTGCTTCTGCCTCCAATAGATTTCCTAAGCACTAGTGTTTTAAGGAACAGCTTAAAAAGAGAATCCTAATGTGATTTCTTTATAATGGGTGTGTTCCTTATATTATCTTAGTGTCTAAACGCTTCTCTATGGCTGGACCCCCAAATAATACTCCTTTACGTGCTAAGGGGTATCTAGAGAGTGGGATAGGTTTAATAACTACCCTAACCCTAACGCGTACCCTAACCCTAACCCCTACCCTAACCCTAACACGTACCCTAATCCTAACCCGTACCGTAAACCGAGCCCTAACCCTAACCCTAACCCTAACACATACCCTACACTGTACCCGAAGCCCTCCCCGAGCCCGTACCCTAAGCCGTACCCTAAGCCTAACCCTAAGCCTAACCCTAACACTAGGCTACCCTTGACTGCTTCTGCCTCCAATAGATTTCCTAAGCACTAGTGTTTTAAGGAACAGCTTAAAAAGAGAATCCTAATGTGATTTCTTTATAATAGGTGTTTTCCTTATTTATCCTAGTGTCTAAACTCTTCTCCATGGCTGGATCCCCAAATAATATTCCTTTACGTGCTAAGGGGTATCTAGAGAGTGGGATAGGTTTAATAACTACCCTAACCCTAACGCGTACCCTAACGCTAACCCCTACCCTAACGCTAACACGTACCCTAATCCTATCCCGTACCCTAAACGGAGCCCTAACCCTAACATTAACCCAAACCCTAACCCTAACCCATACCCTCCGCCGTACACGAAGCCCTCCCCGAACCCGTACCCTAAGCCTAACCCTAAGCCTAACCCTAACCCTAGGCTACCCTTGACTGCTTCTGCCTCCAATAGATTTCCTAAGCACTAGTGTTTTAAGGAACAGCTTAAAAAGAGAATCCTAATGTGATTTCTTTATAATTGGTGTGTTCCTTATCTTATCCTAGTGTCTAAACTCTACTCCATGGCTGGACCTCCAAATAATATTCCTTTACGTGCTAAGGGGTATCTAGAGAGTGGGATAGGTTTAATAACTACACTAACCCTAACGCGTACCCTAACACAAACCCCTACCGTAACCCTAACACGTACCCTAATCCTAACCAATACACTAAACCGAGCCCTAACCCTAACAATAACCCTAACCCTAACCCTAACCCATATCCTACGCTGTACCCGAAGCCCTCCCCGAAACCGTACCCTCAGCCGTACCCTAAGCCTAACCCTAAGCCTAACCCTAACCCTAGGCTACCCTTGACTGCTTCTGCCTCCAATAGATTTCCTAAGCACTAGTGTTTTAAGGAACAGCTTAAAAAGAGAATCCTAATGTGATTTCTTTATAATGGGTATGTTCCTTATCTTATCCTAGTGTCTAAACTTTTCTTCATGGCTGGACCCCCAAATAATATTCCTTTACGTGCTAAGGGGTATCTAGATATTGGGATAGGTTTAATCACTACCTTAACCCAACACGTACACTAACCCTAATTACTACCCTAACCCTAACACGTACCCTAATCCTAATGCATACCCTAAACCGAGCCCTAACCCTAACACTAACCCTAACCCTAAACCTAACCCATACCCTACGCCGTATCCGAACCCCTCCCACAACCCGTACCCTAAGCCGTACCCTAAGCCTAACCCTAAGCCTAACCCTAACCCTAGGCTACCCTTGACTGCTTCTGCCTCCAATAGATTTCTTAAGCACTAGTGTTTTAAGGAACAGCTTAAAAAGAGAATCCTAATGTGATTTCTTTATAATGGGTGTGTTCCTTATATTATCTTAGTGTCTAAACTCTTCTCCATGGCTGGACCCCCAAATAATACTCCTTTACGTGTTAAGGGGTACCTAGAGAGTGGGATAGGTTTAATAACTACCCTATCCCTAACGCGTACCCTAACCCTAACCCTTACCCTAACCGTAAAACGTACCCTAATCCTAACCCGTACCCTAAACCGAGCCCTAACCCTAAAACTAACCCTAACCCTAACACTAACCCATACCCTACGCCGTACCCGAAGCCCTCCCCGAACCCGTACCCTAAGCCGTACCCTAAGCCTAACCCTAAGCCTAACCCTAACCCTAGGCTACCCTTGACTGCTTCTGCCTCCAATAGATATCCTAAGCACTAGTGTTTTAAGGAACAGCTTAAAAAGAGAATCCTAATGTGATTTTTTTATAATGGGTGTGTTCCTTATCTTATCCTAGTGTCTAAACTCTACTCCATGGCTGGAACCCCTAATAATATTCCTGTACGTGCTAAGGGGTATCTAGAGAGTGGGATAGGTTTAATAACTACCTTAAACCTAACGCGTACCCTAACCCTAACCCCTACACTAAACCTAACACGTACCCTAATCCTATCCAATACCCTAAACCGAGCCCTAACCCTAACACTAACCCTAACCCTAACCCTAACCCATACCCTACGCTGTACCCGAAGCCCTCCCCGAAACCGTACCCTCAGCCGTACCCTAAGCCTAACCCTAAGCCTAACCCTAACCCTAGGATACCCTTGACAGCTTCTGCCTCCAATAGATTTCCTAAGCACTAGTGTTTTAAGGAACAGCTTAAAAAGAGAATCCTAATGTGATTTCTTTATAATGGGTATGTTCCTTATCTTATCCTAGTGTCTAAACTTTTCTCCATGGCTGGACCCCCAAATAATATTCCTTTACGTGCTATGGGGTATCTAGATATTGGGATAGGTTTAATCACTACCTTAACCCTAACACGTACACTAACCCTAACTACTACCCTAACCCTAACACGTACCCTAATCCTAATCCCTACCCTAAACCGAGCCCTAACCCTAACACTAACCCTAACCCTAACCCTAACCCATACCCTACGCCGTATCCGAACCCCTCCCACAACCCGTACCCTAAGCCGTACCCTAAACCTAACCCTAAGCCTATCCCTAACCATAGGCTACCCTTGACTGCTTCTGCCTCCAATAGATTTCCTAAGCACTAGTGTTTTAAGGAACAGCTTAAAAAGAGAATCCTAATGTGATTTCTATATAATGGGTGTGTTCCTTATCTTATCCTAGTGTTTAAACTCTTCTCCATGGCTGGACACCCAAATAATAATCCTTTACGTGCTAAGGGGTATCTAGAGAGTAGGATAGGTTTAATAACTACCCTAACCATAACGCGTACCCTAAACCTAACCCCTACCCTAACCCTAACACGTACCCTAATCCTAACCCGTACCCTAAACCGAGCCCTAACCCTAACACTAACCCTAAACCTAACCCTAACCCATACCCTACGCCGTACCCGAAGCCCTCCCCGAACCCGTACCATAAGCCGTACCCTAAGCCTAACCCTAAGCATAAACCTAACCCTAGGCTACCCTTGACTGCTTCTGCCTCGAATAGATTTCCTAAGCACTAGTGTTTTAAGGAACAGCTTAAAAAGAGAATCCTAATGTGATTTCTTTATAATGGGTGTGTTCCCTATCTTATCCTAGTGTCTAAACTCTTCTCCATGGCTGGACCTCCAAATAATATTCCTTTACGTGCTAAGGGGTGTCTAGAGAGTGGGATAGGTTTAATAACTACCCTAACCCTAACGCGTACCCTAACCCTAACCCCTACCCTAACCCTAACACGTACCCTACTCCTAACCCGTACCCTAAACCGAGCCCTAACCCTAACACTAACCCTAACCCTAACCCTAACACATACCCTAGACCATACCCGAAGCCCTCCCCGAACCCGTAGCCTAAGCCGTACCCTAAGCCTAACCCTAAGCCTAACCCTAACCCTAGGCTACCCTTGACTGCTTCTGCCTCCAATAGATTTCCTAAGCACTAGTGTTTTAAGGAACAGCTTAAAAAGAGAATACTAATGTGATTTCTTTATAATAGGTGTTTTCCTTATCTTATCCTAGTGTCTAAACTCTTCTCCATGGCTGGACCCCCAAATAATATTCCTATACGTGCTAAGGGGTATCTAGAGAGTGGGATAGGTTTAATAACTACCCTAACCCTAACGCGTACCCTAACGCTAACCCCTACCCTAACCCTAACACGTACCCTAATCCTATCGCGTACCTTAAACGGAGCCCTAACCCTAACATTAACCCAAAACCTAACCCTGACCCATACCCTCCGCCTTACACGAAGCCCTCCCTGAACCCGTACCCTAAGCCTAACCCTAAGCCTAACCCTAACCCTAGGCTACCCTTGAATGCTTCTGCCTCCAATAGATTTCCTAAGCACTAGTGTTTTAAGGAACAGCTTAAAAAGAGAATCCTAATGTGATTTATTTATAATGGGTGTGTTCCTTATCTTATCCTAGTGTCTAAACTCTTCTCCATGGCTGGAACCCCAAATAATATTCCTTTACGTGCTAAGTGGTATCTGGAGAGTGGGATAGGTTTAATAACTACCGTAACCCTAATGTGTACCCTAACCCTAACCCCTACCCTAACCCTAACACGTACCCTAATCCTAACCCGTACCCTAAACCGAGCCCTAACCCTAACACTAACCCTAACCCTAACCCTAACCCATACCCTACGCCGTACCCGAAGCCCTCCCCGAACCCGTACCCTAAGCCGTACCCTAAGCCTAACCCTAAGCCTAACCCTAATCCTAGGCTACTCTTGACTGCTTCTGCCTCCAATAGATTTTCTAAGCACTAGTGTTTTAAGAAACAGCTTAAAAAGAGAATCCTAATGTGATTTCTTTATAATGGGTGTGTTCCTTATCTTATCCTAGTGTCTAAACTCTTCTCCATGGCTGGACCTCCAAATAATATTCCTTTACGTGCTAAGGGGTATCTAGAGAGTGGGATAGGTTTAATAACTACACTAACCCTAATGCGTACCCTCACCCAAACCCCTACCGTAACCCTAACACGTACCCTAATCCTAACCAATACCCTAAACCGAGCCCTAACCCTAACACTAACCCTAACCCTAACCCATACCCTACGCCATACCCGAAGCCCTCCCCGAAACCGTACCCTCAGCCGTACCCTAAGCCTAACCCTAAGCCTAACCCTAACCCTAGGCTACCCTTGACAGCTTCTGCCTCCAATAGATTTCCTAAGCACTAGTGTTTTAAGGAACAGCTTAAAAAGAGAATCCTAATGTGATTTCTTTATAATGGGTATGTTCCTTATCTTATCCTAGTGTCTAAACTTTTCTCCAGGGCTGGACCCCCAAATAATATTCCTTTACGTGCTAAGGGGTATCTAGATATTGGGATAGGTTTAATCACTACCTTAACCCTAACACGTACACTAACCCTAACTACTACCCTAACCCTAACACGTACCCTAATCCTAATCCATAACCTAAACCGAGCCCTAACCCTAACACTAACCCTAACCCTAACCCTAACCCATACCCTACGCCGTATCCGAACCACTCCCACAACCCGTACCCTAAACCGTACCCTAACCCTAACCCTAAGCCTAACCCTAACCCTAGGCTACCCTTGACTGCTTCTGCCTCCAATAGATTTCCTAAGCACTAGTGTTTTAAGGAACAGCTTAAAAAGAGAATCCTAATGTGATTTCTTTATAATGGGTGTGTTCCTTATCTTATCCTAGTGTCTAAACTCTTCTCCATGGCTGGACCCCCAAATAATATTCCTTTACGTGCTAAGGGGTATCTAGAGAGTGGGATAGGTTTAATAACTACCCTAACCCTAAAGCGTACCCTAACGCTAATCCCTACCCTAACCCTAACACGTACCCTAATCCTATCCCGTACCCTAAACGGAGCCCTAACCCTAACATTAACCCAAACCCTAACCCTAACCCATACCCTCCGCCGTACACGAAGCCCTCCCCGAACCCGTACCCTAAGCCTAACCCTAAGCCTAACCCTATCCCTAGGCTACCCTTGACTGCTTCTGCCTCCAATAGCTTTCCTAAGCACTAGTGTTTTAAGGAACAGCTTAAAAAGAGAATCCTAATGTGATTTCTTTATAATGTGTGTGTTCCTTATATTATCTTAGTGTCTAAACGCTTCTCCATGGCTGGACTCCCAAATAATACTCCTTTACGTGCTAAGGGGTATCTAGAAGTGGGATAGGTTTAATAACTACCGTAACCCTAAGGCGTACCCTAACCCTAACCCCTACCCTAACCCTAACACGTACCCTAATCCTATCCCGTACCCTAAACCGAGCCCTAACCCTAAAACTAACCCTAACCCTAACCCTAACCCATACCCTACGCCGTACGCGAAGCCCTCCCCAAACCCGTACCCTAAGCCGTACCCTAAGCCTAACCCTAAGCCTAACCCTAACCCTAGGCTACCCTTGACTGCTTCTGCCTCCAATAGATTTCCTAAGCACTAGTGTTTTAAGGAACAGCTTAAAAAGAGAATCCTAATGTGATTTCTTTAAAATGGGTGTGTTCCTTATCTTATTCTAGTATCTAAACGCTTCTCCATGGCTGGACCCCCAAATAATATTCCTTTACGTGCTAAGGGGTATCTAGAGAGTGGGATAGGTTTAATAACTACCCTAAACATAACGCGTACCCTAACCCTAACCCCTACCCTAAACCTAACACGTACTCTAATCCTAACCCGTACCCTAAACCGAGCCCTAACCCTAAAACTAACCCTAACCCTAACCCTAACCCATATCCTACGCCGTACCCGAAGCCCTCCCCGAACCCGTACCCTAAGCCGTACCCTAAGCCTAACCCTAAGCCTAACCCTAACCCTAGGCTACCCTTGAATGCTTCTGCCTCCAATAGATTTCCTAAGCACTAGTGTTTTAAGGAACAGCTTAAAAAGAGAATCCTAATGTGATTTCTTTATAATGGGTGTGTTCCTTATCTTATCCTAGTGTCTAAACTCTTCTCCATGGCTGGACCCCCAAATAATAATCCTTTACGTGCTAAGGGGTATCTAGAGAGTGGGATAGGTTTAATAACTACCCTAACCCTAACGCGTACCCTAACCCTAACCCCTACCCTAAAACTAACACGTACCCTAATCCTAACCCGTACCCTAAACCGAGCCCTAACCCTAACACTAAACCTAACCCTAACCGTAAAACATACCCTACACCGTACCCGAAGCCCTCCCCGAACCTGTACCCTAAGCCGTACCCTAAGGCTAACCCTAAGCCTAACCCTAACCCTAGGCTACCCTTGACTGCTTCTGCCTCCAATAGATTTCCTAAGCACTAGTGTTTTAAGGAACAGCTTAAAAAGAGAATCCTAATGTGATTTCTTTATAATGTGTGTGTTCCTTATATTATCTTAGTGTCTAAACGCTTCTCTATGGCTGGACCCCCAAATAATACTCCTTTACGTGCTAAGGGGTATCCAGAGAGTGGGATAGGTTTAATAACTACCCTAACCCTAACGCGTACCCTAACCTTAACCACTACCCTAACCCTAACACGTACCCTAATCCTATCCCGTACCCTAAACGGAGCCCTAACCCTAACATTAACCCAAACCCTAACCCTAACCCATACCCTCCGCCGTACACGAAGCCCTCCCCGAACCCGTACCCTACGTCGTACCCTAAGCCTAACCCTAACCCTAGGCTACCCTTGACTGCTTCTGCATCCAATAGATTTCCTAAGCACTAGTGTTTTAAGGAACAGCTTAATAAGAGAATCCTAATGTGATTTCTTTATAATGTGTGTGTTCCTTATCTTATCCTACTGTCTAAACTCTTCTCCATGGCTGGACATCCAAATAATATTCCTTTACGTGCTAAGTGGTATCTAGAGAGTGGGATAGGTTTAATAACTACCCTAACCCTAACGCGTACCCTAACCCTAACCCCTACCCTAACCCTACCATGTACCCTAATCCTAACCCGTACCCTAAACCGAGCCGTAACCCTAACACTAACCCTAACCCTAACCCTAACCCATACCCTACACCGTACCCGAAGCCCTCCCCGAAACCGTACCGTAAGCCGTACCCTAAGCCTAACCCTAAGCCTAAACCTAACCCTAGGCTACCCTTGACTGCTTCTGCCTCCAGTAGATTTCCTAAGCACTAGTGTTTTAAGGAACAGCTTAAAAAGAGAATCCTAATGTGATTTCTTTATAATGGGTGAGTTCATTATCTTATCCTAGTGTCTAAACTCTTCTCCATGGCTGGACCTCCAAATAATATTCCTTTACGTGCTAAGGGGTATCTAGAGAGTGGGATAGGTTTAATAACTACCCTAACCCTAACGAGTACCCTAACCCTAACCCCTACCCTAACCCTAACACGTACCCTAATCCTAACCCGTACCCTAAACCGAGCCCTAACCCTAACACTAACACTAACCCTAACCCTAACACATACCCTACACCGTACCCGAAGCCCTCCCCGAACCCGTACCCTAAGCCGTACCCTAAGCCTAACCCTAAGCCTAACCCTATCCCTAGGCTACCCTTGACTGCTTCTGCCTCCAATAGATTTCCTAAGCACTAGTGTTTTAAGGAACAGCTTAAAAAGAGAATCCTAATGTGATTTCTTTATAATAGGTGTTTTCCTTATTTATCCTAGTGTCTAAACTCTTCTCCATGGCTGGACCCCCAAATAATATTCCTTTACGTGCTAAGGGGTATCTAGAGAGTGGGATAGGTTTAATAACTACCCTAACCCTAACGCGTACCCTAACGCTAACCCCTACCCTAACGCTAACACGTACCCTAATCCTATCCCGTACCCTAAACGGAGCCCTAACCCTAACATTAACCCAAACCCTAACCCTAACCCATACCCTCCGCCGTACACGAAGCCCTCCCCGAACCCGTACCCTAAGCCTAACCCTAAGCCTAACCCTAACCCTAGGCTACCATTGACTGCTTCTGCCTCCAATAGATTTCCTAAGCACTAGTGTTTTAAGGAACAGCTTAAAAAGAGAATCCTAATGTGATTTCTTTATAATTGGTGTGTTCCTTATCTTATCCTAGTGTCTAAACTCTACTCCATGGCTGGACCTCCAAATAATATTCCTTTACGTGCTAAGGGGTATCTAGAGAGTGGGATAGGTTTAATAACTACACTAACCCTAACGCGTACCCTAACCCAAACCCCTACCGTAACCCTAACACGTACCCTAATCCTAACCAATACACTAAACCGAGCCCTAACCCTAACAATAACCCTAACCCTAACCCTAACCCATATCCTACGCTGTACCCGAAGCCCTCCCCGAAACCGTACCCTCAGCCGTACCCTAAGCCTAACCCTAAGCCTAACCCTAACCCTAGGCTACCCTTGACAGCTTCTGCCTGCAATAGATTTCCTAAGCACTAGTGTTTTAAGGAACAGCTTAAAAAGAGAATCCTAATGTGATTTCTTTATAATGGGTATGTTCCTTATCTTATCCTAGTGTCTAAACTTTTCTTCATGGCTGGACCCCCAAATAATATTCCTTTACGTGCTAAGGGGTATCTAGATATTGGGATAGGTTTAATCACTACCTTAACCCAACACGTACACTAACCCTAATTACTACCCTAACCCTAACACGTACCCTAATCCTAATGCATACCCTAAACCGAGCCCTAACCCTAACACTAACCCTAACCCTAAACCTAACCCATACCCTACGCCGTATCCGAACCCCTCCCACAACCCGTACCCTAAGCCGTACCCTAACCCTAACCCTAAGCCTAACCCTAACCCTAGGCTACCCTTGACTGCTTCTGCCTCCAATAGATTTCCTAAGCACTAGTGTTTTAAGGAACAGCTTAAAAAGAGAATCCTAATGTGATTTCTTTATAATGGGTGTGTTCCTTATCTTATCCTAGTGTCTAAACTCTTCTCCATGGCTGGACCCCCAAATAATATTCCTTTATGTGCTAAGGGGTATCTAGAGAGTGGGATAGTTTTAATAACTACCCTAACCATAACGCGTACCCTAACCCTAACCCCTACCCTAAACCTAACACGTACCCTAATCCTAACCCGTACCCTAAACCGAGCCCTAACCCTAACACTAACCCTAACCCTAACCCTAACCCATACCCTACGCCGTACCCGAAGCCCTCCCTGAACCCGTACCGTAAGCCGTACCCTAAGCCTAACCCCAAGCCTAAACCTAACCCTAGGCTACCCTTGACTGCTTCTGCCTCCAATAGATTTCCTAAGCACTAGTGTTTTAAGGAACAGCTTAAAAAGAGAATCCTAATGTGATTTCTTTATAATGGGTCTGTTCCTTATCTTATCCTAGTGTCTAAACTCTTCTCCATGGCTGGACCTCCAAATAATATTCCTTTACGTGCCAAGGGGTATCTAGAGAGTGGGATAGGTTTAATAACTACCCTAACCCTAACGCGTACCCTAACCCTAACCCCTACCCTAACCCTACCACGTACCCTCATCCTAACCCGTACCCTAAACCGAGCCCTAACCCTAACACTAACCCTAACCCTAACACATACCCTACACCGTACCCGAAGCCCTCCCCGAACCCGTACCCTAAGCCGTACCCTAAGTCTAATTCTAAGCCTAACCCTAACCCTAGGCTACCCTTGACTGCTTCTGCCTCCAATAGATTTCCTAAGCACTAGTGCTTTAAGGAGCAGCTTAAAAAGAGAATTCTAATGTGATTTCTTTATAATAGGTGTTTTCCTTATCTTATCCTAGTGTCTAAACTCTTCTCCATGGCTGGACCCCCAAATAATATTCCTTTACGTGCTATGGGGTATCTAGAGAGTGGGATAGGTTTAATAACTACCCTAACCCTAATGCGTACCCTAACGCTAAACCCTACCCTAACCCTAACACGTACCCTAATCCTATCCCGTACCCTAAACGGAGCCCTAACCCTAACATTAACCCAAACCCTAACCCTAACCCATACCCTCCGCCGTACACGAAGCCCTCCCCGAACCCGTACCCTAAGCCTAACCCTAAGCCTAACCCTAACCCTAGGCTACCCTTGACTGCTTCTGCCTCCAATAGATTTCCTAAGCACTAGTGTTTTAAGGAACAGCTTAAAAAGAGAATCCTAATGTGATTTCTTTATAATGTGTGTGTTCCTTATATTATCTTAGTGTCTAAATTCTTCTCCATGGCTGGACTCCCAAATAATACTCCTTTACGTGCTAAGGGGTATCTAGAAGTGGGATAGGTTTAATAACTACCCTAACCCTAACGCGTACCCTAACCCTAACCCCTACCCTAACCCTAACACGTACCCTAATCCTATCCCGTACCCTAAACCGAGCCCTAACCCTAAAACTAACCCTAACCCTAACCCTAACCCATACCCTACGCCGTACCCAAAGCCCTCCCCGAACCCGTACCCTAAGCCGTACCCTAAGCCTAACCCTAAGCCTAACCCTAACCCTAGTCTACCCTTGACTGCTTCTGCCTCCAAAAGATTTCCTAAGCACTAGTGTTTTAAGGAACAGCTTAAAAAGAGAATCCTAATGTGATTTCTTTAAAATGGGTGTGTTCCTTATCTTATCCTAGTATCTAAACTCTTCTCCATGGCTGGACCCCCAAATAATATTCCTTTACGTGCTAAGGGGTATCTAGACAGTGGGATAGGTTTAATAACTACCCTAAACATAACGCGTACCCTAACCCTAACCCCTACCCTAAACCTAACACGTACTCTAATCCTAACCCGTACCCTAAACCGAGCCCTAACCCTAAAACTAACCCTAACCCTAACCCTAACCCATATCCTACGCCGTACCCGAAGCCCTCCCCGAACCCGTACCCTAAGCCGTACCCTAAGCCTAACCCTAAGCCTAACCCTAACCCTAGGCTACCCTTGACTGCTTCTGCCTCCAATAGATTTCCTAAGCACTAGTGTTTTAAGGAACAGCTTAAAAAGAGAATCCTAATGTGATTTATTTATAATAGGTGTTTTCCTTATTTATCCTAGTGTCTAAACTCTTCTCCATGGCTGGACCCCCAAATAATATTCCTTTACGTGCTAAGGGGTATCTAGAGAGTGGGATAGGTTTAATAACTACCCTAACCCTAACGCGTACCCTAACGCTAACCCCTACCCTAACGCTAACACGTACCCTAATCCTATCCCGTACCCTAAACGGAGCCCTAACCCTAACATTAACCCAAACCCTAACCCTAACCCATACCCTCCGCCGTACACGAAGCCCTCCACAAACCCATACCCTAAGCCGTACCCTAAGCCTAACCCTAAGCCTAACCCTAACCCTAGGCTACCCTTGACAGCTTCTGCCTGCAATAGATTTCCTAAGCACTAGTGTTTTAAGGAACAGCTTAAAAAGAGAATCCTAATGTGATTTCTTTATAATGGGTATGTTCCTTATCTTATCCTAGTGTCTAAACTTTTCTCCATGGCTGGACCCCCAAATAATATTCCTTTACGTGCTAAGGGGTATCTAGATATTGGGATAGGTTTAATCACCACCTTAACCCAACACGTACACTAACCCTAACTACTACCCTAACCCTAACACGTACCCTAATCCTAATCCATACCCTAAACCGAGCCCTAACCCTAACACTAACCCTAACCCTAAACCTAACCCATACCCTACGCCGTATCCGAACCCCTCCCACAACCCGTACCCTAAGCCGTACCCTATGGCTAATCCTAAGCCTAACCCTAACCCTAGGCTACCCTTGACTGCTTCTGCCTCCAGTAGATTTCCTAAGCGCTAATGTTTTAAGGAACAGCTTAAAAAGAGAATCCTAATGTGATTTCTTTATAATAGGTGTTTTCCTTATCTTATCCTAGTGTCTAAACTCTTCTCCATGGCTGGACCCCCAAATAATATTCCTTTACGTGCTAAGGGGTATCTAGAGAGTGGGATAGGTTTAATAACTACCCTCAACCTAACGCGTACCCTAACGCTAACCCCTACCCTAACCCTAACACGAACCCTAATCCTATCCCGTACCCTAAACGGAGCCCTAACCCTAACATTAACCCAAACCCTATCACTAACCTATAACCTCCGCCGTACACGAAGCCCTCCCCGAACCCGTACCCTAAGCCGTACCCTAAGCCTAACCCTAAGCCTAACCCTAACCCTAGGCTACCCTTGACTGCTTCTGCCTCCAATAGATTTTCTAAGCACTAGTGTTTTAAGAAACAGCTTAAAAAGAGAATCCTAATGTGATTTCTTTATAATGGGTGTGTTCCTTATCTTATCCTAGTGTCTAAACTCTTCTCCATGGCTGGACCTCCAAATAATATTCCTTTACGTGCTAAGGGGTATCTAGAGAGTGGGATAGGTTTAATAACTACACTAACCCTAATGCGTACCCTAACCCAAACCCCTACCGTAACCCTAACACGTACCCTAATCCTAACCAATACCCTAAACCGAGCCCTAACCCTAACACTAACCCTAACCCTAACCCTAACCCATACCCTACGCCATACCCGAAGCCCTCCCCGAAACCGTACCCTCAGCCGTACCCTAAGCCTAACCCTAAGCCTAACCCTAACCCTAGGCTACCCTTGACAGCTTCTGCCTCCAATAGATTTCCTAAGCACTAGTGTTTTAAGGAACAGCTTAAAAAGAGAATCCTAATGTGATTTATTTATAATGGGTGTGTTCCTTATCTTATCCTAGTGTCTAAACTCTTCTCCATGGCTGGAACCCCAAATAATATTCCTTTACGTGCTAAGTGGTATCTGGAGAGTGGGATAGGTTTAATAACTACCGTAACCCTAATGTGTACCCTAACCCTAACCCCTACCCTAACCCTAACACGTACCCTAATCCTAACCCGTACCCTAAACCGAGCCCTAACCCTAACACTAACCCTAACCCTAACACTAACCCATACCCTACGCCGTACCCGAAGCCCTCCCCGAACCCGTACCCTAAGCCGTACCCTAAGCCTAACCCTAAGCCTAACCCTAACCCTAGGCTACTCTTGACTGCTTCTGCCTCCAATAGATTTTCTAAGCACTAGTGTTTTAAGAAACAGCTTAAAAAGAGAATCCTAATGTGATTTCTTTATAATGGGTGTGTTCCTTATCTTATCCTAGTGTCTAAACTCTTCTCCATGGCTGGACCTCCAAATAATATTCCTTTACGTGCTAAGGGGTATCTAGAGAGTGGGATAGGTTTAATAACTACACTAACCCTAATGCGTACCCTCACCCAAACCCCTACCGTAACCCTAACACGTACCCTAATCCTAACCAATACCCTAAACCGAGCCCTAACCCTAACACTAACCCTAACCCTAACCCTAACCCATACCCTACGCCATACCCGAAGCCCTCCCCGAAACCGTACCCTCAGCCGTACCCTAAGCCTAACCCTAAGCCTAACCCTAACCCTAGGCTACCCTTGACAGCTTCTGCCTCCAATAGATTTCCTAAGCACTAGTGTTTTAAGGAACAGCTTAAAAAGAGAATCCTAATGTGATTTCTTTATAATAGGTGTTTTCCTTATTTATCCTAGTGTCTAAACTCTTCTCCATGGCTGGACCCCCAAATAATATTCCTTTACGTGCTAAGGGGTATCTAGAGAGTGGGATAGGTTTAATAACTACCCTAACCCTAACGCGTACCCTAACGCTAACCCCTAACCTAATGCTAACACGTACCCTAATCCTATCCCGTACCCTAAACGGAGCCCTAACCCTAACATTAACCCAAACCCTAACCCTAACCCATACCCTCCGCCGTACACGAAGCCCTCCCCGAACCCGTACCCTAAGCCTAACCCTAAGCCTAACCCTAACCCTAGGCTACCATTGACTGCTTCTGCCTCCAATAGATTTCCTAAGCACTAGTGTTTTAAGGAACAGCTTAAAAAGAGAATCCTAATGTGATTTCTTTATAATTGGTGTGTTCCTTATCTTATCCTAGTGTCTAAACTCTACTCCATGGCTGGACCTCCAAATAATATTCCTTTACGTGCTAAGGGGTATCTAGAGAGTGGGATAGGTTTAATAACTACACTAACCCTAACGCGTACCCTAACCCAAACCCCTACCGTAACCCTAACACGTACCCTAATCCTAACCAATACACTAAACCGAGCCCTAACCCTAACAATAACCCTAACCCTAACCCTAACCCATATCCTACACTGTACCCGAAGCCCTCCCCGAAACCGTACCCTCAGCCGTACCCTAAGCCTAACCCTAAGCCTAACCCTAACCCTAGGCTACCCTTGACAGCTTCTGCCTGCAATAGATTTCCTAAGCACTAGTGTTTTAAGGAACAGCTTAAAAAGAGAATCCTAATGTGATTTCTTTATAATGGGTATGTTCCTTATCTTATCCTAGTGTCTAAACTTTTCTTCATGGCTGGACCCCCAAATAATATTCCTTTACGTGCTAAGGGGTATCTAGATATTGGGATAGGTTTAATCACTACCTTAACCCAACACGTACACTAACCCTAATTACTACCCTAACCCTAACACGTATCCTAATCCTAATGCATACCCTAAACCGAGCCCTAACCCTAACACTAACCCTAACCCTAAACCTAACCCATACCCTACGCCGTATCCGAACCCCTCCCACAACCCGTACCCTAAGCCGTACCCTAACCCTAACCCTAAGCCTAACCCTAACCCTAGGCTACCCTTGACTGCTTCTGCCTCCAATAGATTTCCTAAGCACTAGTGTTTTAAGGAACAGCTTAAAAAGAGAATCCTAATGTGATTTCTTTATAATGGGTGTGTTCCTTATCTTATCCTAGTGTCTAAACTCTTCTCCATGGCTGGACCCCCAAATAATATTCCTTTATGTGCTAAGGGGTATCTAGAGAGTGGGATAGTTTTAATAACTACCCTAACCATAACGCGTACCCTAACCCTAACCCCTACCCTAAACCTAACACGTACCCTAATCCTAACCCGTACCCTAAACCGAGCCCTAAACCTAACACTAACCCTAACCCTAACCCTAACCCATACCCTACGCCGTACCCGAAGCCCTCCCTGAACCCGTACCGTAAGCCGTACCCTAAGCCTAACCCCAAGCCTAAACCTAACCCTAGGCTACCCTTGACTGCTTCTGCCTCCAATAGATTTCCTAAGCACTAGTGTTTTAAGGAACAGCTTAAAAAGAGAATCCTAATGTGATTTCTTTATAATGGGTCTGTTCCTTATCTTATCCTAGTGTCTAAACTCTTCTCCATGGCTGGACCTCCAAATAATATTCCTTTACGTGCTAAGGGGTATCTAGAGAGTGGGATAGGTTTAATAACTACCCTAACCCTAACGCGTACCCTAACCCTAACCCCCTACCCTAACCCTACCACGTACCCTCATCCTAACCCGTACCCTAAACCGAGCCCTAACCCTAACACTAACCCTAACCCTAACACATACCCTACACCGTACCCGAAGCCCTCCCCGAACCCGTACCCTAAGCCGTACCCTAAGTCTAATTCTAAGCCTAACCCTAACCCTAGGCTACCCTTGACTGCTTCTGCCTCCAATAGATTTCCTAAGCACTAGTGCTTTAAGGAGCAGCTTAAAAAGAGAATTCTAATGTGATTTCTTTATAATAGGTGTTTTCCTTATCTTATCCTAGTGTCTAAACTCTTCTCCATGGCTGGACCCCCAAATAATATTCCTTTACGTGCTATGGGGTATCTAGAGAGTGGGATAGGTTTAATAACTACACTAACCCTAATGCGTACCCTAACGCTAAACCCTACCCTAACCCTAACACGTACCCTAATCCTATCCCGTACCCTAAACGGAGCCTTAACCCTAACATTAACCCAAACCCTAACCCTAACCCATACCCTCCGCCGTACACGAAGCCCTCCCCGAACCCGTACCCTAAGCCTAACCCTAAGCCTAACCCTAACCCTAGGCTACCCTTGACTGCTTCTGCCTCCAATAGATTTCCTAAGCACTAGTGTTTTAAGGAACAGCTTAAAAAGAGAATCCTAATGTGATTTCTTTATAATGTGTGTGTTCCTTATATTATCTTAGTGTCTAAATTCTTCTCCATGGCTGGACTCCCAAATAATACTCCTTTACGTGCTAAGGGGTATCTAGAAGTGGGATAGGTTTAATAACTACCCTAACCCTAACGCGTACCCTAACCCTAACCCCTACCCTAACCCTAACACGTACCCTAATCCTATCCCGTACCCTAAACCGAGCCCTAACCCTAAAACTAACCCTAACCCTAACCCTAACCCATACCCTACGCCGTACCCAAAGCCCTCCCCGAACCCGTACCCTAAGCCGTACCCTAAGCCTAACCCTAAGCCTAACCCTAACCCTAGTCTACCCTTGACTGCTTCTGCCTCCAAAAGATTTCCTAAGCACTAGTGTTTTAAGGAACAGCTTAAAAAGAGAATCCTAATGTGATTTCTTTAAAATGGGTGTGTTCCTTATCTTATCCTAGTATCTAAACTCTTCTCCATGGCTGGACCCCCAAATAATATTCCTTTACGTGCTAAGGGGTATCTAGACAGTGGGATAGGTTTAATAACTACCCTAAACATAACGCGTACCCTAACCCTAACCCCTACCCTAAACCTAACACGTACTCTAATCCTAACCCGTACCCTAAACCGAGCCCTAACCCTAAAACTAACCCTAACCCTAACCCTAACCCATATCCTACGCCGTACCCGAAGCCCTCCCCGAACCCGTACCCTAAGCCGTACCCTAAGCCTAACCCTAAGCCTAACCCTAACCCTAGGCTACCCTTGACTGCTTCTGCCTCCAATAGATTTCCTAAGCACTAGTGTTTTAAGGAACAGCTTAAAAAGAGAATCCTAATGTGATTTATTTATAATAGGTGTTTTCCTTATTTATCCTAGTGTCTAAACTCTTCTCCATGGCTGGACCCCCAAATAATATTCCTTTACGTGCTAAGGGGTATCTAGAGAGTGGGATAGGTTTAATAACTACCCTAACCCTAACGCGTACCCTAACGCTAACCCCTACCCTAACGCTAACACGTACCCTAATCCTATCCCGTACCCTAAACGGAGCCCTAACCCTAACATTAACCCAAACCCTAACCCTAACCCATACCCTCCGCCGTACACGAAGCCCTCCACAAACCCATACCCTAAGCCGTACCCTAAGCCTAACCCTAAGCCTAACCCTAACCCTAGGCTACCCTTGACAGCTTCTGCCTGCAATAGATTTCCTAAGCACTAGTGTTTTAAGGAACAGCTTAAAAAGAGAATCCTAATGTGATTTCTTTATAATGGGTATGTTCCTTATCTTATCCTAGTGTCTAAACTTTTCTCCATGGCTGGACCCCCAAATAATATTCCTTTACGTGCTAAGGGGTATCTAGATATTGGGATAGGTTTAATCACCACCTTAACCCAACACGTACACTAACCCTAACTACTACCCTAACCCTAACACGTACCCTAATCCTAATCCATACCCTAAACCGAGCCCTAACCCTAACACTAACCCTAACCCTAAACCTAACCCATACCCTACGCCGTATCCGAACCCCTCCCACAACCCGTACCCTAAGCCGTACCCTAAGCCTAACCCTAAGCCTAACCCTAACCCTAGGCTACCCTTGACAGCTTCTGCCTCCAATAGATTTCCTAAGCACTAGTGTTTTAAGGAACAGCTTAAAAAGAGAATCCTAATGTGATTTATTTATAATGGGTGTGTTCCTTATCTTATCCTAGTGTCTAAACTCTTCTCCATGGCTGGAACCCCAAATAATATTCCTTTACGTGCTAAGTGGTATCTGGAGAGTGGGATAGGTTTAATAACTACCGTAACCCTAATGTGTACCCTAACCCTAACCCCTACCCTAACCCTAACACGTACCCTAATCCTAACCCGTACCCTAAACCGAGCCCTAACCCTAACACTAACCCTAACCCTAACACTAACCCATACCCTACGCCGTACCCGAAGCCCTCCCCGAACCCGTACCCTAAGCCGTACCCTAAGCCTAACCCTAAGCCTAACCCTAACCCTAGGCTACTCTTGACTGCTTCTGCCTCCAATAGATTTTCTAAGCACTAGTGTTTTAAGAAACAGCTTAAAAAGAGAATCCTAATGTGATTTCTTTATAATGGGTGTGTTCCTTATCTTATCCTAGTGTCTAAACTCTTCTCCATGGCTGGACCTCCAAATAATATACCTTTACGTGCTAAGGGGTATCTAGAGAGTGGGATAGGTTTAATAACTACACTAACCCTAATGCGTACCCTCACCCAAACCCCTACCGTAACCCTAACACGTACCCTAATCCTAACCAATACCCTAAACCGAGCCCTAACCCTAACACTAACCCTAACCCTAACCCTAACCCATACCCTACGCCATACCCGAAGCCCTCCCCGAAACCGTACCCTCAGCCGTACCCTAAGCCTAACCCTAAGCCTAACCCTAACCCTAGGCTACCCTTGACAGCTTCTGCCTCCAATAGATTTCCTAAGCACTAGTGTTTTAAGGAACAGCTTAAAAAGAGAATCCTAATGTGATTTCTTTATAATAGGTGTTTTCCTTATTTATCCTAGTGTCTAAACTCTTCTCCATGGCTGGACCCCCAAATAATATTCCTTTACGTGCTAAGGGGTATCTAGAGAGTGGGATAGGTTTAATAACTACCCTAACCCTAACGCGTACCCTAACGCTAACCCCTACCCTAATGCTAACACGTACCCTAATCCTATCCCGTACCCTAAACGGAGCCCTAACCCTAACATTAACCCAAACCCTAACCCTAACCCATACCCTCCGCCGTACACGAAGCCCTCCCCGAACCCGTACCCTAAGCCTAACCCTAAGCCTAACCCTAACCCTAGGCTACCATTGACTGCTTCTGCCTCCAATAGATTTCCTAAGCACTAGTGTTTTAAGGAACAGCTTAAAAAGAGAATCCTAATGTGATTTCTTTATAATTGGTGTGTTCCTTATCTTTTCCTAGTGTCTAAACTCTACTCCATGGCTGGACCTCCAAATAATATTCCTTTACGTGCTAAGGGGTATCTAGAGAGTGGGATAGGTTTAATAACTACACTAACCCTAACGCGTACCCTAACCCAAACCCCTACCGTAACCCTAACACGTACCCTAATCCTAACCAATACACTAAATCGAGCCCTAACCCTAACAATAACCCTAACCCTAACCCTAACCCATATCCTACGCTGTACCCGAAGCCCTCCCCGAAACCGTACCCTCAGCCGTACCCTAAGCCTAACCCTAAGCCTAACCCTAACCCTAGGCTACCCTTGACAGCTTCTGCCTGCAATAGATTTCCTAAGCACTAGTGTTTTAAGGAACAGCTTAAAAAGAGAATCCTAATGTGATTTCTTTATAATGGGTATGTTCCTTATCTTATCCTAGTGTCTAAACTTTTCTTCATGGCTGGACCCCCAAATAATATTCCTTTACGTGCTAAGGGGTATCTAGATATTGGGATAGGTTTAATCACTACCTTAACCCAACACGTACACTAACCCTAATTACTACCCTAACCCTAACACGTATCCTAATCCTAATGCATACCCTAAACCGAGCCCTAACCCTAACACTAACCCTAACCCTAAACCTAACCCATACCCTACGCCGTATCCGAACCCCTCCCACAACCCGTACCCTAAGCCGTACCCTAACCCTAACCCTAAGCCTAACCCTAACCCTAGGCTACCCTTGACTGCTTCTGCCTCCAATAGATTTCCTAAGCACTAGTGTTTTAAGGAACAGCTTAAAAAGAGAATCCTAATGTGATTTCTTTATAATGGGTGTGTTCCTTATCTTATCCTAGTGTCTAAACTCTTCTCCATGGCTGGACCCCCAAATAATATTCCTTTATGTGCTAAGGGGTATCTAGAGAGTGGGATAGTTTTAATAACTACCCTAACCATAACGCGTACCCTAACCCTAACCCCTACCCTAAACCTAACACGTACCCTAATCCTAACCCGTACCCTAAACCGAGCCCTAACCCTAACACTAACCCTAACCCTAACCCTAACCCATACCCTACGCCGTACCCGAAGCCCTCCCTGAACCCGTACCGTAAGCCGTACCCTAAGCCTAACCCCAAGCCTAAACCTAACCCTAGGCTACCCTTGACTGCTTCTGCCTCCAATAGATTTCCTAAGCACTAGTGTTTTAAGGAACAGCTTAAAAAGAGAATCCTAATGTGATTTCTTTATAATGGGTCTGTTCCTTATCTTATCCTAGTGTCTAAACTCTTCTCCATGGCTGGACCTCCAAATAATATTCCTTTACGTGCTAAGGGGTATCTAGAGAGTGGGATAGGTTTAATAACTACCCTAACCCTAACGCGTACCCTAACCCTAACCCCTACCCTAACCCTACCACGTACCCTCATCCTAACCCGTACCCTAAACCGAGCCCTAACCCTAACACTAACCCTAACCCTAACACATACCCTACACCGTACCCGAAGCCCTCCCCGAACCCGTACCCTAAGCCGTACCCTAAGTCTAATTCTAAGCCTAACCCTAACCCTAGGCTACCCTTGACTGCTTCTGCCTCCAATAGATTTCCTAAGCACTAGTGCTTTAAGGAGCAGCTTAAAAAGAGAATTCTAATGTGATTTCTTTATAATAGGTGTTTTCCTTATCTTATCCTAGTGTCTAAACTCTTCTCCATGGCTGGACCCCCAAATAATATTCCTTTACGTGCTATGGGGTATCTAGAGAGTGGGATAGGTTTAATAACTACCCTAACCCTAATGCGTACCCTAACGCTAAACCCTACCCTAACCCTAACACGTACCCTAATCCTATCCCGTACCCTAAACGGAGCCTTAACCCTAACATTAACCCAAACCCTAACCCTAACCCATACCCTCCGCCGTACACGAAGCCCTCCCCGAACCCGTACCCTAAGCCTAACCCTAAGCCTAACCCTAACCCTAGGCTACCCTTGACTGCTTCTGCCTCCAATAGATTTCCTAAGCACTAGTGTTTTAAGGAACAGCTTAAAAAGAGAATCCTAATGTGATTTCTTTATAATGTGTGTGTTCCTTATATTATCTTAGTGTCTAAATTCTTCTCCATGGCTGGACTCCCAAATAATACTCCTTTACGTGCTAAGGGGTATCTAGAAGTGGGATAGGTTTAATAACTACCCTAACCCTAACGCGTACCCTAACCCTAACCCCTACCCTAACCCTAACACGTACCCTAATCCTATCCCGTACCCTAAACCGAGCCCTAACCCTAAAACTAACCCTAACCCTAACCCTAACCCATACCCTACGCCGTACCCAAAGCCCTCCCCGAACCCGTACCCTAAGCCGTACCCTAAGCCTAACCCTAAGCCTAACCCTAACCCTAGTCTACCCTTGACTGCTTCTGCCTCCAAAAGATTTCCTAAGCACTAGTGTTTTAAGGAACAGCTTAAAAAGAGAATCCTAATGTGATTTCTTTAAAATGGGTGTGTTCCTTATCTTATCCTAGTATCTAAACTCTTCTCCATGGCTGGACCCCCAAATAATATTCCTTTACGTGCTAAGGGGTATCTAGACAGTGGGATAGGTTTAATAACTATCCTAAACATAACGCGTACCCTAACCCTAACCCCTACCCTAAACCTAACACGTACTCTAATCCTAACCCGTACCCTAAACCGAGCCCTAACCCTAAAACTAACCCTAACCCTAACCCTAACCCATATCCTACGCCGTACCCGAAGCCCTCCCCGAACCCGTACCCTAAGCCGTACCCTAAGCCTAACCCTAAGCCTAACCCTAACCCTAGGCTACCCTTGACTGCTTCTGCCTCCAATAGATTTCCTAAGCACTAGTGTTTTAAGGAACAGCTTAAAAAGAGAATCCTAATGTGATTTATTTATAATAGGTGTTTTCCTTATTTATCCTAGTGTCTAAACTCTTCTCCATGGCTGGACCCCCAAATAATATTCCTTTACGTGCTAAGGGGTATCTAGAGAGTGGGATAGGTTTAATAACTACCCTAACCCTAACGCGTACCCTAACGTTAACCCCTACCCTAACGCTAACACGTACCCTAATCCTATCCCGTACCCTAAACGGAGCCCTAACCCTAACATTAACCCAAACCCTAACCCTAACCCATACCCTCCGCCGTACACGAAGCCCTCCACAAACCCATACCCTAAGCCGTACCCTAAGCCTAACCCTAAGCCTAACCCTAACCCTAGGCTACCCTTGACAGCTTCTGCCTGCAATAGATTTCCTAAGCACTAGTGTTTTAAGGAACAGCTTAAAAAGAGAATCCTAATGTGATTTCTTTATAATGGGTATGTTCCTTATCTTATCCTAGTGTCTAAACTTTTCTCCATGGCTGGACCCCCAAATAATATTCCTTTACGTGCTAAGGGGTATCTAGATATTGGGATAGGTTTAATCACCACCTTAACCCAACACGTACACTAACCCTAACTACTACCCTAACCCTAACACATACCCTAATCCTAATCCATACCCTAAACCGAGCCCTAACCCTAACACTAACCCTAACCCTAAACCTAACCCATACCCTACGCCGTATCCGAACCCCTCCCACAACCCGTACCCTAAGCCGTACCCTATGGCTAATCCTAAGCCTAACCCTAACCCTAGGCTACCCTTGACTGTTTCTGCCTCCAGTAGATTTCCTAAGCGCTAATGTTTTAAGGAACAGCTTAAAAAGAGAATCCTAATGTGATTTCTTTATAATAGGTGTTTTCCTTATCTTATCCTAGTGTCTAAACTCTTCTCCATGGCTGGACCCCCAAATAATATTCCTTTACGTGCTAAGGGGTATCTAGAGAGTGGGATAGGTTTAATAACTACCCTCAACCTAACGCGTACCCTAACGCTAACCCCTACCCTAACCCTAACACGAACCCTAATCCTATCCCGTACCCTAAACGGAGCCCTAACCCTAACATTAACCCAAACCCTATCACTAACCTATAACCTCCGCCGTACACGAAGCCCTCCCCGAACCCGTACCCTAAGCCGTACCCTAAGCCTAACCCTAAGCCTAACCCTAACCCTAGGCTACCCTTGACTGCTTCTGCCTCCAATAGATTTTCTAAGCACTAGTGTTTTAAGAAACAGCTTAAAAAGAGAATCCTAATGTGATTTCTTTATAATGGGTGTGTTCCTTATCTTATCCTAGTGTCTAAACTCTTCTCCATGGCTGGACCTCCAAATAATATTCCTTTACGTGCTAAGGGGTATCTAGAGAGTGGGATAGGTTTAATAACTACACTAACCCTAATGCGTACCCTAACCCAAACCCCTACCGTAACCCTAACACGTACCCTAATCCTAACCAATACCCTAAACCGAGCCCTAACCCTAACACTAAGCCTAACCCTAACCCTAACCCATACCCTACGCCATACCCGAAGCCCTCCCGAAACCGTACCCTCAGCCGTACCCTAAGCCTAACCCTAAGCCTAACCCTAACCCTAGGCTACCCTTGACAGCTTCTGCCTCCAATAGATTTCCTAAGCACTAGTGTTTTAAGGAACAGCTTAAAAAGAGAATCCTAATGTGATTTATTTATAATGGGTGTGTTCCTTATCTTATCCTAGTGTCTAAACTCTTCTCCATGGCTGGAACCCCAAATAATATTCCTTTACGTGCTAAGTGGTATCTGGAGAGTGGGATAGGTTTAATAACTACCGTAACCCTAATGTGTACCCTAACCCTAACCCCTACCCTAACCCTAACACGTACCCTAATCCTAACCCGTACCCTAAACCGAGCCCTAACCCTAACACTAACCCTAACCCTAACCCTAACCCATACCCTACGCCGTACCCGAAGCCCTCCCTGAACCCGTACCGTAAGCCGTACCCTAAGCCTAACCCCAAGCCTAAACCTAACCCTAGGCTACCCTTGACTGCTTCTGCCTCCAATAGATTTCCTAAGCACTAGTGTTTTAAGGAACAGCTTAAAAAGAGAATCCTAATGTGATTTCTTTATAATGGGTCTGTTCCTTATCTTATCCTAGTGTCTAAACTCTTCTCCATGGCTGGACCTCCAAATAATATTCCTTTACGTGCTAAGGGGTATCTAGAGAGTGGGATAGGTTTAATAACTACCCTAACCCTAACGCGTACCCTAACCCTAACCCCTACCCTAACCCTACCACGTACCCTCATCCTAACCCGTACCCTAAACCGAGCCCTAACCCTAACACTAACCCTAACCCTAACACATACCCTACACCGTACCCGAAGCCCTCCCCGAACCCGTACCCTAAGCCGTACCCTAAGTCTAATTCTAAGCCTAACCCTAACCCTAGGCTACCCTTGACTGCTTCTGGCCTCCAATAGATTTCCTAAGCACTAGTGCTTTAAGGAGCAGCTTAAAAAGAGAATTCTAATGTGATTTCTTTATAATAGGTGTTTTCCTTATCTTATCCTAGTGTCTAAACTCTTCTCCATGGCTGGACCCCCAAATAATATTCCTTTACGTGCTATGGGGTATCTAGAGAGTGGGATAGGTTTAATAACTACCCTAACCCTAATGCGTACCCTAACGCTAAACCCTACCCTAACCCTAACACGTACCCTAATCCTATCCCGTACCCTAAACGGAGCCTTAACCCTAACATTAACCCAAACCCTAACCCTAACCCATACCCTCCGCCGTACACGAAGCCCTCCCCGAACCCGTACCCTAAGCCTAACCCTAAGCCTAACCCTAACCCTAGGCTACCCTTGACTGCTTCTGCCTCCAATAGATTTCCTAAGCACTAGTGTTTTAAGGAACAGCTTAAAAAGAGAATCCTAATGTGATTTCTTTATAATGTGTGTGTTCCTTATATTATCTTAGTGTCTAAATTCTTCTCCATGGCTGGACTCCCAAATAATACTCCTTTACGTGCTAAGGGGTATCTAGAAGTGGGATAGGTTTAATAACTACCCTAACCCTAACGCGTACCCTAACCCTAACCCCTACCCTAACCCTAACACGTACCCTAATCCTATCCCGTACCCTAAACCGAGCCCTAACCCTAAAACTAACCCTAACCCTAACCCTAACCCATACCCTACGCCGTACCCAAAGCCCTCCCCGAACCCGTACCCTAAGCCGTACCCTAAGCCTAACCCTAAGCCTAACCCTAACCCTAGTCTACCCTTGACTGCTTCTGCCTCCAAAAGATTTCCTAAGCACTAGTGTTTTAAGGAACAGCTTAAAAAGAGAATCCTAATGTGATTTCTTTAAAATGGGTGTGTTCCTTATCTTATCCTAGTATCTAAACTCTTCTCCATGGCTGGACCCCCAAATAATATTCCTTTACGTGCTAAGGGGTATCTAGACAGTGGGATAGGTTTAATAACTACCCTAAACATAACGCGTACCCTAACCCTAACCCCTACCCTAAACCTAACACGTACTCTAATCCTAACCCGTACCCTAAACCGAGCCCTAACCCTAAAACTAACCCTAACCCTAACCCTAACCCATATCCTACGCCGTACCCGAAGCCCTCCCCGAACCCGTACCCTAAGCCGTACCCTAAGCCTAACCCTAAGCCTAACCCTAACCCTAGGCTACCCTTGACTGCTTCTGCCTCCAATAGATTTCCTAAGCACTAGTGTTTTAAGGAACAGCTTAAAAAGAGAATCCTAATGTGATTTATTTATAATAGGTGTTTTCCTTATTTATCCTAGTGTCTAAACTCTTCTCCATGGCTGGACCCCCAAATAATATTCCTTTACGTGCTAAGGGGTATCTAGAGAGTGGGATAGGTTTAATAACTACCCTAACCCTAACGCGTACCCTAACGCTAACCCCTACCCTAACGCTAACACGTACCCTAATCCTATCCCGTACCCTAAACGGAGCCCTAACCCTAACATTAACCCAAACCCTAACCCTAACCCATACCCTCCGCCGTACACGAAGCCCTCCACAAACCCATACCCTAAGCCGTACCCTAAGCCTAACCCTAAGCCTAACCCTAACCCTAGGCTACCCTTGACAGCTTCTGCCTGCAATAGATTTCCTAAGCACTAGTGTTTTAAGGAACAGCTTAAAAAGAGAATCCTAATGTGATTTCTTTATAATGGGTATGTTCCTTATCTTATCCTAGTGTCTAAACTTTTCTCCATGGCTGGACCCCCAAATAATATTCCTTTACGTGCTAAGGGGTATCTAGATATTGGGATAGGTTTAATCACCACCTTAACCCAACACGTACACTAACCCTAACTACTACCCTAACCCTAACACGTACCCTAATCCTAATCCATACCCTAAACCGAGCCCTAACCCTAACACTAACCCTAACCCTAAACCTAACCCATACCCTACGCCGTATCCGAACCCCTCCCACAACCCGTACCCTAAGCCGTACCCTATGGCTAATCCTAAGCCTAACCCTAACCCTAGGCTACCCTTGACTGCTTCTGCCTCCAGTAGATTTCCTAAGCGCTAATGTTTTAAGGAACAGCTTAAAAAGAGAATCCTAATGTGATTTCTTTATAATAGGTGTTTTCCTTATCTTATCCTAGTGTCTAAACTCTTCTCCATGGCTGGACCCCCAAATAATATTCCTTTACGTGCTAAGGGGTATCTAGAGAGTGGGATAGGTTTAATAACTACCCTCAACCTAACGCGTACCCTAACGCTAACCCCTACCCTAACCCTAACACGAACCCTAATCCTATCCCGTACCCTAAACGGAGCCCTAACCCTAACATTAACCCAAACCCTATCACTAACCTATAACCTCCGCCGTACACGAAGCCCTCCCCGAACCCGTACCCTAAGCCGTACCCTAAGCCTAACCCTAAGCCTAACCCTAACCCTAGGCTACCCTTGACTGCTTCTGCCTCCAATAGATTTTCTAAGCACTAGTGTTTTAAGAAACAGCTTAAAAAGAGAATCCTAATGTGATTTCTTTATAATGGGTGTGTTCCTTATCTTATCCTAGTGTCTAAACTCTTCTCCATGGCTGGACCTCCAAATAATATTCCTTTACGTGCTAAGGGGTATCTAGAGAGTGGGATAGGTTTAATAACTACACTAACCCTAATGCGTACCCTAACCCAAACCCCTACCGTAACCCTAACACGTACCCTAATCCTAACCAATACCCTAAACCGAGCCCTAACCCTAACACTAAGCCTAACCCTAACCCTAACCCATACCCTACGCCATACCCGAAGCCCTCCCCGAAACCGTACCCTCAGCCGTACCCTAAGCCTAACCCTAAGCCTAACCCTAACCCTAGGCTACCCTTGACAGCTTCTGCCTCCAATAGATTTCCTAAGCACTAGTGTTTTAAGGAACAGCTTAAAAAGAGAATCCTAATGTGATTTATTTATAATGGGTGTGTTCCTTATCTTATCCTAGTGTCTAAACTCTTCTCCATGGCTGGAACCCCAAATAATATTCCTTTACGTGCTAAGTGGTATCTGGAGAGTGGGATAGGTTTAATAACTACCGTAACCCTAATGTGTACCCTAACCCTAACCCCTACCCTAACCCTAACACGTACCCTAATCCTAACCCGTACCCTAAACCGAGCCCTAACCCTAACACTAACCCTAACCCTAACCCTAACCCATACCCTACGCCGTACCCGAAGCCCTCCCTGAACCCGTACCGTAAGCCGTACCCTAAGCCTAACCCCAAGCCTAAAACTAACCCTAGGCTACCCTTGACTGCTTCTGCCTCCAATAGATTTCCTAAGCACTAGTGTTTTAAGGAACAGCTTAAAAAGAGAATCCTAATGTGATTTCTTTATAATGGGTCTGTTCCTTATCTTATCCTAGTGTCTAAACTCTTCTCCATGGCTGGACCTCCAAATAATATTCCTTTACGTGCTAAGGGGTATCTAGAGAGTGGGATAGGTTTAATAACTACCCTAACCCTAACGCGTACCCTAACCCTAACCCCTACCCTAACCCTACCACGTACCCTCATCCTAACCCGTACCCTAAACCGAGCCCTAACCCTAACACTAACCCTAACCCTAACACATACCCTACACCGTACCCGAAGCCCTCCCCGAACCCGTACCCTAAGCCGTACCCTAAGTCTAATTCTAAGCCTAACCCTAACCCTAGGCTACCCTTGACTGCTTCTGCCTCCAATAGATTTCCTAAGCACTAGTGCTTTAAGGAGCAGCTTAAAAAGAGAATTCTAATGTGATTTCTTTATAATAGGTGTTTTCCTTATCTTATCCTAGTGTCTAAACTCTTCTCCATGGCTGGACCCCCAAATAATATTCCTTTACGTGCTATGGGGTATCTAGAGAGTGGGATAGGTTTAATAACTACCCTAACCCTAATGCGTACCCTAACGCTAAACCCTACCCTAACCCTAACACGTACCCTAATCCTATCCCGTACCCTAAACGGAGCCTTAACCCTAACATTAACCCAAACCCTAACCCTAACCCATACCCTCCGCCGTACACGAAGCCCTCCCCGAACCCGTACCCTAAGCCTAACCCTAAGCCTAACCCTAACCCTAGGCTACCCTTGACTGCTTCTGCCTCCAATAGATTTCCTAAGCACTAGTGTTTTAAGGAACAGCTTAAAAAGAGAATCCTAATGTGATTTCTTTATAATGGGTGTGTTCCTTATCTTATCCTAGTGTCTAAACTCTTCTCCATGGCTGGACCCCCAAATAATATTCCTTTATGTGCTAAGGGGTATCTAGAGAGTGGGATAGTTTTAATAACTACCCTAACCATAACGCGTACCCTAACCCTAACCCCTACCCTAAACCTAACACGTACCCTAATCCTAACCCGTACCCTAAACCGAGCCCTAACCCTAACACTAACCCTAACCCTAACCCTAACCCATACCCTACGCCGTACCCGAAGCCCTCCCTGAACCCGTACCGTAAGCCGTACCCTAAGCCTAACCCCAAGCCTAAACCTAACCCTAGGCTACCCTTGACTGCTTCTGCCTCCAATAGATTTCCTAAGCACTAGTGTTTTAAGGAACAGCTTAAAAAGAGAATCCTAATGTGATTTCTTTATAATGGGTCTGTTCCTTATCTTATCCTAGTGTCTAAACTCTTCTCCATGGCTGGACCTCCAAATAATATTCCTTTACGTGCTAAGGGGTATCTAGAGAGTGGGATAGGTTTAATAACTACCCTAACCCTAACGCGTACCCTAACCCTAACCCCTACCCTAACCCTACCACGTACCCTCATCCTAACCCGTACCCTAAACCGAGCCCTAACCCTAACACTAACCCTAACCCTAACACATACCCTACACCGTACCCGAAGCCCTCCCCGAACCCGTACCCTAAGCCGTACCCTAAGTCTAATTCTAAGCCTAACCCTAACCCTAGGCTACCCTTGACTGCTTCTGCCTCCAATAGATTTCCTAAGCACTAGTGCTTTAAGGAGCAGCTTAAAAAGAGAATTCTAATGTGATTTCTTTATAATAGGTGTTTTCCTTATCTTATCCTAGTGTCTAAACTCTTCTCCATGGCTGGACCCCCAAATAATATTCCTTTACGTGCTATGGGGTATCTAGAGAGTGGGATAGGTTTAATAACTACCCTAACCCTAATGCGTACCCTAACGCTAAACCCTACCCTAACCCTAACACGTACCCTAATCCTATCCCGTACCCTAAACGGAGCCTTAACCCTAACATTAACCCAAACCCTAACCCTAACCCATACCCTCCGCCGTACACGAAGCCCTCCCCGAACCCGTACCCTAAGCCTAACCCTAAGCCTAACCCTAACCCTAGGCTACCCTTGACTGCTTCTGCCTCCAATAGATTTCCTAAGCACTAGTGTTTTAAGGAACAGCTTAAAAAGAGAATCCTAATGTGATTTCTTTATAATGTGTGTGTTCCTTATATTATCTTAGTGTCTAAATTCTTCTCCATGGCTGGACTCCCAAATAATACTCCTTTACGTGCTAAGGGGTATCTAGAAGTGGGATAGGTTTAATAACTACCCTAACCCTAACGCGTACCCTAACCCTAACCCCTACCCTAACCCTAACACGTACCCTAATCCTATCCCGTACCCTAAACCGAGCCCTAACCCTAAAACTAACCCTAACCCTAACCCTAACCCATACCCTACGCCGTACCCAAAGCCCTCCCCGAACCCGTACCCTAAGCCGTACCCTAAGCCTAACCCTAAGCCTAACCCTAACCCTAGTCTACCCTTGACTGCTTCTGCCTCCAAAAGATTTCCTAAGCACTAGTGTTTTAAGGAACAGCTTAAAAAGAGAATCCTAATGTGATTTCTTTAAAATGGGTGTGTTCCTTATCTTATCCTAGTATCTAAACTCTTCTCCATGGCTGGACCCCCAAATAATATTCCTTTACGTGCTAAGGGGTATCTAGACAGTGGGATAGGTTTAATAACTACCCTAAACATAACGCGTACCCTAACCCTAACCCCTACCCTAAACCTAACACGTACTCTAATCCTAACCCGTACCCTAAACCGAGCCCTAACCCTAAAACTAACCCTAACACTAACCCTAACCCATATCCTACGCCGTACCCGAAGCCCTCCCCGAACCCGTACCCTAAGCCGTACCCTAAGCCTAACCCTAAGCCTAACCCTAACCCTAGGCTACCCTTGACTGCTTCTGCCTCCAATAGATTTCCTAAGCACTAGTGTTTTAAGGAACAGCTTAAAAAGAGAATCCTAATGTGATTTATTTATAATAGGTGTTTTCCTTATTTATCCTAGTGTCTAAACTCTTCTCCATGGCTGGACCCCCAAATAATATTCCTTTACGTGCTAAGGGGTATCTAGAGAGTGGGATAGGTTTAATAACTACCCTAACCCTAACGCGTACCCTAACGCTAACTCCTACCCTAACGCTAACACGTACCCTAATCCTATCCCGTACCCTAAACGGAGCCCTAACCCTAACATTAACCCAAACCCTAACCCTAACCCATACCCTCCGCCGTACACGAAGCCCTCCACAAACCCATACCCTAAGCCGTACCCTAAGCCTAACCCTAAGCCTAACCCTAACCCTAGGCTACCCTTGACAGCTTCTGCCTGCAATAGATTTCCTAAGCACTAGTGTTTTAAGGAACAGCTTAAAAAGAGAATCCTAATGTGATTTCTTTATAATGGGTATGTTCCTTATCTTATCCTAGTGTCTAAACTTTTCTCCATGGCTGGACCCCCAAATAATATTCCTTTACGTGCTAAGGGGTATCTAGATATTGGGATAGGTTTAATCACCACCTTAACCCAACACGTACACTAACCCTAACTACTACCCTAACCCTAACACGTACCCTAATCCTAATCCATACCCTAAACCGAGCCCTAACCCTAACACTAACCCTAACCCTAAACCTAACCCATACCCTATGCCGTATCCGAACCCCTCCCACAACCCGTACCCTAAGCCGTACCCTATGGCTAATCCTAAGCCTAACCCTAACCCTAGGCTACCCTTGACTGCTTCTGCCTCCAGTAGATTTCCTAAGCGCTAATGTTTTAAGGAACAGCTTAAAAAGAGAATCCTAATGTGATTTCTTTATAATAGGTGTTTTCCTTATCTTATCCTAGTGTCTAAACTCTTCTCCATGGCTGGACCCCCAAATAATATTCCTTTACGTGCTAAGGGGTATCTAGAGAGTGGGATAGGTTTAATAACTACCCTCAACCTAACGCGTACCCTAACGCTAACCCCTACCCTAACCCTAACACGAACCCTAATCCTATCCCGTACCCTAAACCGAGCCCTAACCCTAACATTAACCCAAACCCTATCACTAACCTATAACCTCCGCCGTACACGAAGCCCTCCCCGAACCCGTACCCTAAGCCGTACCCTAAGCCTAACCCTAAGCCTAACCCTAACCCTAGGCTACCCTTGACTGCTTCTGCCTCCAATAGATTTTCTAAGCACTAGTGTTTTAAGAAACAGCTTAAAAAGAGAATCCTAATGTGATTTCTTTATAATGGGTGTGTTCCTTATTTTATCCTAGTGTCTAAACTCTTCTCCATGGCTGGACCTCCAAATAATATTCCTTTACGTGCTAAGGGGTATCTAGAGAGTGGGATAGGTTTAATAACTACACTAACCCTAATGCGTACCCTAACCCAAACCCCTACCGTAACCCTAACATGTACCCTAATCCTAACCAATACCCTAAACCGAGCCCTAACCCTAACACTAACCCTAACCCTAACCCTAACCCATACCCTACGCCATACCCGAAGCCCTCCCCGAAACCGTACCCTCAGCCGTACCCTAAGCCTAACCCTAAGCCTAACCCTAACCCTAGGCTACCCTTGACAGCTTCTGCCTCCAATAGATTTCCTAAGCACTAGTGTTTTAAGGAACAGCTTAAAAAGAGAATCCTAATGTGATTTATTTATAATGGGTGTGTTCCTTATCTTATCCTAGTGTCTAAACTCTTCTCCATGGCTGGAACCCCAAATAATATTCCTTTACGTGCTAAGTGGTATCTGGAGAGTGGGATAGGTTTAATAACTACCGTAACCCTAATGTGTACCCTAACCCTAACCCCTACCCTAACCCTAACACGTACCCTAATCCTAACCCGTACCCTAAACCGAGCCCTAACCCTAACACTAACCCTAACCCTAACACTAACCCATACCCTACGCCGTACCCGAAGCCCTCCCCGAACCCGTACCCTAAGCCGTACCCTAAGCCTAACCCTAAGCCTAACCCTAACCCTAGGCTACTCTTGACTGCTTCTGCCTCCAATAGATTTTCTAAGCACTAGTGTTTTAAGAAACAGCTTAAAAAGAGAATCCTAATGTGATTTCTTTATAATGGGTGTGTTCCTTATCTTATCCTAGTGTCTAAACTCTTCTCCATGGCTGGACCTCCAAATAATATTCCTTTACGTGCTAAGGGGTATCTAGAGAGTGGGATAGGTTTAATAACTACACTAACCCTAATGCGTACCCTCACCCAAACCCCTACCGTAACCCTAACACGTACCCTAATCCTAACCAATACCCTAAACCGAGCCCTAACCCTAACACTAACCCTAACCCTAACCCTAACCCATACCCTACGCCATACCCGAAGCCCTCCCCGAAACCGTACCCTCAGCCGTACCCTAAGCCTAACCCTAAGCCTAACCCTAACCCTAGGCTACCCTTGACAGCTTCTGCCTCCAATAGATTTCCTAAGCACTAGTGTTTTAAGGAACAGCTTAAAAAGAGAATCCTAATGTGATTTCTTTATAATGGGTATGTTCCTTATCTTATCCTAGTGTCTAAACTTTTCTCCAGGGCTGGACCCCCAAATAATATTCCTTTACGTGCTAAGGGGTATCTAGATATTGGGATAGGTTTAATCACTACCTTAACCCTAACACGTACACTAACCCTAACTACTACCCTAACCCTAACACGTACCCTAATCCTAATCCATAACCTAAACCGAGCCCTAACCCTAACACTAACCCTAACCCTAACCCTAACCCATACCCTACGCCGTATCCGAACCACTCCCACAACCCGTACCCTAAACCGTACCCTAACCCTAACCCTAAGCCTAACCCTAACCCTAGGCTACCCTTGACTGCTTCTGCCTCCAATAGATTTCCTAAGCACTAGTGTTTTAAGGAACAGCTTAAAAAGAGAATCCTAATGTGATTTCTTTATAATGGGTGTGTTCCTTATCTTATCCTAGTGTCTCAACTCTTCTCCATGGCTGGAACCCCAAATAATATTCCTTTACGTGCTAAGGGTTATCTATACAGTGGGGTAGTTTTAATAACTACCCTAACCATAACGCGTACCCTAACCCTAACCCCTACCCTAACCCTACAACGTACCCTAATCCTAACCCGTACCCTAAACCGAGCCCTAACCCTAAAACTAACCCTAACCCTAACCCTAACCCATACCCAACGCCGTACCCGAAGCCCTCCCCGAACCCGTACCCTAAGCCGTACCCTAAGCCTAACCCTAAGCCTAACCCTAACCCTAGGCTACCCTTGACTGCTTCTGCCTCCAATAGATTTCCTAAGCACTAGTGTTTTAAGGAACAGCTTAAAAAGAGAATCCTAATGTGATTTCTTTATAATAGGTGTTTTCCTTATTTATCCTAGTGTCTAAACTCTTCTCCATGGTTGGACCCCCAAATAATATTCCTTTACGTGCTAAGGGGTATCTAGAGAGTGGGATAGGTTTAATAACTACCCTAACCCTAACGTGTACCCTAACGCTAACCCCTACCCTAACGCTAACACGTACCCTAATCCTATCCAGTACCCTAAACGGAGCCCTAACCCTAACATTAACCCAAACCCTAACCCTAACCCATACCCTCCGCCGTACACGAAGCCCTCCCCGAACCCGTACCCTAAGCCGAACCCTAACCCTAGGCTACCCTTGACTGCTTCTGCCTCCAATAGATTTCCTAAGCACTAGTGTTTTAAGGAACAGCTTAAAAAGAGAATCCTAATTTGACTTCTTTATAATTGGTGTGTTCCTTATCTTATCCTAGTGTCTAAACTCTACTCCATGGCTGGACCTCCAAATAATATTCCTTTACGTGCTAAGGGGTATCTAGAGAGTGGGATAGGTTTAATAACTACACTAACCCTAACGCGTACCCTAACCCAAACCCCTACCGTAACCCTAACACGTACCCTAATCCTAACCAATACACTAAACCGAGCCCTAACCCTAACAATAACCCTAACCCTAACCCTAACCCATATCCTACGCTGTACCCGAAGCCCTCCCCGAAACCGTACCCTCAGCCGTACCCTAAGCCTAACCCTAAGCCTAACCCCAACCCTAGGCTACCCTTGACAGCTTCTGCCTGCAATAGATTTCCTAAGCACTAGTGTTTTAAGGAACAGCTTAAAAAGAGAATCCTAATGTGATTTCTTTATAATGGGTATGTTCCTTATCTTATCCTAGTGTCTAAACTTTTCTCCATGGCTGGACCCCCAAATAATATTCCTTTATGTGCTAAGGGGTATCTAGATATTGGGATAGGTTTAATCACTACCTTAACCCAACACGTACACTAACCCTAACTACTACCCTAACCCTAACACGTACCCTAATCCTAATCCATACCCTAAACCGAGCCCTAACCCTAACACTAACCCTAACCCTAAACCTAACCCATACCCTACGCCGTATCCGAACCCCTCCCACAACCCGTACCCTAAGCCGTACCCTCAGCCTAACCCTAAGCCTAAACCTAACCCTAGGCTACCCTTGACTGCTTCTGCCTCCAATAGATTTCCTAAGCACTAGTGTTTTAAGGAACAGCTTAAAAAGAGAATCCTAATGTGATTTCTTTATAATGGGTCTGTTCCTTATCTTATCCTAGTGTCTAAACTCTTCTCCATGGCTGGACCCCCAAATAATATTCCTTTACGTGCTAAGGGGTATCTAGAGAGTGGGATAGGTTTAATAACTACCCTAACCCTAAAGCGTACCCTAACGCTAATCCCTACCCTAACCCTAACACGTACCCTAATCCTATCCCGTACCCTAAACGGAGCCCTAACCCTAACATTAACCCAAACCCTAACCCTAACCCATACCCTCCGCCGTACACGAAGCCCTCCCCGAACCCGTACCCTAAGCCTAACCCTAAGCCTAACCCTATCCCTAGGCTACCCTTGACTGCTTCTGCCTCCAATAGCTTTCCTAAGCACTAGTGTTTTAAGGAACAGCTTAAAAAGAGAATCCTAATGTGATTTCTTTATAATGTGTGTGTTCCTTATATTATCTTAGTGTCTAAACGCTTCTCCATGGCTGGACTCCCAAATAATACTCCTTTACGTGCTAAGGGGTATCTAGAAGTGGGATAGGTTTAATAACTACCCTAACCCTAAGGCGTACCCTAACCCTAACCCCTACCCTAACCCTAACACGTACCCTAATCCTATCCCGTACCCTAAACCGAGCCCTAACCCTAAAACTAACCCTAACCCTAACCCTAACCCATACCCTACGCCGTACGCGAAGCCCTCCCCAAACCCGTACCCTAAGCCGTACCCTAAGCCTAACCCTAAGCCTAACCCTAACCCTAGGATACCCTTGACTGCTTCTGCCTCCAATAGATTTCCTAAGCACTAGTGTTTTAAGGAACAGCTTAAAAAGAGAATCCTAATGTGATTTCTTTAAAATGGGTGTGTTCCTTATCTTATCCTAGTATCTAAACGCTTCTCCATGGCTGGACCCCCAAATAATATTCCTTTACGTGCTAAGGGGTATCTAGAGAGTGGGATAGGTTTAATAACTACCCTAAACTAACGCGTACCCTAACCCTAACCCCTACCCTAAACCTAACACGTACTCTAATCCTAACCCGTACCCTAAACCGAGCCCTAACCCTAAAACTAACCCTAACCCTAACCCTAACCCATATCCTACGCCGTACCCGAAGCCCTCCCCGAACCCGTACCCTAAGCCGTACCCTAAGGCTAACCCTAAGCCTATCCCTAACCCTAGGCTACCCTTGACTGCTTCTGCCTCCAATAGATTTCCTAAGCACTAGTGTTTTAAGGAACAGCTTAAAAAGAGAATCCTAATGTGATTTCTTTATAATGTGTGTGTTCCTTATATTATCTTAGTGTCTAAACGCTTCTCTATGGCTGGACCCCCAAATATTACTCCTTTACGTGCTAAGGGGTATCTAGAGAGTGGGATAGGTTTAATAACTACCCTAACCCTAACGCGTATCCTAACCCTAACCCCTTCCCTAACCCTAACACGTACCCTAATCCTAACCCGTACCGTAAACCGAGCCCTAACCCTAACCCTAACCCTAACACATACCCTACACCGTACCCGAAGCCCTCCCCGAGCCCGTACCCTAAGCCGTACCCTAAGCCTAACCCTAAGCCTAACCCTAACACTAGGCTACCCTTGACTGCTTCTGCCTCCAATAGATTTCCTAAGCACTAGTGTTTTAAGGAACAGCTTAAAAAGAGAATCCTAATGTGATTTCTTTATAATAGGTGTTTTCCTTATCTTATCCTAGTGTCTAAACTCTTCTCCATGGCTGGACCCCCAAATAATATTTCTTTACGTGCTAAGGGGTATCCAGAGAGTGGGATAGGTTTAATAACTACCCTAACCCTAACGCGTACCCTAACGCTAACCCCTACCCTAACCCTAACACGTACCCTAATCCTATCCCGTACCCTAAACGGAGCCCTAACCCTAACATTAACCCAAACACTTACCCTAACCCATACCCTCCACCGTACACGAAGCCCTCCCCGAACCCGTACCCTAAGCCTAACCCTAAGCCTAACCCTAACCCTAGGCTACCCTTGACTGCTTCTGCCTCCAATAGATTTCCTAAGCACTAGTGTTTTAAGGAACAGCTTAAAAAGAGAATCCTAATGTGATTTCTTTATAATGGGTGTGTTCCTTATATTATCTTAGTGTCTAAACTCTTCTCCATGGCTGGACCCCCAAATAATACTCCTTTACGTGCTAAGGGGTACCTAGAGAGAGGGATAGGTTTAATAACTACCCTATCCCTAACGCGTACCCTAACCCTAACCCTTACCCTAACCGTAAAACGTACCCTAATCCTAACCCGTACCCTAAACCGAGCCCTAACCCCAAAACTAACCCTAACCCTAACACTAACCCATACCCTACGCCGTACCCGAAGCCCTCCCTGAACCCGTACCCCAAGCCGTACCCTAAGCCTAACCCTAAGCCTAACCCTAACCCTAGGCTACCCTTGACTGCTTCTGCCTCCAATAGATATCCTAAGCACTAGTGTTTTAAGGAACAGCTTAAAAAGAGAATCCTAATGTGATTTTTTTATAATGGGTGTGTTCCTTATCTTATCCTAGTGTCTAAACTCTACTCCATGGCTGGAACCCCTAATAATATTCCTGTACGTGCTAAGGGGTATCTAGAGAGTGGGATAGGTTTAATAACTACCTTAACCCTAACGCGTATCCTAACCCTAACCCCTACACTAAACCTAACACGTACCCTAATCCTAACCAATACCCTAAACCGAGCCCTAACCCTAACACTAACCCTAACCCTAACCCTAACCCATACCCTACGCCGTACCCGAAGCCCTCCCCGAAACCGTACCCTCAGCCGTACCCTAAGCCTAACCCTAAGCCTAACCCTAACCCTAGGATACCCTTGACAGCTTCTGCCTCCAATAGATTTCCTAAGCACTAGTGTTTTAAGGAACAGCTTAAAAAGAGAATCCTAATGTGATTTCTTTATAATGGGTATGTTCCTTATCTTATCCTAGTGTCTAAACTTTTCTCCATGGCTGGACCCTCAAATAATATTCCTTTACGTGCTAAGGGGTATCTAGATATTGGGATAGGTTTAATCACTACCTTAACCCTAACACGTACACTAACCCTAACTACTACCCTAACCCTAACACGTACCCTAATCCTAATCCCTACCCTAAACCGAGCCCTAACCCTAACACTAACCCTAACCCTAACCCTAACCCATACCCTACGCCGTATCCGAACCCCTCCCACAACCCGTACCCTAAGCCGTACCCTAAGCCTAACCCTAAGCCTAAACCTAACCCTAGGCTACCCTTGACTGCTTCTGCCTCCAATAGATTTCCTAAGCACTAGTGTTTTAAGGAACAGCTTAAAAAGAGAATCCTAATGTGATTTCTTTATAATGGGTGTGTTCCTTATCTTATCCTAGTATCTAAACTCTTCTCCATGGCTGGACCTCCAAATAATATTCCTTTACGTGCTAAGCGGTATCTAGAGAGTGGGATAGGTTTAATAACTACCCTAAGCCTAACGCGTACCCTAACCCTAACCCCTACCCTAACCCTAACACGTACCCTAATCCTAACCCGTACCCTAATCCGAGCCCTAACCCTAACACTAACCCTAACCCTAACACATACCTTACACCGTACCCGAAGCCCTCCCCGAACCCGTACCCTAAGCCGTACCCTAAGCCTAACCCTAAGCCTAACCCTAACCCTAGGCTACCCTTGACTGCTTCTGCCTCCAATAGATTTCCTAAGCATTAGTGTTTTAAGGAACAGCTTAAAAAGCGAATCCTAATGTGATTTCTTTATAATGGGTGTGTTCCTTATCTTATCCTAGTGTCTAAACTCTTCTCCATGGCTGGACCTCCAAATAATATTCCTTTACGTGCTAAGGGGTATCTAGAGAGTGGGATAGGTTTAATAACTACCCTAACCCTAACACGTACCCTAACCCTAACCCCTACCCTAAACCTAACACGTACCCTAATCCTAACCCGTACCCTAAACCGAGCCCTAACCCTAACACTAACCCTAACACTAACCCTAACACATACCCTACACCGTACCCGAAGCCCTCCCCGAACCCGTACCCTAAGCCGTACCCTAAGCCTAACCCTAAGCCTAACCCTAACCCTAGGCTACCCTTGACTGCTTCAGCCTCCAATAGATTTCCTAAGCACTAGTGTTTTAAGGAACAGCTTAAAAAGAGAATCCTAATGTGATTTATTTATAATAGGTGTTTTCCTTATCTTATCCTAGTGTCTAAACTCTTCTCCATGGCTGGACCCCCAAATAATATTCCTTTACGTGCTAAGGGGTATCCAGAGAGTGGGATAGGTTTAATAACTACCCTAACCCTAACGCGTACCCTAACGCTAACCCCTACCCTAACCCTAACACGTACCCTAATCCTATCGCGTACCCTAAACGGAGCCCTAACCCTAATATTAACCCAAAACCTAACCCTAACCCATACGCTCCGCCTTACACGAAGCCCTCCCTGAACCCGTACCCTAAGCCTAACCCTAAGCCTAACCCTAACCCTAGGCTACCCTTGACTGCTTCTGCCTCCAATAGATTTCCTAAGCACTAGTGTTTTAAGGAACAGCTTAAAAAGAGAATCCTAATGTGATTTCTTTATAATGGGTGTGTTCCTTATCTTATCCTAGTGTCTAAACTCTTCTCCATGGCTGGAATCCCAAATAATATTCCTTTACGTGCTAAGTGGTATCTGGAGAGTGGGATAGGTTTAATAACTACCCTAACCCTAACGCGTACCCTAACCCTAACCCCTACCCTAACCGTAAAACGTACCCTAATCCTAAACAATACCCTAAACCGAGCCCTAACCCTAACACTAACCCTAACCCTAACCCTAACCCATACCCTACGCCGTACCCGAAGCCCTCCCCGAACCCGTACCGTAAGCCGTACCCTAAGCCTAACCCTAAGCATAAACCTAACCCTAGGCTGCCCTTGACTGCTTCTGCCTCCAATAGATTTCCTAAGCACTAGTGTTTTAAGGAACAGCTTAAAAAGAGAATCCTAATGTGATTTCTTTATAATGGGTGTGTTCCTTATCTTATCCTAGTGTCTAAACTCTTCTCCATGGCTGGACCTCCAAATAATATTCCTTTACGTGCTAAGGGGTGTCTAGAGAGTGGGATAGGTTTAATAAGTACCCTAACCCTAACGCGTATCCTATCCCTAACCCCTACCCTAACCCAGCACGTACCCTACTCCTAACCCGTATCCTAAACCGAGCCCTAACCCTAAAACTAACCCTAACCCTAACCCTAACACATACCCTAGACCATACCCGAAGCCCTCCCCGAACCCGTAGCCTAAGCCGTACCCTAAGCCTAACCCTAACCCTAGGCTACCCTTGACTGCTTCTGCCTCCAATAGATTTCCTAAGCACTAGTGTTTTAAGGAACAGCTTAATAAGAGAATCCTAATGTGATTTCTTTATAATGTGTGTGTTCCTTATATTATCTTAGTGTCTAAACGCTTCTCGATGGCTGGACCCCCAAATAATATTCCTTTACGTGCTATGGGGTATTTAGAGAGTGGGATAGGTTTAATAACTACCCTAACCCTAACGCGTACCCTAACCCTAACCCCTACCATAACCCTAACACGTACCCTAATCCTAACCCGTACCCTAAACCGAGCCGTAATCCTAACACTAATCCTAAACCTAACACTAACCCATACCCTACGCCATACCCGAGGCCCTCCCCGAACCCGTACCGTAAGCCGTACCCTAAGCCTAACCCTAAGCCTAAATCTAACCCTAGGCTACCCTTGACTGCTTCTGCCTCCAAGAGATTTCCTAAGCACTAGTGTTTTAAGGAACAGCTTAAAAAGAGAATCCTAATGTGATTTCTTTATAATGGGTGTGTTCCTTATCTTATCCTAGTGTCTAAACTCTTCTCCATGGCTGGACCTCCAAATAATATTCCTTTACGTGCTAAGGGGTGTCTAGAGAGTGGGATAGGTTTAATAACTACCCTAACCCTAACGCGTACCCTAACCCTAACCCCTACCCTAACCCTAACACGTACCCTACTCCTAACCCGTACCCTAAACCGAGCCCTAACCCTAACACTAACCCTAACCCTAACACATACCCTAGACCATACCCGAAGCCCTCCCCGAACCCGTAGCCTAAGCCGTACCCTAAGCCTAACCCTAAGCCTAACCCTAACCCTAGGCTACCCTTGACTGCTTCTGCCTCCAATAGATTTCCTAAGCACTAGTGTTTTAAGGAACAGCTTAAAAAGAGAATACTAATGTGATTTCTTTATAATAGGTGTTTTCCTTATCTTATCCTAGTGTCTAAACTCTTCTCCATGGCTGGACCCCAAAATAATATTCCTATACGTGCTAAGGGGTATCTAGAGAGTGGGATAGGTTTAATAACTACCCTAACCCTAACGCGTACCCTAACGCTAAACCCTACCCTAACCCTAACACGTACCCTAATCCTATCGCGTACCTTAAACGGAGCCCTAACCCTAACATTAACCCAAAACCTAACCCTGACCCATACCCTCCGCCTTACTCGAAGCCCTCCCTGAACCCGTACCCTAAGCCTAACCCTAAGCCTAACCCTAACCCTAGGCTACCCTTGAATGCTTCTGCCTCCAATAGATTTCCTAAGCACTAGTGTTTTAAGGAACAGCTTAAAAAGAGAATCCTAATGTGATTTATTTATAATGGGTGTGTTCCTTATCTTATCCTAGTGTCTAAACTCTTCTCCATGGCTGGAACCCCAAATAATATTCCTTTACGTGCTAAGTGGTATCTGGAGAGTGGGATAGGTTTAATAACTACCGTAACCCTAATGCGTACCCTAACCCTAACCCCTACCCTAACCCTAACACGTACCCTAATCCTAACCCGTACCCTAAACCGAGCCCTAACACTAACACTAACCCTAACCCTAACCCTAACCCATACCTTACGCCATACCCGAAGCCCTCCCCGAACCCGTACCCTAAGCCGTACCCTAAGCCTAACCCTAAGCCTAACCCTAACCCTAGGCTACTCTTGACTGCTTCTGCCTCCAATAGATTTTCTAAGCACTAGTGTTTTAAGAAACAGCTTAAAAAGAGAATCCTAATGTGATTTCTTTATAATGGGTGTGTTCCTTATCTTATCCTAGTGTCTAAACTCTTCTCCATGGCTGGACCTCCAAATAATATTCCTTTACGTGCTAAGGGGTATCTAGAGAGTGGGATAGGTTTAATAACTACACAAACCCTAATGCGTACCCTCACCCAAACCCCTACCGTAACCCTAACACGTACCCTAATCCTAACCAATACCCTAAACCGAGCCCTAACCCTAACACTAACCCTAACCCTAACCCTAACCCATACCCTACGCCGTATCCGAACCACTCCCACAACCCGTACCCTAAACCGTACCCTAACCCTAACCCTAAGCCTAACCCTAACCCTAGGCTACCCTTGACTGCTTCTGCCTCCAATAGATTTCCTAAGCACTAGTGTTTTAAGGAACAGCTTAAAAAGAGAATCCTAATGTGATTTCTTTATAATGGGTGTGTTCCTTATCTTATCCTAGTGTCTCAACTCTTCTCCATGGCTGGAACCCCAAATAATATTCCTTTACGTGCTAAGGGTTATCTATAGAGTGGGGTAGTTTTAATAACTACCCTAACCATAACGCGTACCCTAACCCTAACCCCTACCCTAACCCTACAACGTACCCTAATCCTAACCCGTACCCTAAACCGAGCCCTAACCCTAACACTAACCCTAACCCTAACACATACCCTACACCGTACCCGAAGCCCTCTCCGAACCCGTACCCTAAGCCGTACCCCAAGCCTAATTCTAAGCCTAACCCTAACCCTAGGCTACCCTTGACTGCTTCTGCCTCCAATAGATTTCCTAAGCACTAGTGTTTTAAGGAACAGCTTAAAAAGAGAATCATAATGTGATTTCTTTATAATGGGTGTTTTCCTTATCTTATCCTAGTGTCTAAACTCTTCTCCATGGCTGGACCCCCAAATAATATTCCTTTACGTGCTAAGGGGTATCTAGAGAGTGGGATAGGTTTAATAACTACCCTAACCCTAACGCGTACCCTAACCCTAACCCCTACCCTAACCCTAACACGTACCCTAATCCTAACCCGTACCCTAAACCGAGCCGTAACCCTAACACTAACCCTAACCCTAACCCTAACCCATACCCTACGCCATAACCTAAGCCCTACCCGAACCCGTACCGTAAGCCGTACCCTAAGCCTAACCCTAAGCCTAAACCTAACCCTAGGCTACCCTTGACTGCTTCTGCCTCCAATAGATTTCCTAAGCACTAGTGTTTTAAGGAACAGCTTAAAAAGAGAATCCTAATGTGATTTCTTTATAATGGGTGTGTTCCTTATCTTATCATAGTGTCTAAACTCTACTCCATGGCTGGACCCCCTAATAATATTCCTTTACGTGCTAAGGGGTATCTAGAGAGTGGGATAGGTTTAATAACTACCCTAACCCTAACCCCTACACTAAACCTAACACGTACCCTAATCCTAACCCGTACCCTAAACCGAGCCCTAACCGTAAAACTAACCCTAACCCTAACCCTAACCCATACCCTACGCCGAACCCGAAGCCCTCCCTGAACCCGTACCCTAAGCCGTACCCTAAGCCTAACCCTAAGCCTAACCATAACCCTAGGCTACCCTTGACTGCTTCTGCCTCCAATAGATTTCTTAGAACTAGTGTTTTAAGGAACAGCTTAAAAAGAGAATCCTAATGTGATTTCTTTATAATGTGTGTGTTCCTTATATTATCTTAGTGTCTAAACTTTTCTCCATGGCTGGACCCCCAAATAATATTCCTTTACGTGCTAAGGGGTATCTAGATATTGGGATAGGTTTAAACACTACCTTAACCCTAACACGTACACTAACCCTAACTACTACCCTAACCCTAACACGTAACCTAATCTTAATCCCTACCCTAAACCGAGCCCTAACCCTAACACTAACCCTAACCCTAACCCTAACACATACCCTACAGACTACCCGAAGCCTTCCCCGAACCCGTACCCTAAGCCGTACCCTAAGCCTAACCCTAAGCCTAACCCTAACCCTAGGCTACCCTTGACTGCTTCTGCCTCCAATAGATTTCCTAAGCACTAGTGTTTTAAGGAACAGCTTAAAAATAGAATCCTGATGTGATTTATTTATAATAGGTGTTTTCCTTATCTTATCCTAGTGTCTAAACTCTTCTCCATGGCTGGACCCCCAAATAATATTCCTTTACGTGCTAAGGGGTATCTAGAGAGTGGGATAGGTTTAATAACTACCCTAAACCTAACGCGTACCCTAACGCTAACCCCTACCCTAACCCTAACACGTACCCTAATCCTATACCATACCCTAAACGGAGCCCTAACCCTAACATTAACCCAAACCCTATCACTAACCCATACCCTCCGCCGTACACGAAGTCCTCCCCGAACCCGTACCCTAAGCCTAACCCTAAGCCTAACCCTAACCCTAGGCTACCCTTGACTGCTTCTGCCTCCAATAGATTTCTTAGCACTAGTGTTTTAAGGAACAGCTTAAAAAGAGAATCCTAATGTGATTTCTTTATAATGTGCGTGTTCCTTCTATTATCTTAGTGTCTAAACGCTTCTCCATGGCTGGACCCCCACGTAATACTCCTTTACGTGCTAAGGGGTATCTAGAGAGTGGGATAGGTTTAATAACTACCCTAACCCTAACGCGTACCTTAACCCTAACCCCTACCCTAACCCTAACACGTACCCTAATCCTAACCCGTACCCTAAACCGAGCCGTAACCCTAACACTAAGCCTAACCCTAACCCTAACCCATACCCTACGCCATAACCTAAGCCCTACCCGAACCCGTACCGTAAGCCGTACCCTAAGCCTAACCCTAAGCCTAAACCTAACCCTAGGCTACCCTTGACTGCTTCTGCCTCCAATAGATTTCCTAAGCACTAGTGTTTTAAGGAACAGCTTAAAAAGAGAATCCTAATGTGATTTCTTTATAATGGGTGTGTTCCTTATCTTATCCTAGTGTCTAAACTCTTCTCCATGGCTGGACCTCCAAATAATATTCCTTTACGTGCTAAGTGGTATCTGGAGAGTGGGATAGGTTTAATAACTACCCTAACCCTAACGCATACCCTAACCCTAACCCCTACCCTAACCGTAAAACGTACCGTAATCCTAACCAATACCCTAAACCGAGCCCTAACCCTAACACTAACCCTAACCCTAACCCTAACCCATACCCTACGCCGTACCCGAAGCCCTCCCCGAACCCGTACCGTAAGCCGTACCCTAAGCCTAACCCTAAGCATAAACCTAACCCTAGGCTGCCCTTGACTGCTTCTGCCTCCAATAGATTTCCTAAGCACTAGTGTTTTAAGGAACAGCTTAAAAAGAGAATCCTAATGTGATTTCTTTATAATGGGTGTGTTCCTTATCTTATCCTAGTGTCTAAACTCTTCTCCATGGCTGGACCTCCAAATAATATTCCTTTACGTGCTAAGGGGTGTCTAGAGAGTGGGATAGGTTTAATAATACCCTAACCCTAACGCGTACCCTATCCCTAACCCCTACCCTAACTCTAACACGTACCCTACTCCTAACCCGTATCCTAAACCGAGCCCTAACCCTAAAACTAACCCTAACCCTAACCCTAACACATACCCTAGACCATACCCGAAGCCCTCCCCGAACCCGTAGCCTAAGCCGTACCCTAAGCCTAACCCTAACCCTAGTCTACCCTTGACTGCTTCTGCCTCCAATAGATTTCCTAAGCACTAGTGTTTTAAGGAACAGCTTAATAAGAGAATCCTAATGTGATTTCTTTATAATGTGTGTGTTCCTTATATTATCTTAGTGTCTAAACGCTTCTCCATGGCTGGACCCCCAAATAATACTCCTTTACGTGCTAAGGGGTATGTAGAGAGTGGGATAGGTTTAATAACTACCCTAACCCTAACGCGTACCCTAACCCTAACCCCTACCATAACCCTAACACGTACCCTAATCCTAACCCGTACCCTAAACCGAGCCGTAATCCTAACACTAATCCTAAACCTAACCCTAACCCATACCCTACGCCATACCCGAAGCCCTCCCCGAACCCGTACCGTAAGCCGTACCCTAAGCCTAACCCTAAGCCTAAACCTAACCCTAGGCTACCCTTGACTGCTTCTGCCTCCAATAGATTTCCTAAGCACTAGTGTTTTAAGGAACAGCTTAAAAAGAGAATCCTAATGTTATTTCTTTATAATGGGTGTGTTCCTTATCTTATCCTAGTGTCTAAACTCTTCTCCATGGCTGGACCTCCAAATAATATTCCTTTACGTGCTAAGGGGTATCTAGAGAGTGGGATAGGTTTAATAACTAACCTAACCCTAACGCGTACCCTAACCCTAACCCCTACCCTAACCCTAACACGTACCCTAATCCTAACCCGTACCCTAAACCGAGCCCTAACCCTAACACTAACCCTAACCCTAACCCTAACACATACCCTACACCGTACCCGAAGCCCTCACCGAACCCGTACCCTAAGCCGTACCCTAAGTCTAACCCTAAGCCTAACCCTACCCCTAGGCTACCCTTGACTGCTTCTGCCTCCAATAGATTCCCTAAGCACTAGTGTTTTAAGGAACAGCTTAAAAAGAGAATCCTAATGTGATTTATTTATAATAGGTGTTTTCCTTATCTTATCCTAGTGTCTAAACTCTTCTCCATGGCTGGACCCCCAAATAATATTCCTTTACGTGCTAAGGGGTATCTAGAGAGTGGGATAGGTTTAATAACTACCCTAACCCTAACGCGTACCCTAACGCTAACCCCTACCCTAACCCTAACACGTACCCTAATCCTATCGCGTACCCTAAACGGAGCCCTAACCCTAACATTAACCCAAAACCTAACCCTAACCCATACCCTCCGCCTTACACGAAGCCCTCCCTGAACCCGTACCCTAAGCCTAACCCTAAGCCTAAATCTAACCCTAGGCTACCCTTCACTGCTTCTGCCTCCAAGAGATTTCCTAAGCACTAGTGTTTTAAGGAACAGCTTAAAAAGAAAATCCTAATGTGATTTCTTTATAATGGGTGTGTTCCTTATCTTATCCTAGTGTCTAAACTCTTCTCCATGGCTGGAAGCCCAAATAATATTCCTTTACGTGCTAAGTGGTATCTGGAGAGTGGGATAGGTTTAATAACTAACGTAACCCTAATGCGTACCCTAACCCTAACCCCTACCCTAACCCTAACACGTACCCTAATCCTAACCCGTACCCTAAACCGAGCCCTAACCCTAACACTAACCCTAACCCTAACCCTAACCCATACCCTACGCCGTACCCGAAGCCCTCCCCGAACCCGTACCCTAAACCGTACCCTAAGCCTAACCCTAAGCCTAACCCTAACCCTAGGCTACCCTTGACTGCTTCTGCCTCCAATAGATTTTCTAAGCACTAGTGTTTTAAGAAACAGCTTAAAAAGAGAATCCTAATGTGATTTCTTTATAATGGGTGTGTTCCTTATCTTATCCTAGTGTCTAAACTCTTCTCCATGGCTGGACCTCCAAATAATATTCCTTTACGTGCTAAGGGGTATCTAGAGAGTGGGATAGGTTTAATAACTACACGAACCCTAATGCGTACCCTAACCCAAACCCCTACCGTAACCCTAACACGTACCCTAATCCTAACCAATACCCTAAACCGAGCCCTAACCCTAACACTAACCCTAACTCTAACCCTAACCTATACCCTACGCCATACCCGAAGCCCTCCCCGAAACCGTACCCTCAGCCGTACCCTAAGCCTAACCCTAAGCCTAACCCTAACCCTAGGCTACCCTTGACAGCTTCTGCCTCCAATAGATTTCCTAAGCACTAGTGTTTTAAGGAACAGCTTAAAAAGAGAATCCTAATGTGATTTCTTTATAATGGGTATGTTCCTTATCTTATCCTAGTGTCTAAACTTTTCTCCATGGCTGGACCCCCAAATAATATTCCTTTACGTGCTAAGGGGTATCTAGATATTGGGATAGGTTTAATCACTACCTTAACCCTAACACGTACACTAACCCTAACTACTACCCTAACCCTAACACGTACCCTAATCCTAATCCATAACCTAAACCGAGCCCTAACCCTAACACTAACCCTAACCCTAACCCTAACCCATACCCAACGCCGTATCCGAACCACTCCCACAACCCGTACCCTAAGCCGTACCCTAACCCTAAGCCTAAGCCTAACCCTAACCCTAGGCTACCCTTGACTGCTTCTGCCTCCAATAGATTTCCTAAGCACTAGTGTTTTAAGGAACAGCTTAAAAAGAGAATCCTAATGTGATTTCTTTATAATGGGTGTGTTCCTTATCTTATCCTAGTGTCTAAACTCTTCTCCATGGCTGGACCTCCAAATAATATTCCTTTACGTGCTAAGTGGTATCTGGAGAGTGGGATAGGTTTAATAACTACCCTAACCCTAACGCGTACCCTAACGCTAACCCCTACCCTAACCCTAACACGTACCCTAATCCTATCGCGTACCCTAAACGGAGCCCTAACCCTAACATTAACCCAAAACCTAACCCTAACCCATACCCTCCGCCTTACACGAAGCCCTCCCTGAACCCGTACCCTAAGCCTAACCCTAAGCCTAACCCTAACCCTAGGCTACCCTTGACTGCTTCTGCCTCCAATAGATTTCCTAAGCACTAGTGTTTTAAGGAACAGCTTAAAAAGAGAATCCTAATGTGACTTCTTTATAATGGGTGTGTTCCTTATCTTATCCTAGTGTCTAAACTCTTCTCCATGGCTGGACCTCCAAATAATATTCCTTTACGTGCTAAGGGGTATCTAGAGAGTGGGATAGGTTTAATAACTAACCTAACCCTAACGCGTACCCTAACCCTAACCCCTACCCTAACCCTAACACGTACCCTAATCCTAACCCGTACCCTAAACCGAGCCCTAACCCTAACACTAACCCTAACCCTAACCCTAACTCATACCCTACACCGTACCCGAAGCCCTCACCGAACCCGTACCCTAAGCCGTACCCTAAGTCTAACCCTAAGCCTAACCCTACCCCTAGGCTACCCTTGACTGCTTCTGCCTCCAATAGATTCCCTAAGCACTAGTGTTTTAAGGAACAGCTTAAAAAGAGAATCCTAATGTGATTTCTTTATAATGGGTGTGTTCCTTATCTTATCCTAGTGTCTAAACTCTTCTCCATGGCTGGACCCCCAAATAATATTCCTTTACCTGCTAAGGGGTATCTAGAGAGCGGGATAGGTTTAATAACTACCTTAACCCTAACGCGTACCCTAACCCTAACCCCTACCCTAACCCTAACACGTACCCTAATCCTAACCCGTACCCTAAACCGAGCCCTAACCCTAACACTAACCCTAACCCTAACCCTAACACATACCCTACACCGTACCCGAAGCCCTCCCCGAACCCGTACCCTAAGCCGTACCCGAAGCCTAACCCTAAGCCTAACCCTAACCCTAGACTACCCTTGACTGCTTCTGCCTCCAATAGATTTCCTAAGCACTAGTGTTTTAAGGAACAGCTTAAAAAGAGAATCCTAATGTGATTTCTTTATAATGGGTGTGTTCCTTATCTTATCCTAGTGTCTAAACTCTTCTCCATGGCTGGACCCCCAAATAATATTCCTTTACGTGCTAAGGGGTATCTAGAGAGTGGGATAGTTTTAATAATTACCCTAACCATAACGCATACCCTAACCCTAACCCCTACCCTAAACCTAACACGTACTCTAATCCTAACCCGTACCCTAAACCGAGCCCTAACCCTAAAACTAACCCTAACCCTAACCCTAACCCATACCCTACGCCGTACCCGAAGCCCTCCCCGAACCCGTACCCTAAGCCGTACCCTAAGCCTAAACCTAAGCCTAACCCTAACCCTAGGCTACCCTTGACTGCTTCTGCATCCAATAGATTTCCTAAGCACTAGTGTTTTTAGGAACAGCTTAAAAAGAGAATCCTAATGTGATTTCTTTTTAATGGGTGTGTTCCTTATCTTATCCTAGTGTCTAAACTCTTCTCCATGGCTGGACCCCCAAATAATATTCCTTTACGTGCTAAGGGGTATCTAGAGAGTGGGATAGTTTTAATAACTACCCTAACCATAACGCATACCCTAACCCTAACCCCTACCCTAAACCTAACACGTACTCTAATCCTAACCCGTACCCTAAACCGAGCCCTAACCCTAAAACTAACCCTAACCCTAACCCTAACCCATACCCTACGCCGTACCCGAAGCCCTCCCCGAACCCGTACCCTAAGCCGTACCCTAAGCCTAACCCTAAGCCTAACCCTAACCCTAGGCTACCCTTGACTGCTTCTGCCTCCAATAGATTTCCTAAGCACTAGTGTTTTAAGGAACAGCTTAAAAAGAGAATCCTAATGTGATTTCTTTATAATGGGTGTGTTCCTTATCTTATCCTAGTGTCTAAACTCTTCTCCATGGCTGGACCTCCAAATAATATTCCTTTACGTGCTAAGGGGTATCTAGAGAGTGGGATAGGTTTAATAACTACCCTAACCCTAACGCGTACCCTAACCCTAACCCCTACCCTAAACCTAACACGTACCCTAATCCTAACCCGTACCCTAAACCGAGCCCTAACCCTAACACTAACCCTAACCCTAACCCTAACACATACCCTACGCCGTACCCGAAGCCCTCCCCGAACCCGTACCCTAAGCCGTACCCTAAGCCTAACCCTAAACCTAACCCTAACCCTAGGCTACCCTTGACTGCTTCAGCCTCCAATAGATTTCCTAAGCACTAGTGTTTTAAGGAACAGCTTAAAAAGAGAATCCTAATGTGATTTATTTATACTAGGTGTTTTCCTTATCTTATCCTAGTGTCTAAACTCTTCTCCATGGCTGGACCCCCAAATAATATTCCTTTACGTGCTAAGGGGTATCCAGAGAGTGGGATAGGTTTAATAACTACCCTAACCCTAACGCGTACCCTAACGCTAACCCCTACCCTAACCCTAACACGTACCCTAATCCTATCGCGTACCCTAAACGGAGCCCTAACCCTAACATTAACCCAAAGCCTAACCCTAACCCATACCCTCCGCCTTACACGAAGCCCTCCTTGAACCCGTACCCTAAGCCTAACCCTAAGCCTAACCCTAACCCTAGGCTACCCTTGACTGCTTCTGCCTCCAATAGATTTCCTAAGCACTAGTGTTTTAAGGAACAGCTTAAAAAGAGAATCCTAATGTGATTTCTTTATAATGGGTGTGTTCCTTATCTTATCCTAGTGTCTAAACTCTTCTCCATGGCTGGAATCCCAAATAATATTCCTTTACGTGCTAAGTGGTATCTGGAGAGTGGGATAGGTTTAATAACTACCCTAACCCTAACGCGTACCCTAACCCTAACCCCTACCCTAACCGTAAAACGTACCCTAATCCTAACCAATACCCTAAACCGAGCCCTAACCCTAACACTAACCCTAACCCTAACCCTAACCCATACCCTACGCCGTACCCGAAGCCCTCACCGAACCCGTACCGTAAGCCGTACCCTAAGCCTAACCCTAAGCATAAACCTAACCCTAGGCTGCTCTTGACTGCTTCTGCCTCCAATAGATTTCCTAAGCACTAGTGTTTTAAGGAACAGCTTAAAAAGAGAATCCTAATGTGATTTCTTTATAATGGGTGTGTTCCTTATCTTATCCTAGTGTCTAAACTCTTCTCCATGGCTGGACCTCCAAATAATATTCCTTTACGTGCTAAGGGGTGTCTAGAGAGTGGGATAGGTTTAATAAGTACCCTAACCCTAACGCGTACCCTATCCCTAACCCCTACCCTAACCCTAACACGTACCCTACTCCTAACCCGTATCCTAAACCGAGCCCTAACCCTAAAACTAACCCTAACCCTAACCCTAACACATACCCTAGACCATACCCGAAGCCCTCCCCGAACCCGTAGCCTAAGCCGTACCCTAAGCCTAACCCTAACCCTAGGCTACCCTTGACTGCTTCTGCCTCCAATAGATTTCCTAAGCACTAGTGTTTTAAGGAACAGCTTAATAAGAGAATCCTAATGTGATTTCTTTATAATGTGTGTGTTCCTTATATTATCTTAGTGTCTAAACGCTTCTCCATGGCTGGACCCCCAAATAATACTCCTTTACGTGCTAAGGGGTATTTAGAGAGTGGGATAGGTTTAATAACTACCCTAACCCTAACGCGTACCCTAACCCTAACCCCTACCATAACCCTAACACGTACCCTAATCCTAACCCGTAACCTAAACCGAGCCGTAATCCTAACACTAATCCTAAACCTAACCCTAACCCATACCCTACGCCATACCCGAAGCCCTCCCCGAACCCGTACCGTAAGCCGTACCCTAAGCCTAACCCTAAGCCTAAACCTAACCCTAGGCTACCCTTGACTGCTTCTGCCTCCAATAGATTTCCTAAGCACTAGTGTTTTAAGGAACAGCTTAAAAAGAGAATCCTAATGTGATTTCTTTATAATGGGTGTGTTCCTTATCTTATCCTAGTGTCTAAACTCTTCTCCATGGCTGGACCTCCAAATAATATTCCTTTACGTACTAAGGGGTATCTAGAGAGTGGGATAGGTTTAATAACTAACCTAACCCTAACGCGTACCCTAACCCTAACCCCTACCCTAACCCTAACACGTACCCTAATCCTAACCCGTACCCTAAACCGAGCCCTAACCCTAACACTAACCCTAACCCTACCCCTAACACATACCCTGCACCGTACCCGAAGCCCTCACCGAACCCGTACCCTAAGCCGTACCCTAAGTCTAACCCTAAGCCTAACCCTACCCCTAGGCTACCCTTGACTGCTTCTGCCTCCAATAGATTCCCTAAGCACTAGTGTTTTAAGGAACAGCTTAAAAAGAGAATCCTAATGTGATTTATTTATAATAGGTGTTTTCCTTATCTTATCCTAGTGTCTAAACTCTTCTCCATGGCTGGACCCCCAAATAATATTCCTTTACGTGCTAAGGGGTATCTAGAGAGTGGGATAGGTTTAATAACTACCCTAACCCTAACGCGTACCCTAACGCTAACCCCTACCCTAACCCTAACACGTACCCTAATCCTATCGCGTACCCTAAATGGAGCCCTAACCCTAACATTAACCCAAAACCTAACCCTAACCCATACCCTCCGCCTTACACGAAGCCCTCCCTGAACCCGTACCCTAAGCCTAACCCTAAGCCTAAATCTAACCCTAGGCTACCCTTGACTGCTTCTGCCTCCAAGAGATTTCCTAAGCACTAGTGTTTTAAGGAACAGCTTAAAAAGAAAATCCTAATGTGATTTCTTTATAATGGGTGTGTTCCTTATCTTATCCTGGTGTCTAAACTCTTCTCCATGGCTGGAACCCCAAATAATATTCCTTTACGTGCTAAGTGGTATCTGGAGAGTGGGATAGGTTTAATAACTACCGTAACCCTAATGCGTACCCTAACCCTAACCCCTACCCTAACCCTAACACGTACCCTAATCCTAACCGGTACCCTAAACCGAGCCCTAACCCTAACACTAACCCTAACCCTAACCCTAACCCATACCCTACGCCGTACCCGAAGCCCTCCCCGAACCCGTACCCTAAGCCGTACCCTAAGCCTAACCCTAAGCCTAACCCTAACCCTAGGCTACCCTTGACTGCTTCTGCCTCCAATAGATTTTCTAAGCACTAGTGTTTTAAGAAACAGCTTAAAAAGAGAATCCTAATGTGATTTCTTTATAATGGGTGTGTTCCTTATCTTATCCTAGTGTCTAAACTCTTCTCCATGTCTGGACCTCCAAATAATATTCCTTTACGTGCTAAGGGGTATCTAGAGAGTGGGATAGGTTTAATAACTACACTAACCCTAATGCGTACCCTAACCCAAACCCCTACCGTAACCCTAACACGTACCCTAATCCTAACCAATACCCTAAACCGAGCCCTAACCCTAACACTAACCCTAACTCTAACCCTAACCTATACCCTACGCCATACCCGAAGCCCTCCCCGAAACCGTACCCTCAGCCGTACCCTAAGCCTAACCCTAAGCCTAACCCTAACCCTAGGCTACCCTTGACAGCTTCTGCCTCCAATAGATTTCCTAAGCACTAGTGTTTTAAGGAACAGCTTAAAAAGAGAATCCTAATGTGATTTCTTTATAATGGGTATGTTCCTTATCTTATCCTAGTGTCTAAACTTTTCTCCAGGGCTGGACCCCCAAATAATATTCCTTTACGTGCTAAGGGGTATCTAGATATTGGGATAGGTTTAATCACTACCTTAACCCTAACACGTACACTAACCCTAACTACTACCCTAACCCTAACACGTACCCTAATCCTAATCCATAACCTAAACCGAGCCCTAACCCTAACACTAACCCTAACCCTAACCCTAACCCATACCCAACGCCGTATCCGAACCACTCCCACAACCCGTACCCTAAGCCGTACCCTAACCCTAACCCTAAGCCTAACCCTAACCCTAGGCTACCCTTGACTGCTTCTGCCTCCAATAGATTTCCTAAGCACTAGTGTTTTAAGGAACAGCTTAAAAAGAGAATCCTAATGTGATTTCTTTATAATGGGTGTGTTCCTTATCTTATCCTAGTGTCTAAACTCTTCTCCATGGCTGGACCTCCAAATAATATTCCTTTACGTGCTAAGTGGTATCTGGAGAGTGGGATAGGTTTAATAACTACCCTAACCCTAACGCGTACCCTAACCCTAACCCCTACCCTAACCGTAAAACGTAACCTAATCCTAACCAATACCCTAAACCGAGCCCTAACCCTAACACTAACCCTAACCCTAACCCTAACCCATACCCTACGCCGTACCCGAAGCCCTCCCCGAACCCGTACCCTAAGCCGTACCCTAAGCCTAATTCTAAGCCTAACCCTAACCCTAGGCTACCCTTGACTGCTTCTGCCTCCAATAGATTTCCTAAGCACTAGTGTTTTAAGGAACAGCTTAAAAAGAGAATCCTAATGTGATTTCTTTATAATAGGTGTTTTCCTTATCTTATCCTAGTGTCTAAACTCTTCTCCATGGCTGGACCCCCAAATAATATTCCTTTACGTGCTAAGGGGTATCTAGAGAGTGGGATAGGTTTAATAACTACCCTAAACCTAACGCGTACCCTAACGCTAACCCCTACCCTAACCCTAACACGTACCCTAATCCTATCCCGTACCCTAAACGGAGCCCTAACCCTAACATTAACCCAAACCCAATCACTAACCCATACCCTCCGCCGTACACGAAGTCCTCCCCGAACCCGTACCCTAAGCCTAACCCTAAGCCTAACCCTAACCCTAGGCTACCCTTGACTGCTTCTGCCTCCAATAGATTTCTTAGCACTAGTGTTTTAAGGAACAGCTTAAAAAGAGAATCCTAATGTGATTTCTTTATAATCTGTGTGTTCCTTATATTATCTTAGTGTCTAAACGCTTCTCCATGGCTGGACCCCCAAGTAATACCCCTTTACGTGCTAAGGGGTATCTAGAGAGTGGGATAGGTTTAATAACTACCCTAACCCTAACGCGTACCTTAACCCTAACCCCTACCCTAACCCTAACACGTACCCTAATCCTAACCCGTACCCGAAACCGAGCCGTAACCCTAACACTAACCCTAACCCTAACCCTAACCCATACCCTACGCCATAACCTAAGCCCTACCCGAACCCGTACCGTAAGCCGTACCCTAAGCCTAACCCTAAGCCTAAACCTAACCCTAGGCTACCCTTGACTGCTTCTGCCTCCAATAGATTTCCTAAGCACTAGTGTTTTAAGGAACAGCTTAAAAAGAGAATCCTAATGTGATTTCTTTATAATGGGTGTGTTCCTTATCTTATCCTAGTGTCTAAACTCTTCTCCATGGCTGGACCTCCAAATAATATTCCTTTACGTGCTAAGCGGTATCTAGAGAGTGGGATAGGTTTAATAACTACCCTAAGCCTAACGCGTACCCTAACCCTAACCCCTACCCTAACCCTAACACGTACCCTAATCCTAACCCGTACCCTAAACCGAGCCCTAACCCTAACACTAACACTAACCCTAACCCTAACACATACCTTACACCGTACCCGACGCCCTCCCCGAACCCGTACCCTAAGCCTAACCCTAAGCCTAACCCTAACCCTAGGCTACCCTTGACTGCTTCTGCCTCCAATAGATTTCCTAAGCATTAGTGTTTTAAGGAACAGCTTAAAAAGCGAATCCTAATGTGATTTCTTTATAATGGGTGTGTTCCTTATCTTATCCTAGTGTCTAAACTCTTCTCCATGCCTGGACCTCCAAATAATATTCCTTTACGTGCTAAGGGGTATCCAGAGAGTGGGATAGGTTTAATAACTACCCTAACCCTAACGCGTACCCTAACGCTAACCCCTACCCTAACCCTAACACGTACCCTAATCCTATCGCGTACCCTAAACGGAGCCCTAACCCTAACATTAACCCAAAACCTAACCCTAACCCATACCCTCCGCCTTACACGAAGCCCTCCCTGAACCCGTACCCTAAGCCTAACCCTAAGCCTAACCCTAACCCTAGGCTACCCTTGACTGCTTCTGCCTCCAATAGATTTCCTAAGCACTAGTGTTTTAAGGAACAGCTTAAAAAGAGAATCCTAATGTGATTTCTTTATAATGGGTGTGTTCCTTATCTTATCCTAGTGTCTAAACTCTTCTCCATGGCTGGAATCCCAAATAATATTCCTTTACGTGCTAAGTGGTATCTGGAGAGTGGGATAGGTTTAATAACTACCCTAACCCTAAAGCGTACCCTAACCGTAACCCCTACCCTAACCGTAAAACGTACCCTAATCCTAACCAATACCCTAAACCGAGCCCTAACCCTAACACTAACCCTAACCCTAACCCTAACCCATACCCTACGCCGTACCCGAAGCCCTCCCCGAACCCGTACCCTAAGCCGTACCCTAAGCCTAACCCTAAGCCTAACCCTAACCCTAGGCTACCCTTGACTGCTTCTGCCTCCAATAGATTTTCTAAGCACTAGTGTTTTAAGAAACAGCTTAAAAAGAGAATCCTAATGTGATTTCTTTATAATGGGTGTGTTCCTTATCTTATCCTAGTGTCTAAACTCTTCTCCATGGCTGGACCTCCAAATAATATTCCTTTACGTGCTAAGGGTCATCTAGAGAGTGGGATAGGTTTAATAACTACACTAACCCTAATGCGTACCCTAACCCAAACCACTACCGTAACCCTAACACGTACCCTAATCCTAACCAATACCCTAAACCGAGCCCTAACCCTAACACTAACCCTAACTCTAACCCTAACCTATACCCTACGCCATACCCGAAGCCCTCCCCGAAACCGTACCCTCAGCCGTACCCTAAGCCTAACCCTAAGCCTAACCCTAACCCTAGGCTACCCTTCACAGCTTCTGCCTCCAATAGATTTCCTAAGCACTAGTGTTTTAAGGAACAGCTTAAAAAGAGAATCCTAATGTGATTTCTTTATAATGGGTATGTTCCTTATCTTATCCTAGTGTCTAAACTTTTCTCCAGGGCTGGACCCCCAAATAATATTCCTTTACGTGCTAAGGGGTATCTAGATATTGGGATAGGTTTAATCACTACCTTAACCCTAACACGTACACTAACCCTAACTACTACCCTAACCCTAACACGTACCCTAATCCTAATCCATAACCTAAACCGAGCCCTAACCCTAACACTAACCCTAACCCTAACCCTAACCCATACCCAACGCCGTATCCGAACCACTCCCACAACCCGTACCCTAAGCCGTACCCTAACCCTAACCCTAAGCCTAACCCTAACCCTAGGCTACCCTTGACTGCTTCTGCCTCCAATAGATTTCCTAAGCACTAGTGTTTTAAGGAACAGCTTAAAAAGAGAATCCTAATGTGATTTCTTTATAATGGGTGTGTTCCTTATCTTATCCTAGTGTCTAAACTCTTCTCCATGGCTGGACCTCCAAATAATATTCCTTTACGTGCTAAGTGGTATCTGGAGAGTGGGATAGGTTTAATAACTACCCTAACCCTAACGCGTACCCTAACCCTAACCCCTACCCTAACCGTAAAACGTACCCTAATCCTAACCAATACCCTAAACCGAGCCCTAACCCTAACACTAACCCTAACCCTAACCCTAACCCATACCCTACGCCGTACCCGAAGCCCTCCCCGAACCCGTACCGTAAGCCGTACCCTAAGCCTAACCCTAAGCATAAACCTAACCCTAGGCTGCCCTTGACTGCTTCTGCCTCCAATAGATTTCCTAAGCACTAGTGTTTTAAGGAACAGCTTAAAAAGAGAATCCTAATGTGATTTCTTTATAATGGGTGTGTTCCTTATCTTATCCTAGTGTCTAAACTCTTCTCCATGGCTGGACCTCCAAATAATATTCCTTTACGTGCTAAGGGGTGTCTAGAGAGTGGGATAGGTTTAATAAGTACCCTAACCCTAACGCGTACCCTATCCCTAACCCCTACCCTAACCCTAACACGTACCCTACTCCTAACCCGTATCCTAAACCGAGCCCTAACCCTAAAACTAACCCTAACCCTAACCCTAACACATACCCTAGACCATACCCGAAGCCCTCCCCGAACCCGTAGCCTAAGCCGTACCCTAAGCCTAACCTTAACCCTAGGCTACCCTTTTCTGCTTCTGCCTCCAATAGATTTCCTAAGCACTAGTGTTTTAAGGAACAGCTTAATAAGAGAATCCTAATGTGATTTCTTTATAATGTGTGTGTTCCTTATATTATCTTAGTGTCTTAACGCTTCTCCATGGCTGGACCCCCAAATAATACTCCTTTACGTGCTAAGGGGTATTTAGAGAGTGGGATAGGTTTAATAACTACCCTAACCCTAACGCGTACCCTAACCCTAACCCCTACCATAACCCTAACACGTACCCTAATCCTAACATGTACCCTAAACCGAGCCGTAATCCTAACACTAATCCTAAACCTAACCCTAACCCATACCCTACGCCATACCCGAAGCCCTCCCCGAACGCGTACCGTAAGCCGTACCCTAAGCCTAACCCTAAGCCTAAACCTAACCCTAGGCTACCCTTGACTGCTTCTGCCTCCAATAGATTTCCTAAGCACTAGTGTTTTAAGGAACAGCTTAAAAAGAGAATCCTAATGTGATTTCTTTATAATGGGTGTGTTCCTTATCTTATCCTAGTGTCTAAACTCTTCTCCATGGCTGGACCTCCAAATAATATTCCTTTACGTGCTAAGGGGTATCTAGAGAGTGGGATAGGTTTAATAACTAACCTAACCCTAACGCGTACCCTAACCCTAACCCCTACCCTAACCCTAACACGTACCCTAATCCTAACCCGTACCCTAAACCGAGCCCTAACCCTAACACTAACCCTAACCCTAACCCTAACACATACCCTACACCGTACCCGAAGCCCTCACCGAACCCGTACCCTAAGTCTAACCCTAAGCCTAACCCTACCCCTAGGCTACCCTTGACTGCTTCTGCCTCCAATAGATTCACTAAGCACTAGTGTTTTAAGGAACAGCTTAAAAAGAGAATCCTAATGTGATTTATTTATAATAGGTGTTTTCCTTATCTTATCCTAGTGTCTAAACTCTTCTCCATGGCTGGACCCCCAAATAATATTCCTTTACGTTCTAAGGGGTATCTAGAGAGTGGGATAGGTTTAATAACTACCCTAACCCTAACGCGTACCCTAACGCTAACCCCTACCCTAACCCTAACACGTACCCTAATCCTATCGCGTACCCTAAACGGAGCCCTAACCCTAACATTAACCCAAAACCTAACCCTAACCCATACCCTCCGCCTTACACGAAGCCCTCCCTGAACCCGTACCCTAAGCCTAACCCTAAGCCTAAATCTAACCCTAGGTTACCCTTGACTGCTTCTGCCTCCAAGAGATTTCCTCAGCACTAGTGTTTTAAGGAACAGCTTAAAAAGAAAATCCTAATGTGATTTCTTTATAATGGGTGTGTTCCTTATCTTATCCTAGTGTCTAAACTCTTCTCCATGGCTGGAACCCCAAATAATATTCCTTTACGTGCTAAGTGGTATCCGGAGAGTGGGATAGGTTTAATAACTACCGTAACCCTAATGCGTACCCTAACCCTAACCCCTACCCTAACCCTAACACGTACCCTAATCCTAACCCGTACCCTAAACCGAGCCCTAACCCTAACACTAACCCTAACCCTAACCCTAACCCATACCCTACGCCGTACCCGAAGCCCTCCCCGAACCCGTACCCTAAGCCGTACCCTAAGCCTAACCCTAAGCCTAACCCTAACCCTAGGCTACCCTTGACTGCTTCTGCCTCCAATAGATTTTCTAAGCACTAGTGTTTTAAGAAACAGCTTAAAAAGAGAATCCTAATGTGATTTCTTTATAATGGGTGTGTTCCTTATCTTATCCTAGTGTCTAAACTCTTCTCCATGGCTGGACCTCCAAATAATATTCCTTTACGTGCTAAGGGTCATCTAGAGAGTGGGATAGGTTTAATAACTACACTAACCCTAATGCGTACCCTAACCCAAACCCCTACCGTAACCCTAACACGTACCCTAATCCTAACCAATACCCTAAACCGAGCCCTAACCCTAACACTAACCCTAACTCTAACCCTAACCTATACCCTACGCCATACCCGAAGCCCTCCCCGAAACCGTACCCTCAGCCGTACCCTAAGCCTAACCCTAAGCCTAACCCTAACCCTAGGCTACCCTTGACAGCTTCTGCCTCCAATAGATTTCCTAAGCACTAGTGTTTTAAGGAACAGCTTAAAAAGAGAATCCTAATGTGATTTCTTTATAATGGGTATGTTCCTTATCTTATCCTAGTGTCTAAACTTTTCTCCAGGGCTGGACCCCCAAATAATATTCCTTTACGTGCTAAGGGGTATCTAGATATTGGGATAGGTTTAATCACTACCTTAACCCTAACACGTACACTAACCCTAACTACTACCCTAACCCTAACACGTACCCTAATCCTAATCCATAACCTAAACCGAGCCCTAACCCTAACACTAACCCTAACCCTAACCCTAACCCATACCCAACGCCGTATCCGAACCACTCCCACAACCCGTACCCTAAGCCGTACCCTAACCCTAACCCTAAGCCTAACCCTAACCCTAGGCTACCCTTGACTGCTTCTGCCTCCAATAGATTTCCTAAGCACTAGTGTTTTAAGGAACAGCTTAAAAAGAGAATCCTAATGTGATTTCTTTATAATGGGTGTGTTCCTTATCTTATCCTAGTGTCTAAACTCTTCTCCATGGCTGGACCTCCAAATAATATTCCTTTACGTGCTAAGTGGTATCTGGAGAGTGGGATAGGTTTAATAACTACCCTAACCCTAACGCGTACCCTAACCCTAACCCCTACCCTAACCGTAAAACGTACCCTAATCCTAACCAATACCCTAAACCGAGCCCTAACCCTAACACTAACCCTAACCCTAACCCTAACCCATACCCTACGCCGTACCCGAAGCCCTCCCCGAACCCGTACCGTAAGCCGTACCCTAAGCCTAACCCTAAGCATAAACCTAACCCTAGGCTGCCCTTGACTGCTTCTGCCTCCAATAGATTTCCTAAGCACTAGTGTTTTAAGGAACAGCTTAAAAAGAGAATCCTAATGTGATTTCTTTATAATGGGTGTGTTCCTTATCTTATCCTAGTGTCTAAACTCTTCTCCATGGCTGGACCTCCAAATAATATTCCTTTACGTGCTAAGGGGTGTCTAGAGAGTGGGATAGGTTTAATAAGTACCCTAACCCTAACGCGTACCCTATCCCTAACCCCTACCCTAACCCTAACACGTACCCTACTCCTAACCCGTATCCTAAACCGAGCCCTAACCCTAAAACTAACCCTAACCCTAACCCTAACACGTACCCTAGACCATACCCGAAGCCCTCCCCGAACCCGTAGCCTAAGCCGTACCCTAAGCCTAACCTTAACCCTAGGCTACCCTTTTCTGCTTCTGCCTCCAATAGATTTCCTAAGCACTAGTGTTTTAAGGAACAGCTTAATAAGAGAATCCTAATGTGATTTCTTTATAATGTGTGTGTTCCTTATATTATCTTAGTGTCTTAACGCTTCTCCATGGCTGGACCCCCAAATAATACTCCTTTACGTGCTAAGGGGTATTTAGAGAGTGGGATAGGTTTAATAACTACCCTAACCCTAACGCGTACCCTAACCCTAACCCCTACCATAACCCTAACACGTACCCTAATCCTAACATGTACCCTAAACCGAGCCGTAATCCTAACACTAATCCTAAACCTAACCCTAACCCATACCCTACGCCATACCCGAAGCCCTCCCCGAACCCGTACCGTAAGCCGTACCCTAAGCCTAACCCTAAGCCTAAACCTAACCCTAGGCTACCCTTGACTGCTTCTGCCTCCAATAGATTTCCTAAGCACTAGTGTTTTAAGGAACAGCTTAAAAAGAGAATCCTAATGTGATTTCTTTATAATGGGTGTGTTCCTTATCTTATCCTAGTGTCTAAACTCTTCTCCATGGCTGGACCTCCAAATAATATTCCTTTACGTGCTAAGGGGTATCTAGAGAGTGGGATAGGTTTAATAACTAACCTAACCCTAACGCGTACCCTAACCCTAACCCCTACCCTAACCCTAACACGTACCCTAATCCTAACCCGTACCCTAAACCGAGCCCTAACCCTAACACTAACCCTAACCCTAACCCTAACACATACCCTACACCGTACCCGAAGCCCTCACCGAACCCGTACCCTAAGCCGTACCCTAAGTCTAACCCTAAGCCTAACCCTACCCCTAGGCTACCCTTGACTGCTTCTGCCTCCAATAGATTCCCTAAGCACTAGTGTTTTAAGGAACAGCTTAAAAAGAGAATCCTAATGTGATTTCTTTATAATGGGTGTGTTCCTTATCTTATCCTAGTGTCTAAACTCTTCTCCATGGCTGGACCCCCAAATAATATTCCTTTACGTGCTAAGGGGTATCTAGAGAGTGGGATAGGTTTAATAACTACCCTAACCCTAACGCGTACCCTAACGCTAACCCCTACCCTAACCCTAACACGTACCCTAATCCTATCGCGTACCCTAAACGGAGCCCTAACCCTAACATTAACCCAAAACCTAACCCTAACCCATACCCTCCGCCTTACACGAAGCCCTCCCTGAACCCGTACCCTAAGCCTAACCCTAAGCCTAAATCTAACCCTAGGCTACCCTTGACTGCTTCTGCCTCCAAGAGATTTCCTAAGCACTAGTGTTTTAAGGAACAGCTTAAAAAGAAAATCCTAATGTGATTTCTTTATAATGGGTGTGTTCCTTATCTTATCCTAGTGTCTAAACTCTTCTCCATGGCTGGAACCCCAAATAATATTCCTTTACGTGCTAAGTGGTATCTGGAGAGTGGGATAGGTTTAATAACTACCGTAACCCTAATGCGTACCCTAACCCTAACCCCTACCCTAACCCTAACACGTACCCTAATCCTAACCCGTACCCTAAACCGAGCCCTAACCCTAACACTAACCCTAACCCTAACCCTAACCCATACCCTACGCCGTACCCGAAGCCCTCCCCGAACCCGTACCCTAAGCCGTACCCTAAGCCTAACCCTAAGCCTAACCCTAACCCTAGGCTACCCTTGACAGCTTCTGCCTCCAATAGATTTCCTAAGCACTAGTGTTTTAAGGAACAGCTTAAAAAGAGAATCCTAATGTGATTTCTTTATAATGGGTATGTTCCTTATCTTATCCTAGTGTCTAAACTTTTCTCCAGGGCTGGACCCCCAAATAATATTCCTTTACGTGCTAAGGGGTATCTAGATATTGGGATAGGTTTAATCACTACCTTAACCCTAACACGTACACTAACCCTAACTACTACCCTAACCCTAACACGTACCCTAATCCTAATCCATAACCTAAACCGAGCCCTAACCCTAACACTAACCCTAACCCTAACCCTAACCCATACCCAACGCCGTATCCGAACCACTCCCACAACCCGTACCCTAAGCCGTACCCTAACCCTAACCCTAAGCCTAACCCTAACCCTAGGCTACCCTTGACTGCTTCTGCCTCCAATAGATTTCCTAAGCACTAGTGTTTTAAGGAACAGCTTAAAAAGAGAATCCTAATGTGATTTCTTTATAATGGGTGTGTTCCTTATCTTATCCTAGTGTCTAAACTCTTCTCCATGGCTGGACCTCCAAATAATATTCCTTTACGTGCTAAGGGGTATCTAGAGAGTGGGATAGGTTTAATAACTAACCTAACCTTAACGCGTACCCTAACCCTAACCCCTACCCTATCCCTAACACGTAACCTAATCCTAACCCGTACCCTAAACCGAGCCCTAACCCTAACACTAACCCTAACCCTAACCCTAACACATACCCTACACCGTACCCGAAGCCCTCCCCGAACCCGTACCCTAAGCCGTACCCTAAGCCTAACCCTAAGCCTAACCCTAACCCTAGGCTACCCTTGACTGCTTCTGCCTCCAATAGATTTCCTAAGCACTAGTGTTTTAAGGAACAGCTTAAAAAGAGAATCCTAATGTGATTTCTTTATAATGGGTGTGTTCCTTATCTTATCCTAGTGTCTAAACTCTTCTCCATGGCTGGACCCCCAAATAATATTCCTTTACGTGCTAAGGGGTATCTAGAGAGTGGGATAGTTTTAATAACTACCCTAACCATAACGCATACCCTAACCCTAACCCCTACCCTAAACCTAACACGTACTCTAATCCTAACCCGTACCCTAAACCGAGCCCTAACCCTAAAACTAACCCTAACCCTAACCCTAACCCATACCCTACGCCGTACCCGAAGCCCTCCCCGAACCCGTACCCTAAGCCGTACCCTAAGCCTAACCCTAAGCCTAACCCTAACCCTAGGCTACCCTTGACTGCTTCTGCCTCCAATAGATTTCCTAAGCACTAGTGTTTTAAGGAACAGCCTAAAAAGAGAATCCTAATGTGATTTCTTTATAATGGGTGTGTTCCTTATCTTATCCTAGTGTCTAAACTCTTCTCCATGGCTGGACCCCCAAATAATATTCCTTTACGTGCTAAGGGGTATCTAGAGAGTGGGATAGGTTTAATAACTACCCTAACCCTAACGCGTACCCTAACCCTAACCCCTACCCTAAACCTAACACGTACCCTAATTCTAACCCGTACCCTAAACCGAGCCCTAACCCTAACACTAAACCTAACCCTAACCCTAACACATACCCTACACCGTACCCAAAGCCCTCCCCGAACCTGTACCGTAAGCCTAACCCTAAGCCTAACCCTAACCCTAGGCTACCCTTGACTGCTTCTGCCTCCAATAGATTTCCTAAGCACTAGTGTTTTAAGGAACAGCTTAAAAAGAGAATCCTAATGTGATTTCTTTATAATAGGTGTTTTCCTTATCTTATCCTAATGTCTAAACTCTTCTCCATGGCTGGACCCCCAAATAATATTCCTTTACGTGCTAAGGGGTATCTAGAGAGTGGGATAGGTTTAATAACTACCCTAACCCTAACGCGTACCCTAACGCTAACCCCTACCCTAACCTTAACACGTACCCTAATCCTATCCCGTACCCTAAACGGAGCCCTAACCCTAACATTAACCCAAACCCTAACCCTAACCCATACCCTCCGCCGTACACGAAGCCCTCCCCGAACCCGTACCCTAAGCCTAACCCTAAGCCTAACCCTAACCCTAGGCTACCCTTGACTGCTTCTGCCTCCAATAGATTTCCTAAGCACTAGTGTTTTAAGGAACAGCTTAATAAGAGAATCCTAATGTGATTTCTTTATAATGTGTGTGTTCCTTATATTATCTTAGTGTCTAAACGCTTCTCCATGGCTGGACCCCCAAATAATACTCCTTTACGTGCTAAGGGGTATTTAGAGAGTGGGATAGGTTTAATAACTACCCTAACCCTAACGCGTACCCTAACCCTAACCCCTACCATAACCCTAACACGTACCCTAATCCTAACCCGTACCCTAAACCGAGCCGTAACCCTAACACTAATCCTAAACCTAACCCTAACCCATACCCTACGCCATACCCGAAGCCCTCCCCGAACCCGTACCGTATGCCGTACCCTAAGCCTAACCCTAAGCCTAAAGCTAACCCTAGGCTACCCTTGACTGCTTCTGCCTCCAATAGATTTCCTAAGCACTAGTGTTTTAAGGAACAGCTTAAAAAGAGAATCCTAATGTGATTTCTTTATAATGGGTGTGTTGCTTATCTTATCCTAGTGTCTAAACTCTTCTCCATGGCTGGACCTCCAAATAATATTCCTTTACGTGCTAAGGGGTATCTAGAGAGTGGGATAGGTTTAATAACTAACCTAACCCTAACGCGTACCCTAACCCTAACCCCTACCCTAACCCTAACACGTACCCTAATCCTAACCCGTACCCTAAACCGAGCCCTAACCCTAACACTAACCCTAACCCTAACCCTAACTCATACCCTACACCGTACCCGAAGCCCTCACCGAACCCGTACCCTAAGCCGTACCCTAAGTCTAACCCTAAGCCTATCCCTACCCCTAGGCTACCCTTGACTGCTTCTGCCTCCAATAGATTCCCTAAGCACTAGTGTTTTAAGGAACAGCTTAAAAAGAGAATCCTAATGTGATTTCTTTATAATGGGTGTGTTCCTTATCTTATCCTAGTGTCTAAACTCTTCTCCATGGCTGGACCCCCAAATAATATTCCTTTACGTGCTAAGGGGTATCTAGAGAGTGGGATAGGTTTAATAACTACCTTAACCCTAACGCGTACCCTAACCCTAACCCCTACCCTAACCCTAACACGTACCCTAATCCTAACCCGTACCCTAAACCGAGCCCTAACCCTAACACTAACCCTAACCCTAACCCTAACACATACCCTACACCGTACCCGAAGCCCTCCCCGAACCCGTACCCTAAGCCGTACCCTAAGCCTAACCCTAAGCCTAACCCTAACCCTAGACTACCCTTGACTGCTTCTGCCTCCAATAGATTTCCTAAGCACTAGTGTTTTAAGGAACAGCTTAAAAAGAGAATCCTAATGTGATTTCTTTATAATGGGTGTGTTCCTTATCTTATACTAGTGTCTAAACTATTTTCCATGGCTGGACCCCCAAATAATATTCCTTTACGTGCTAAGGGGTATCTAGAGAGTGGGATAGTTTTAATAACTACCCTAACCATAACGCATACCCTAACCCTAACCCCTACCCTAAACCTAACACGTACTCTAATCCTAACCCGTACCCTAAACCGAGCCCTAACCCTACAACTAACCCTAACCCTAACCCTAACCCATACCCTACGCCGTACCCGAAGCCCTCCCCGAACCCGTACCCTAAGCCGTACCCTAAGCCTAACCCTAAGCCTAACCCTAACCCTAGGCTACCCTTGACTGCTTCTGCATCCAATAGATTTCCTAAGCACTAGTGTTTTTAGGAACAGCTTAAAAAGAGAATCCTAATGTGATTTCTTTATAATGGGTGTGTTCCTTATCTTATCCTAGTGTCTAAACTCTTCTCCATGGCTGGACCCCCAAATAATATTCCTTTACGTGCTAAGGGGTATCTAGAGAGTGGGATAGTTTTAATAACTACCCTAACCATAACGCATACCCTAACCCTAACCCCTACCCTAAACCTAACACGTACTCTAATCGTAACCCGTACCCTAAACCGAGCCCTAACCCTAAAACTAACCCTAACCCTAACCCTAACCCATACCCTACGCCGTACCCGAAGCCCTCCCCGAACCCGTACCCTAAGCCGTACCCTAAGCCTAACCCTAAGCCTAACCCTAACCCTAGGCTACCCTTGACTGCTTCTGCCTCCAATAGATTTCCTAAGCACTAGTGTTTTAAGGAACAGCTTAAAAAGAGAATCCTAATGTGATTTCTTTATAATGGGTGTGTTCCTTATCTTATCCTAGTGTCTAAACTCTTCTCCATGGCTGGACCCCCAAATAATATTCCTTTACGTGCTAAGGGGTATCTAGAGAGTGGGATAGGTTTAATAACTACCCTAACCCTAACGCGTACCCTAACCCTAACCCCTACCCTAAACCTAACACGTACCCTAATTCTAACCCGTACCCTAAACCGAGCCCTAACCCTAACACTAAACCTAACCCTAACCCTAACACATACCCTACACCGTACCCAAAGCCCTCCCCGAACCTGTACCGTAAGCCTAACCCTAAGCCTAACCCTAACCCTAGGCTACCCTTGACTGCTTCTGCCTCCAATAGATTTCCTAAGCACTAGTGTTTTAAGGAACAGCTTAAAAAGAGAATCCTAATGTGATTTCTTTATAATAGGTGTTTTCCTTATCTTATCCTAATGTCTAAACTCTTCTCCATGGCTGGACCCCCAAATAATATTCCTTTACGTGCTAAGGGGTATCTAGAGAGTGGGATAGGTTTAATAACTACCCTAACCCTAACGCGTACCCTAACGCTAACCCCTACCCTAACCTTAACACGTACCCTAATCCTATCCCGTACCCTAAACGGAGCCCTAACCCTAACATTAACCCAAACCCTAACCCTAACCCATACCCTCCGCCGTACACGAAGCCCTCCCCGAACCCGTACCCTAAGCCTAACCCTAAGCCTAACCCTAACCCTAGGCTACCCTTGACTGCTTCTGCCTCCAATAGATTTCCTAAGCACTAGTGTTTTAAGGAACAGCTTAATAAGAGAATCCTAATGTGATTTCTTTATAATGTGTGTGTTCCTTATATTATCTTAGTGTCTAAACGCTTCTCCATGGCTGGACCCCCAAATAATACTCCTTTACGTGCTAAGGGGTATTTAGAGAGTGGGATAGGTTTAATAACTACCCTAACCCTAACGCGTACCCTAACCCTAACCCCTACCATAACCCTAACACGTACCCTAATCCTAACCCGTACCCTAAACCGAGCCGTAATCCTAACACTAATCCTAAACCTAACCCTAACCCATACCCTACGCCATACCCGAAGCCCTCCCCGAACCCGTACCGTATGCCGTACCCTAAGCCTAACCCTAAGCCTAAAGCTAACCCTAGGCTACCCTTGACTGCTTCTGCCTCCAATAGATTTCCTAAGCACTAGTGTTTTAAGGAACAGCTTAAAAAGAGAATCCTAATGTGATTTCTTTATAATGGGTGTGTTGCTTATCTTATCCTAGTGTCTAAACTCTTCTCCATGGCTGGACCTCCAAATAATATTCCTTTACGTGCTAAGGGGTATCTAGAGAGTGGGATAGGTTTAATAACTAACCTAACCCTAACGCGTACCCTAACCCTAACCCCTACCCTAACCCTAACACGTACCCTAATCCTAACCCGTACCCTAAACCGAGCCCTAACCCTAACACTAACCCTAACCCTAACCCTAACTCATACCCTACACCGTACCCGAAGCCCTCACCGAACCCGTACCCTAAGCCGTACCCTAAGTCTAACCCTAAGCCTATCCCTACCCCTAGGCTACCCTTGACTGCTTCTGCCTCCAATAGATTCCCTAAGCACTAGTGTTTTAAGGAACAGCTTAAAAAGAGAATCCTAATGTGATTTCTTTATAATGGGTGTGTTCCTTATCTTATCCTAGTGTCTAAACTCTTCTCCATGGCTGGACCCCCAAATAATATTCCTTTACGTGCTAAGGGGTATCTAGAGAGTGGGATAGGTTTAATAACTACCTTAACCCTAACGCGTACCCTAACCCTAACCCCTACCCTAACCCTAACACGTACCCTAATCCTAACCCGTACCCTAAACCGAGCCCTAACCCTAACACTAACCCTAACCCTAACCCTAACACATACCCTACACCGTACCCGAAGCCCTCCCCGAACCCGTACCCTAAGCCGTACCCTAAGCCTAACCCTAAGCCTAACCCTAACCCTAGACTACCCTTGACTGCTTCTGCCTCCAATAGATTTCCTAAGCACTAGTGTTTTAAGGAACAGCTTAAAAAGAGAATCCTAATGTGATTTCTTTATAATGGGTGTGTTCCTTATCTTATACTAGTGTCTAAACTATTTTCCATGGCTGGACCCCCAAATAATATTCCTTTACGTGCTAAGGGGTATCTAGAGAGTGGGATAGTTTTAATAACTACCCTAACCATAACGCATACCCTAACCCTAACCCCTACCCTAAACCTAACACGTACTCTAATCCTAACCCGTACCCTAAACCGAGCCCTAACCCTACAACTAACCCTAACCCTAACCCTAACCCATACCCTACGCCGTACCCGAAGCCCTCCCCGAACCCGTACCCTAAGCCGTACCCTAAGCCTAACCCTAAGCCTAACCCTAACCCTAGGCTACCCTTGACTGCTTCTGCATCCAATAGATTTCCTAAGCACTAGTGTTTTTAGGAACAGCTTAAAAAGAGAATCCTAATGTGATTTCTTTATAATGGGTGTGTTCCTTATCTTATCCTAGTGTCTAAACTCTTCTCCATGGCTGGACCCCCAAATAATATTCCTTTACGTGCTAAGGGGTATCTAGAGAGTGGGATAGTTTTAATAACTACCCTAACCATAACGCATACCCTAACCCTAACCCCTACCCTAAACCTAACACGTACTCTAATCGTAACCCGTACCCTAAACCGAGCCCTAACCCTAAAACTAACCCTAACCCTAACCCTAACCCATACCCTACGCCGTACCCGAAGCCCTCCCCGAACCCGTACCCTAAGCCGTACCCTAAGCCTAACCCTAAGCCTAACCCTAACCCTAGGCTACCCTTGACTGCTTCTGCCTCCAATAGATTTCCTAAGCACTAGTGTTTTAAGGAACAGCTTAAAAAGAGAATCCTAATGTGATTTCTTTATAATGGGTGTGTTCCTTATCTTATCCTAGTGTCTAAACTCTTCTCCATGGCTGGACCCCCAAATAATATTCCTTTACGTGCTAAGGGGTATCTAGAGAGTGGGATAGGTTTAATAACTACCCTAACCCTAACGCGTACCCTAACCCTAACCCCTACCCTAACCCTAACACGTACCCTAATCCTATCCCGTACCCTAAACGGAGCCCTAACCCTAACATTAACCCAAACCCTAACCCTAAACCATACCCTCCGCCGTACACGAAGCCCTCCCCGAACCCGTACCCTAAGCCTAACCCTAAGCCTAACCCTAACCCTAGGCTACCCTTGACTGCTTCTGCCTCCAATAGATTTCCTAAGCACTAGTGTTTTAAGGAACAGCTTAAAAAGAGAATCCTAATGTGATTTCTTTATAATGTGTGTGTTCCTTATATTATCTTAGTGTCTAAACGCTTCTCCATGGCTGGACCCCCAAATAATACTCCTTTACGTGCTAAGGGGTATTTAGAGAGTGGGATAGGTTTAATAACTACCCTAACCCTAACGCATACCCTAACCCTAACCCCTACCCTAACCCTAACACGTACCCTAATCCCAACCCGTACCCTAAACCGAGCCGTAATCCTAACACTAATCCTAAACCTAACCCTAACCCATACCCTACGCCATACCCGAAGCCCTCCCCGAACCCGTACCGTAAGCCGTACCCTAAGCCTAACCCTAAGCCTAACCCTAACCCTAGGCTACCCTTGACTGCTTCTGCCTCAAATAGATTTCCTAAGCACTAGTGTTTTAAGGAACAGCTTAAAAAGAGAATCCTAATGTGATTTCTTTATAATGGGTGTGTTCCCTATCTTATCCTAGTGTCTAAACTCTTCTCCATGGCTGGACCCCCAAATAATATTCCTTTACGTGCTAAGGGGTATCTAGAGAGTGGGATAGTTTTAATAACTACCCTAACCATAACGCGTACGCTAACCCTAACCCCTACCGTAAACCTAACACGTACTCTAATCCTAACCCGTACCCTAAACCGAGCCCTAACCCTAAAACTAACCCTAACCCTAACCCTAACCCATACCCTACGCCATACCCGAAGCCCTCCCCGAACCCGTACCCTAAGCCGTACCCTAAGCCTAACCCTAAGCCTAACCCTAACCCTAGGCTACCCTTGACTGCTTCTGCCTCCAATAGATTTCCGAAGCACTAATGTTTTAAGGAACAGCTTAAAAAGAGAATCCTAATGTGATTTCTTTATAATGTGTGTGTTCCTTATATTATCTTAGTGTCTAAACTCTTCTCCATGGCTGGACCCACAAATAATACTCCTTTACGTGCTAAGGGGTATCTAGAGAGTGGGATAGGTTTAATAACTACCCTAACCCTAACGCGTACCCTAACCCTAACCCCTACCCTAACCCTAACACGTACCCTAATCCTAACCCGTACCCTAAACCGAGCCGTAAACGTAACACTAACCCTAACTCTAACCCTAACCCATACCCTACGCCGAATCCGAAGCCCTCCCCGAACCCATACCCTAAGCCGTACCCTAAGCCTAACCCTAAGCTTAACCCTAACCCTAGGCTACCCTTGACTGCTTCTGCCTCCAATAGATTTTCTAAGCACTAGTGTTTTAAGAAACAGATTAAAAAGAGAATCCTAATGTGATTTCTTTCTCATGGGTGTGTTCCTTATCTTATCCTAGTGTCTAAACTCTTCTCCATGGCTGGACCTCCAAATAATATTCCTTTACGTGCTAAGGGGTATCTAGAGAGTGGGATAGGTTTAATAACTACACTAACCCTAACGCGTACCCTAACCCAAACCCCTACCGTAACACTAACACGTACCCTAATCCTAACCAATACCCTAAACCGAGCCCTAACCCTAACACTAACCCTAACCCTAACTCTAACCCATACCCTACGCCGTACCCGAAGCCCTCCCCGAAACCGTACCCTCTGCCGTACCCTAAGCCTAACCCTAAGCCTAACCCTAACCCTAGGATACCCTTGACAGCTTCTGCCTCCAATAGATTTCCTAAGCACTAGTGTTTTAAGGAACAGCTTAAAAAGAGAATCCTAATGTGATTTCTTTATAATGGGTATGTTCCTTATCTTATCCTAGTGTCTAAACTTTTCTCCATGGCTGGACCCCCAAATAATATTCCTTTACGTGCTAAGGGGTATCTAGATATTGGGATAGGTTTAATCACTACCTTAACCCTAACACGTACACTAACCCTAACTACTACCCTAACCCTAACACGTACCCTAATCCTAATCCATACCCTAAACCGAGCCCTAACCGTAACACTAACCCTAACCCTAACCCTAACCCATACCCTACGCCGTATCCGAACCCCTCCCACAACCCGTACCCTAAGCCGTACCCTAACCCTAACCCTAAGCCTAACCCTATCCCTAGGCTACGCTTGACTGCTTCTGCCTCCAATAGATTTCCTAAGCACTAGTGTTTTAAGGAACAGCTTAAAAAGAGAATCCTAATGTGATTTCTTTATAATAGGTGTTTTCCTTATCTTATCCTAGTGTCTAAACTCTTCTCCATGGCTGGACCCCCAAATAATATTCCTTTACGTGCTAAGGGGTATCTAGAGAGTGGGATAGGTTTAATAACTACCCTAACCCTAACGCGTACCCTAACGCTAACCCCTACCCTAACCCTAACACGTACCCTAATCCTATCGCGTACCCTAAACGGAGCCCTAACCCTAACATTAACGCAAAACCTAACCCTAACCCATACCCTCCGCCTTACACGAAGCCCTCCCTGAACCCGTACCCTAAGCCTAACCCTAAGCCTTACCCTAACCCTAGGCTACCCTTGACTACTTCTGCCTCCAATAGATTTCTTAAGCACTAGTCTTTTAAGGAACAGCTTAAAAAGAGAATCCTAATGTGATTTCTTTATAATGGTTGTGTTCCTTATCTTATCCTAGTGTCTAAACTCTTCTCCATGGCTGGACCTCCAAATAATATACCTTTACGTGCTAAGGGGTATCTAGAGAGTGGGATAGGTTTAATAACTACACTAACCCTAACGCGTACCCTAACCCTAACCCCTACCCTAACCATAACACGTACCCTAATCCTAACCAATACCCTAAACCGTGCCCTAACCCTAACACTAACCCTAACTCTAACCCTAAACCATACCCTACGCCGTACCCGAAGACCTCCCCGAACCAGTACCCTAAGCCGTACCCTAAGCCTAACCCTAAGCCTAAACCTAACCCTAGGCTACCCTTGACTGCTTCTGCCTCCAATAGATTTCCTAAGCACTAGTGTTTTAAGGAACAGCTTAAAAAGAGAATCCTAATGTGATTTCTTTATAATAGGTGTTTTCCTTACCTTATCCTAGTGTCTAAACACTTCTCCATGGCTGGACCCCCAAATAATATTCCTTTACGTGCTAAGGGGTATCTAGAGAGTGAGATAGGTTTAATAACTAGCCTAACCCTAACACGTACCCTAACGCTAACCCCTACCCTAACCCTATCACGTACCCTAATCCTATCCCGTACCCTAAACGGAGCCCTAACCCTAACATTAACCCAAACCCTAACCCTAACCCATACCCTCCGCCGTACACGAAGCCCTCCCCGAACCCGTACCCTAAGCCTAACCCTAAGCCGAACCCTAACCCTAGGCTACCCTTGACTGCTTCGGCCTCCAATAGATTTCCTAAGCACTAGTGTTTTAAGGAACAGCTTAAAAAGAGAATCCTAATGTGATTTCTTTATAATGTGTGTGTTCCTTATATTATCTTAGTTTCTAAACTCTTCTCCATGGCTGGACCCCCAAATAATACTCCTTTACGTGCTAAGGGGTATCTAGAGAGTGGGATAGGTTTAATAACTACCCTAACCCTAACGCGTACCCTAACCCTAACCCCTACCCTAACCCTAACACGTACCCTAATCCTAACCCGTACCCTAAACTGAGCCCTAACCCTAAAACTAACCCTAACCTTAACCCTAACAAATACCCTACCCCGTACCCGAAGCCCTCCCCGAACCCGTACCCTAAGCCGTACCCTAAGCATAACCCTAAGCCTAACCCTAACCCTAGGCTACCCTTGACTGCTTCTGCCTCCAATAGATTTCCTAAGTACTAGTGTTTTAAGGAACAGCGTAAAAAGAGAATCCTAATGTGATTTTTTATAATGGGTGTGTTCCTTATCTTATCCTAGTGTCTAAATTCTTCTCCATGGCTGGACCCCCTAATAATATTCCTTTATGTGCTAAGGGGTATCTAGAGATTGGGATAGGTTTAATAACTACACCAACCCTAACGCGTATCCTAACCCTAAACCCTACCCTAACCCTAACACGTACCCTAATCCTAAACAATACCCTAAACCGTGCCCTAACCCTAACACTAACCCTAACCCTAACCCATACCCTACGCTGTACCCGAAGCCCTCCCCGAACCCGTACCCTAAGACGTACCCTAAGCCTAACCCTAAGCCTAACACTAACCCTAGGCTACCCTTGACTGCTTCTGCCTCCAATAGATTTCCTAAGCACTAGTGTTTTAAGGAACAGCTTAAAAAGAGAATCCTAATGTGATTTCTTTATAATGGGTGTGTTCCTTATCTTATCCTACTGTCTAAACTCTTCTCCATGGCTGGACCTCCAAATAATATTCCTTTACGTGCTAAGGGGTATCTAGAGAGTGGGATAGGTTTAATAACTACCCTAACTCTAACGCGTACCCTAACCCTAACCCCTACCCTAACCCTAACACGTACCCTAATCCTAACCCGTACCCTAAACCGAGCCCTAACCCTAACACTAACACTAACTCTAACCCTAACACATACCCTACACCGTACCCGAAGCCCTCCCCGAACCCGTACCCTAAGCCTAACCCTAACCCTAGGCTACCCTTGACTGCTTCTGCCTCCAATAGATTTCCTAAGCACTAGTGTTTTAAGGAACAGCTTAAAAAGAGAATCCTAATGTGATTTCTTTATAATGGGTGTGTTCCCTATCTTATCCTAGTGTCTAATCTCTTCTCCATGGCTGGACCTCCAAATAATATTCCTTTAAATGCTAAGGGGTATCTAGAGAGTGGGATAGGTTTAATAACTACACTAACCCTAACGCGTACCCTAACCCTAACCCCTACCCTAACCCTAACACGTACCCTAATCCTAACCCATACCCTAAACCGTGCCCTAACCCTAACACTAACCCTAACCCTAACCCTAACCCATACCCTACGCTGTACCCGAAGCCCTCCCCGAACCCGTACCCTAAACCGTACCCTAAGATTAACCCTAAGCCTAACCCTTACCCTAGGCTACCCTTGACTGCTTCTGCCTCCAATAGATTTCCTAAGCACTAGTGTTTTAAGGAACAGCTTAAAAAGAGAATCCTAATGTGATTTCTTTATAATAGGTGTTTTCCTTATCTTATCCTAGTGTCTAAACACTTCTCCATGGATGGACCCCCAAATAATATTCCTTTACGTGCTAAGGGGTATCTAGAGAGTGGGATAGGTTTAATAACTACCCTAACCCTAACGCGTACCCTAACCCTAACCCCTACCTTAGCCCTAACACGTACCCTAATCCTATCCCGTACCCTAAACCGAGCCCTGACCCTAACACTAACCCTAACCCTAACCCTAACACATACCCTACACCGTACCCGAAGCCCTCCCCGAACCCGTACCCTAAGCCGTACCCTAAGCCTAACCCTAACCCTAGGCTACCCTTGACTGCTTCTGCCTCCAATAGATTTCCTAAGCACTAGTGTTTTAAGGAACAGCTGAAAAAGAGAATCCTAATGTGATTTCTTTATAATGGGTGTGTTCCTTATCTTATCCTAGTGTCTAAACTCTTCTCCATGGCTGGACCACCAAATAATATTCCTTTACGTGCTAAGGGGTATCTAGAGAGTGGGATAGGTTTAATAACTACCCTAACCCTAACGCGTACCCTAACGCTAACCCCTACGCTAACCCTAACACGTACCCTAATCCTATCCCGTACCCTAAACGGAGCCCTAACCCTATCATTAACCCAAACCCTAACCCTAACCCATACCCTCCGCCGTACACGAAGCCCTCCCCGAACCCGTACCCTAAGCCTAACCCTAAGCCTAACCCTAACCCTACGCTACCCTTGACTGCTTCTGCCTCCAATAGATTTCCTAAGCACTTGTGTTTTAAGGAACAGCTTAAAAAGAGAATCCTAATGTGATTTCTTTATAATGTGTGTGTTCCTTATATTATCTTAGTGTCTAAACTCTTCTCCATGGCTGGACTCCCAAATAATACTCCTTTATGTGCTAAGGGGTATCTACAGAGTGGGATAGGTTTAATAACTACCCTAACCCTAACGCGTACCCTAACCCTAACCCCTACCATAACCCTAACACGTACCCTAATCCTAACCCGTACCCTAAACTGAGCCCTAACCCTAAAACTAACCCTAACCCTAACCCTAACACATACCCTACGCCGTACCCGAAGCCCTCCCCGAACCCGTACCCTAAGCCGTACCCTAAGCCTAACCCTAAGCCTAACCCTAACCCTAGGTTACCCTTGACTGCTTCTGCCTCCAATAGATTTCCTAAGTACTAGTGTTTTAAGGAACAGCTTAAAAAGAGAATCCTAATGTGATTTCTTTATAATGGGTGTGTTCCTTATCTTATCCTAGTGTCTAAACTTTTCTCCATGGCTGGACCCCCAAATAATATTCCTTTACGTGCTAAGGGGTATCTAGATATTGGGATAGGTTTAATCACTACCTTAACCCTAACACGTACACTAACCCTAACTACTACCCTAACCCTAACACGTACCCTAATCCTAATCCATACCCTAAACCGAGCCCTAACCCTAACACTAACACTAACCCTAACCCAAACCCATACCCTACGCCGTATCCGAACCCCTCCCACAACCCGTACCCTAAGCCGTACCCTAACCCTAACCCTAAGCCTAACCCTAACCCTAGGCTACCCTTGACTGCTTCTGCCTCCAATAGATTTCCTAAGCGCTAGTGTTTTAAGGAACAGCTTAAAAAGAGAATCCTAATGTGATTTCTTTATAATGGGTGTGTTCCTTATCTTATCCTAGTGTCTAAACTCTTCTCCATGGCTGGACCCCCAAATAATATTCCTTTACGTGCTAAGGGGTATCTAGAGAGTGGGATAGGTTTAATAACTACCCTAACCATAACGCGTACCCTAACCCTAACACCTACCCTAAACCTAACACGTACCCTAATCCTAACTCGTAACCTAAACCGAGCCCTAACGCTAACACTAACCCTAACCCTAACCCTAACCCATATTCTACGCCGTACCCGAAGCCCTCCCCGAACCCGTACCGTAAGCCGTACCCTAAGCCTAACCCTAAGCCTAAACCTAACCCTAGGCTACCCTTGACTGTTTCTGCCTCCAATAGATTTCCTAAGCACTAGTGTTTTAAGGAACAGCTTAAAAAGAGAATCCTAATGTGATTTCTTTATACTGGGTGTGTTCCTTATCTTATCCTAGTGTCTAAACTCTTCTCCATGGCTGGACCTTCAAATAATATTCCTTTACGTGCTAAGGGGTATCTAGAGAGTGGGATAGGTTTAATAACTACCCTAACCCTAACGCGTACCCTAACCCTAACCTCTACCCTAACCCTAACACGTAACCTAATTCTAACCCATACCCTAAACCGGGCCCTAACCCTAACACTAACCCTAACCCTAACCCTAACACATACCCTACACCGTACCCGAAGCCCTCCCCGAACCCGTACCCTAAGCCGTACCCTAAGCCTAACCCTAAGCCTAACCATAACCCTAGGCTACCCTTGACTGCTTCTGCCTCCAATAGATTTCCTAAGCACTAGTGTTTTAAGGAACAGCTGAAAAAGAGAATCCTAATGTGATTTCTTTATAATGGGTGTGTTCCTTATCTTATCCTAGTGTCTAAACTCTTCTCCATGTCTGGACCCCCAAATAATATTCCTTTACGTGCTAAGGGGTATCTAGAGAGTGGGATAGGTTTAATAACTACCCTAACCCTAACGCGTACCCTAACGCTAACCCCTACCCTAACCCTAACACGTACCCTAATCCTATCCCGTACCCTAAACGGAGCCCTAACCCTAACATTAACCCAAACCCTAACCCTAACCCATACCCTCCGCCGTACACGAAGCCCTCCTCAAACACGTACCCTAAGCCTAACCCTAAGACTAACCCTAACCCTAGGCTACCCTTGACTGCTTCTGCCAACAATAGATTTCCTAAGCACTAGTGTTTTAAGGAACAGCTTAAAAAGAGAATCCTAATGTGATTTCTTTATAATGGGTGTGTTCCTTATCTTATCCTAGTGTCTAAACTCTTCTCCATGGCTGGACCCCCAAATAATATTCCTTTATGTGCTAAGGGGTATCTAGAGAGTGTGATAGGTTTAATAACTACCCTAACCCTAATGCGTACCCTAACCCTAACCCCTACACTAAACCTAACACGTACCCTAATCCTAACCCGTACCCTAAACCGAGCCCTAACCCTAACACTAACCCTAACCCTAACCCTAACCCATACCCTACGCCGTACCCGAAGCCCTCCCCGAACCCGTACCGTAAGCCGTACCCTAAGCCTAACCCTAAGCGTAACCCTAAACCTAGGCTACCCTTGACTGCTTCTGCCTCCAATAGATTTCCTAAGCACTAGTGTTTTAAGGAACAGCTTAAAAAGAGAATCCTAATGTGATTTCTTTATAATGGGTGTGTTCCCTATCTTATCCTAGTGTCTAATCTCTTCTCCATGGCTGGACCTCCAAATAATATTCCTTTAAATGCTAAGGGGTATCTAGAGAGTGGGATAGGTTTAATAACTACACTAACCCTAACGCGTACCCTAACCCTAACCCCTACCCTAACCCTAACACGTACCCTAATCCTAACCCATACCCTAAACCGTGCCCTAACCCTAACACTAACCCTAACCCTAACCCTAACCCATACCCTACGCTGTACCCGAAGCCCTCCCCGAACCCGTACCCTAAACCGTACCCTAAGATTAACCCTAAGCCTAACCCTAACCCTAGGCTACCCTTGACTGCTTCTGCCTCCAATAGATTTCCTAAGCACTAGTGTTTTAAGGAACAGCTTAAAAAGAGAATCCTAATGTGATTTCTTTATAATAGGTGTTTTCCTTATCTTATCCTAGTGTCTAAACACTTCTCCATGGATGGACCCCCAAATAATATTCCTTTACGTGCTAAGGGGTATCTAGAGAGTGGGATAGGTTTAATAACTACCCTAACCCTAACGCGTACCCTAATGCTAACCCCTACCCTAACCCTAACACGTACCCTAATCCTATCCCGTACCCTAAACGGAGCCCTAACCCTAACATTAACCCAAACCCTAACCCTAACCCATACCCTCCGCCGTACACGAAGCCCTCCCCGAACCCGTACCCTAAGCCTAACCCTAAGCCTAACCCTAACCCTAGGCTACCCTTGACTGTTTCTGCCTCCAATAGATTTCCTAAGCACTAGTGTTTTAAGGAACAGCTTAAAAAGAGAATCCTAATGTGATTTCTTTATAATGTGTGTGTTCCTTATATTATCTTAGTGTCTAAACTCTTCTCCATGGCTGGACCCCCAAATAATACTCCTTTACGTGCTAAGGGGTATCTACAGAGTGGGATAGGTTTAATAACTACCCTAACCCTAACGCGTACCCTAATCCTAACCCCTACCATAACCCTAACACGTACCCTAATCCTAATCCGTACCCTAAACTGAGCCCTAGCCCTAAAACTAACCCTAACCCTAACCCTAACACATACCCTACGCCGTACCCGAAGCCCTCCCCGAACCCGTACCCTAAGCCGTACCCTAAGCCTAACCCTAAGCCTAACCCTAACCCTAGGTTACCCTTGACTGCTTCTGCCTCCAATAGATTTCCTAAGCACTAGTGTTTTAAGGAACAGCTTAAAAAGAGAATCCTAATGTGATTTCTTTATAATGGGTGTGTTCCTTATCTTATCCTAGTGTCTAAACTCTTCTCCATGGCTGGACCCCCTAATAATATTCCTTTACGTGCTAAGGGGTATCTAGAGAGTGGGATAGGTTTAATAACTACCCTAACCCTAACGCGTACCCTAACCCTAACCCCTACACTAAACCTAAAATGTACTCTAATCCTAACCCGTACCCTAAACCGAGCCCTAACCCTAACACTAACCCTAACCCTAACCTTAACCCATACCCTACGCCGTACCCGAAGCCCTCCCCGAACCCGTACCGTAAGCCATACCCTAAGCCTAACCCTAAGCGTAACCCTAACCCTAGGCTACCCTTGACTGCTTCTGCCTCCAATAGATTTCCTAAGCACTAGTGTTTTAAGGAACAGCTTAAAAAGAGAATCCTAATGTGATTTCTTTATGATGGGTGTGTTCCTTATCTTATCCTAGTGTCTAAACTCTTCTCCATGGCTAGACCTCCAAATAATATTCCTTTACGTGCTAAGGGGTATCTAGAGAGTGGGATAGGTTTAATAACTACCCTAACCCTAACGTGTACCCTAACCCTAACCTCTACCCTAACCCTAACACGTAAACTAATTCTAACCCATACCCTAAACCGAGCCCTAACCCTAACACTAACCCTAAACCTAACCCTAACCCATACCCTCCGCCGTACACGAAGCCCTCCCCGAACCCGTACCCTAAGCCTAACCCTAAGCCTAACCCTAACCCTAGGCTACCCTTGACTGTTTCTGCCTCCAATAGATTTCCTAAGCACTAGTGTTTTAAGGAACAGCTTAAAAAGAGAATCCTAATGTGATTTCTTTATAATGGGTGTGTTCCTTATCTTATCCTAGTGTCTAAACTCTTCTCCATGGCTGGACCCCCTAATAATATTCCTTTACGTGCTAAGGGGTATCTAGAGAGTGGGATAGGTTTAATAACTACCCTAACCCTAACGCGTACCCTAACGCTAACCCCTACCCTAACCCTAACACGTACCCTAATCCTATCCCGTACCCTAAACGGAGCCCTAACCCTAACATTAACACAAACCCTAACCCTAACCCATACCCTCCGCCGTACACGAAGCCCTCCTCGAACCCGTACCCTAAGCCTAACCCTAAGCCTAACCCTAACCCTAGGCTACCCTTGACTGCTTCTGCATCCAATAGATTTCCTAAGCACTAGTGTTTTTAGGAACAGCTTAAAAAGAGAATCCTAATGTGATTTCTTTATAATGGGTGTGTTCCTTATCTTAACCTAGTGTCTAAACTCTTCTCCATGGCTGGACCCCCAAATAATATTCCTTTATGTGCTAAGGGGTATCTAGAGAGTGTGATAGGTTTAATAACTACCCTAACCCTAACGCGTACCCTAACCCTAACCTCTACACTAAACCTAACACGTACCCTAATCCTAACCCGTACCCTAAACCGAGCCCTAACCCTAACACTAACCCTAACCCTATCCCTAACCCATACCCTACGCAATACCCGAAGCCCTCCCTGAACCCGTACCGTAAGCCGTACCCTAAGCCTAACCCTAAGCGTAACCCTAAACCTAGGCTACCCTTGACTGCTTCTGCCTCCAATAGATTTCCTAAGCACTAGTCTTTTAAGGAAAAGCTTAAAAAGAGAATCCTAATGTGATTTCTTTATAATGGGTGTGTTCCTTATCTTATCCTAGTGTCTAAACTCTTCTCCATGGCTGGACCTCCACATAATATTCCTTTACGTGCTAAGGGGTATCTAGAGAGTGGGATAGGTTTAATAAATACACTAACCCTAACGCGTACCCTAACCCTAACCCCTACCCTAACCCTAACACGTACCCTAATCCTAACCAATACCCTAAACCGTGCCCTAACCCTAATACTAACCCTAACCCTAACCCTAACCCATACCCTACGCTGTACCCGAAGCCCTCCCCGAACCCGTACCCTAAGCCGTACCCTAAGATTAACCCTAAGCCTAACCCTAACCCTAGGCTACCCTTGACTGCTTCTGCCTCCAATAGATTTCCTACGCACTAGTGTTTTAAGGAACAGCTTAAAAAGAGAATCCTAATGTGATTTCTTTATAATAGGTGTTTTCCTTATCTTATCCTAGTGTCTAAACACTTCTCCATGGCTGGACCCCCAAATAATATTCCTTTACGTGCTAAGGGGTATCTAGAGAGTGGGATAGGTTTAATAACTACCCTAACACTAACGCGTACCCTAATCCTATCCCGTACCCTAAACGGAGCCCTAACCCTAACATTAACCCAAACCCTAACCCTAACCCATACCCTCCGCGGTACAGGAAGCCCTCCCCGAACCCGAACCGTAAGCCGTACCCTAAGCCTAACCCTAACTCTAGTCTACCTTTGACTGCTTCTGCCTCCAATAGATTTCCTAAGCACTAGTGTTTTAAGGAACAGCTTAAAAAGAGAATCCTAATGTGATTTCTTTATAATGGGTGTGTTCCTTATCTTATCCTAGTGTCTAAACTCTTCTCCATGGCTGGACCTCCAAATAATATTCCTTTACGTGCTAAGGGTTATCTAGAGACTGGGATAGGTTTAATAAGTACACTAACCCTAACGCGTACCCTAACCCTAACCCCTACCCTAACACTAACACGTACCCTAATCCTAAACAATACCCTAAACCGTGCCCTAACCCTAACACTAACCCTAACCCTAACCCATACCCTACGCCGTACTCGAAGCCCTCCCTGAACCCGTACCCTATGCCTTACCCTAAGCCTAACCCTAAGCGTAAACCTAACCCTAGGCTACCCCTAACTGCTTCTGCCTCCAATAGATTTACTAAGCAATAGTGTTTTATGGAACAGCTTAAAAAGAAAATCCTAATGTGATTTCTTTATAATGGGTGTGTTCATTATCTTATCCTAGTGTCTAAACTCTTCTCCATGGCTGGACCCCCAAATAACATTCCTTTACGTGCTAAGGGGTATCTAGAGAGTGGGATAGGTTTAATAACTACGCTAAACCTAATGCGTACCCTAAACCTAACCCCTACCCTAACCCTAACACGTACCCTAATCCTAACCCGTACCCTAAACCGAGCCCTAACCCTAACACTAACCCTATTCCTAACCCTAACCCATACCCTACGCCGTACCCGAAACCCTCCCCGAACCCGTACCCTAAGCCATACCCTAAGCCTATACGTAAGCCTAAACCTAACCCTAGGCTACCCTTGACTGCTTCTGCCTCCAATAGATTTTCTAAGCACTAGTGTTTTAAGGAACAGCTTAAAAAGAGAATCCTAATGTGATTTCTTTATAATGGGTGTGTTCCTTATCTTATCCTAGTGTCTAAACTCTACTCCATGGCTGGACCCCCTAATATTCCTTTACGTGCTAAGGGGTATCTAGAGAGTGGGATAGGTTTAATAACTACCCTAACCCTAACGCGTACCCTAACCCTAACCCCTACACTAAACCTAACACGTACACTAATCCTAACCCGTACCCTAAACCGAGCCCTAACCCTAACACTAACCCTAACCCTAACCCTAACCCATACCCTACGCTGTACCCGAAGCCCTCCCCGAACCCGTACCCTAAGCCGTACCCTAAGCCTAACCCTAAGCCTTACCCTAACCCTAGGCTACCCTTGACTGCTTCTGCCTCCAATAGATTTTCTAAGCACTAGTGTTTTAAGAAACAGTTTAAAAAGAGAATCCTAATGTGATTTCTTTATAATGGGTGTGTTCCTTATCTTATCCTAGTGTCTAAACTCTTCTCCATGGCTGGACCTCCAAATAATATTCCTTTACGTGCTAAGGGGTATCTAGAGAGTGGGATAGGTTTAATAACTACACTAACCCTAACGCGTACCCTAACCCTACCCCTACCCTAACCCTAACATGTACCCTAATCCTAATCAATACCCTAAACCGTGCCCTAACCCTAACACTAACCCTAACCCTAACCCATAACCTACGCTGTACCCGAAGCCCTCCCCGAACCCGTACCCTAAGCCGTACCCTAAGCCTAACCCTAAGCCTAACCCTAAACCTAGGCTACCCTTGACTGCTTCTGCCTCCAATAGATTTCCTAAGCACTAGTGTTTTAAGGAACAGCTTAAAAAGAGAATCCTAATGTGATTTCTTTATAATGGGTGTGTTCCCTATCTTATCCTAGTGTCTAAACTCTTCTCCATGGCTGGACCTCCAAATAATATTCCTTTACGTGCTAAGGGGTATCTAGAGAGTGGGATAGGTTTAATGACTACCCTAACCCGAACGCGTACTCTAACCCTAACCCCTACCCTAACCCTAACACATACCCTAAACCGAACCCTAACCCTAACACTAACCCTAACCCTAACCCTAACCCATACCCTACGCCGTACCCGAAGCCCACCTCGAACCCGTACCCTAAGCCGTACCCTAAGCCTAACCCTAAGCCTTACCCTAACCCTAGGCTACCCTTGACTGCTTCTGCCTCCTATAGATTTCCTAAGCACTAGTGTTTTAAGAAACCGCTTAAAAAGAGAATCGTAATGTGATTTCTTTATAATGGGTGTGTTCCTTATCTTATCCTAGTGTCTAAACTCTTCTCCATGGCTGGACCTCCAAATAATATTCCTTTACGGGCTAAGGGGTATCTAGAGAGTGGGATAGGTTTAATAACTACACTAACCCTAACGCGTACCCTAACCCAAACCCCTACTGTAATCCTAACACGTACCCTAATCCTAACCAATAACCTAAACCGAGCCCTAACCCTAACACTAACCCTAACCCTAACCCATACCCTACGCCGTATCCGAACCCTTCCCACAACCCGTACCCTAAGCCGTACCCTAACCCTAACCCTAAGCCTAACACTAACCCTAGGCTACCCTTGACTGTTTCTGCCTCCAATAGATTTCCTAAGCACTAGTGTTTTAAGGAACAGCTTAAAAAGAGAATCCTAATGTGATTTCTTTATACTGGGTGTGTTCCTTATCTTATCCTAGTGTCTAAACACTTCTCCATGGATGGACCCCCAAATAATATTCCTTTACGTGCTAAGGGGTATCTAGAGAGTGGGATAGGTTTAATAACTACCCTAACCCTAACGCGTACCCTAATGCTAACCCCTACCCTAACCCTAACACGTACCCTAATCCTATCCCGTACCCTAAACGGAGCCCTAACCCTAACATTAACCCAAACCCTAACCCTAACCCATACCCTCCGCCGTACACGAAGCCCTCCCCGAACCCGTACCCTAAGCCTAACCCTAAGCCTAACCCTAACCCTAGGCTACCCTTGACTGTTTCTGCCTCCAATAGATTTCCTAAGCACTAGTGTTTTAAGGAACAGCTTAAAAAGAGAATCCTAATGTGATTTCTTTATAATGTGTGTGTTCCTTATATTATCTTAGTGTCTAAACTCTTCTCCATGGCTGGACCCCCAAATAATACTCCTTTACGTGCTAAGGGGTATCTACAGAGTGGGATAGGTTTAATAACTACCCTAACCCTAACGCGTACCCTAACCCTAACCCCTACCATAACCCTAACACGTACCCTAATCCTAATCCGTACCCTAAACTGAGCCCTAGCCCTAAAACTAACCCTAACCCTAACCCTAACACATACCCTACGCCGTACCCGAAGCCCTCCCCGAACCCGTACCCTAAGCCGTACCCTAAGCCTAACCCTAAGCCTAACCCTAACCCTAGGTTACCCTTGACTGCTTCTGCCTCCAATAGATTTCCTAAGCACTAGTGTTTTAAGGAACAGCTTAAAAAGAGAATCCTAATGTGATTTCTTTATAATGGGTGTGTTCCTTATCTTATCCTAGTGTCTAAAGTCTTCTCCATGGCTGGACCCCCTAATAATATTCCTTTACGTGCTAAGGGGTATCTAGAGAGTGGGATAGGTTTAATAACTACCCTAACCCTAACGCGTACCCTAACCCTAACCCCTACACTAAACCTAAAATGTACCCTAATCCTAACCCGTACCCTAAACCGAGCCCTAACCCTAACACTAACCCTAACCCTAACCTTAACCCATACCCTACGCCGTACCCGAAGCCCTCCCCGAACCCGTACCGTAAGCCATACCCTAAGCCTAACCCTAAGCGTAAACCTAACCCTAGGCTACCCTTGACTGCTTCTGCCTCCAATAGATTTCCTAAGCACTAGTGTTTTAAGGAACAGCTTAAAAAGAGAATCCTAATGTGATTTCTTTATGATGGGTGTGTTCCTTATCTTATCCTAGTGTCTAAACTCTTCTCCATGGCTGGACCTCCAAATAATATTCCTTTACGTGCTAAGGTGTATCTAGAGAGTGGGATAGGTTTAATAACTACACTAACCCTAACGCGTACCCTAACCCTAACCCCTACCCTAACCGTAACACGTACCCTAATCCTAACCAATACCCTAAACCGTGCCCTAACCCTAACACTAACCCTAACCCTAACCCTAACCCATACCCTACGCTGTACCCGAAGCCCTCCCCGAACCCGTACCCTAAGCCGTACCCTAAGCCTAATCCTAAGCCTAACCCTAACCCTAGGCTACCCTTGACTGCTTCTGCCTCCAATAGATTTCCTAAGCACTAGTGTTTTAAGGAACAGCTTAAAAAGAGAATCCTAATGTGATTTCTTTATAATAGTTGTTTTCCTTATCTTATCCTAGTGTCTAAACTCTTCTCCATGGCTGGACCCCCAAATAATATTCCTTTACGTGCTAAGGGGTATCTAGAGAGTGGGATAGGTTTAATAACTACCCTAACCCTAACGCGTACCCTAACCCTAACCCCTACACTAAACCTAACACGTACCATAATCCTAACCCGTACCCTAAACCGAGCCCTAACCCTAAAACTTACCCTAACACATACACTACGCCGTACCCGAAGCCCTCCCCGAACCCGTACCCTAAGCCGTACCCTAAGCCGTACCCTAAGCCTAACCCTAACCCTAGGCTACCCTTGACTGCTTCTGCCTCCAATAGATTTCCTAAGCACCAGTGTTTCAAGGAACAGCTTAAAAAGAGAATCCTAATGTGATTTCTTTATAATAGGTGTGTTCCTTATCTTATCCTAGTGACTAAACTTTTCTCCATGGCTGGACCCCCAAATAATATTCCTTTACGTGCTAAGGGGTATCTAGAGAGTGGGATAGGTTTAATAACTACCCTAACCCTAACGCGTACCCTAACGCTAACCACTACCTTAACCCTAACACGTACCCTAATCCTATCCCGTACCCTAAATGGAGCCCTTACCCTAACACTAACCCAAACCCTAACCCTAACCCATACCCTCCGCCGTACACGAACCCATCCCCGAACACGTACCCTAAGCCTAAACCTAAGCCTAACCCTAACCCTAGGCTACCCTTGACTGCTTCTGCCTCCAATAGATTTCCTAAGCACTAGTGTTTTAAGGAATAGCTTTAAAAGAGAATCCTATGTGATTTCTTTATAATGGGTGTGTTCCTTATCTTATCCTAGTGTCTAAACCCTTCTCCATGGCTGGACCCCCAAATAATATTCCTTTATGTGCTAAGGGGTATCTAGAGATTGGGATAGATTTAATAACTACCCAACCATAACGCGTACCCTAACCCTAACCCCTACCCTAAACCTAACACGTACCCTAATCCTAACCCGTACCCTAAACCGAGCCCTAACCCTAACACTAACCCTAACCCTAACCCTAACGCATACCCTACGCCGTACCCGAAGCCCTCCCCGAACCCTTACCCTAAGCCGTACCCTAAGACTAACCCTAAGCCTAACCCTAACCCTAGGCTACCCTTGACTGCTTCTGACTCCAATAGATTTCCTAAGCACTAGTGTTTTAAGGAACAGCTTAAAAAGAGAATCCTAATGTGATTTCTTTATAATGGGTGTGTTCCTTATCTTATCCTAGTGTCTAAACTCTACTCCATGGCTGGACCCCCAAATAATATTCCTTTATGTGCTAAGGGGTATCTAGAGAGTGGGATAGGTTTAATAACTACCCTAATCCTAACGCGTACCCTAACCCTAACCCCTGCCCTAACCCTAACATGTACCCTAATCCTAAACCGTACCCTAAACCGACCCCTAACCCTAACACTAACCCTAACCCTAACCCTAACCCATACCCTACGCCGTACCCGAAGCCCACCCCGAACCCGTACCCGAAGCCGTACCCTAAGCTTAACCCTAAGCCTTACCCTAACCCTAGGCTACCCTTGACTGCTTCTGCCTCCAATAGATTTTCTAAGCACTAGTGTTTTAAGAAACAGCTTAAAAAGAGAATCGTAATGTGATTTCTTTATAATGGGTGTGTTCCTTATCTTATCCTAGTGTCTAAACTCTTCTCCATGGCTGGACCTCCAAATAATATTCCTTTACGTGCTAAGGGGTATCTAGATAGTGGGATAGGTTTAATAACTACACTAACCCTAACGCGTACCCTAACCCAAACCCCTACTGTAATCCTAACACGTACCCTAATCCTAACCAATAACCTAAACCGAGCCCTAACCCTAACACTAACCCTAACCCTAACCCTACCCATACCCTACGCCGTATCCGAACCCCTCCCACAACCCGTACCCTAAGCCGTACCCTAACCCTAACCCTAAGCCTAACCCTAACCCTAGGCTACCCTTGACTGCTTCTGCCTCCAATAGATTTCCTAAGCGCTAGTGTTTTAAGGAACAGCTTAAAAAGAGAATCCTAATGTGATTTCTTTATAATGGGTGTGTTCCTTATCTTATCCTAGTGTCTAAACTCTTCTCCACGGCTGGACCCCCAAATAATATTCCTTTACGTGCTAACGGGTATCTAGAGAGTGGGATAGGTTTAATAACTACCCTAACCATAACGCGTACCCTAACCCTAACCCCTACCCTAAACCTAACACGTACCCTAATCCTAACTCGTACCCTAAACCGAGCCCTAACCCTAACACTAACCCTAACCCTAACCCTAACCCATATTCTACGCCGTGCCCGAAGCCCTCCCCGAACCCGTACCGTAAGCCGTACCCTAAGCCTAACCCTAAGCCTAAACCTGACCCTAGGCTACCCTTGACTGTTTCTGCCTCCAATAGATTTCCTAAGCACTAGTGTTTTAAGGAACAGCTGAAAAAGAGAATCCTAATGTGATTTCTTTATAATGGGTGTGTTCCTTATCTTATTCTAGTGTCTAAACTCTTCTCCATGGCTGGACCCCCAAATAATATTCCTTTACGTGCTAAGGGGTATCTAGAGAGTGGGATAGGTTTAATAACTACCCTAACCCTAACGCGTACCCTAACGCTAACCCCTACCCTAACACTAACACGTACCCTAATCCTATCCCGTACCCTAAACGGAGCCCTAACCCTATCATTAACCCAAACCCTAACCCTAACCCATACCCTCTGCCGTACACGAAGCCCTCCCCGAACCCGTACCCTAAGCCTAACCCTAAGACTAACCCTAAGCCTAACCCATACCCTACGCTGTACCCGAAGCCCTCCCCGAACCCGTACCATAAGCCGTACCCTAAGATTAACCCTAAGCCTAACGCTAACCCTAGGCTACCCTTGACTGCTTCTGCCTCCAATAGATTTCCTAAGCACTAGTGTTTTAAGGAACAGCTTAAAAAGAGAATCCTAATGTGATTTCTTTATAATAGGTGTTTTCCTTATCTTATCCTAGTGTCTAAACACTTCTCCATGGTTGGACCCCCAAATAATATTCCTTTACGTGCTAAGGGGTATCTAGAGAGTGGGATAGGTTTAATAACTACCCTAACCCTAACGCGTACCCTAACGCTAACCCCTAACCTAACCCTAACACGTACCCTAATCCTATCCCGTACCCTAAACGGAGCCCTAACCCTAACATTAACCCATACACTAACCCTAACCCATACCCTCCGCCGTACACGAAGCCCGCCCCGAACCCGTACCCTAAGCCTAACCCTAAGCCTAACCCTAACCCTACGCTACCCTTGACTGCTTCTGCCTCCAATAGATTGCCTAAGCACTTGTGTTTTAAGGAACAGCTTAAAAAGAGAATCCTAATGTGATTTCTTTATAATGTGTGTTTTCCTTATATTATCTTAGTGTCTAAACTCTTCTCCATGGCTGGACCCCCAAATAATACTCCTTTACGTGCTAAGGGGTATCTACAGAGTGGGATAGGTTTAATAACTACCCTAACCCGAACGCGTACCCTAACCCTAACCCCTACACTAAACCTAACACGTACACTAATCCTAACCCGTACCCTAAACCGAGCCCTAACCCTAACACTAACCCTAACCCTAACCCTAACCCATACCCTACGCTGTACCCGAAGCCCTCCCCGAACCCGTACCCTAAGCCGTACACTAAGCCTAACCCTAAGCCTAAACCTGACCCTAGGCTACCCTTGACTGCTTCTGCCTCCAATAGATTTCCTAAGCACTAGTGTTTTAAGGAACAGCTGAAAAAGAGAATCCTAATGTGATTTCTTTATAATGGGTGTGTTCCTTATCTTATCCTAGTGTCTGAACTCTTCTCCATGGCTGGACCCCCAAATAATATTCCTTTACGTGCTAAGGGGTATCTAGAGAGTGGGCTAGGTTTAATAACTACCCTAACCCTAACGCGTACCCTAACGCTAACCCCTACCCTAACCCTAACACGTACCCTAATCCTATCCCGTACCCTAAACGGAGCCCTAACCCTACCATTAACCCAAACCCTAACCCTAACCCATACCCTCCGCCGTACACGAAGCCCTCCCCGAACCCGTACCCTAAGCCTAACCCTAAGACTAACCCTAAGCCTAACCCATACCCTACGCTGTACACGAAGCCCTCCCCGAACCCGTACCCTAAGCCGTACCCTAAGATTAACCCTAAGCCTAACGCTAACCCTAGGCTACCCTTGACTGCTTCTGCCTCCAATAGGTTTCCTAAGCACTAGTGTTTTAAGGAACAGCTTAAAAAGAGAATCCTAATGTGATTTCTTTATAATAGGTGTTTTCCTTATCTTATCCTAGTGTCTAAACACTTCTCCATGGCTGGACCCCCATATAATATTCCTTTACGTGCTAAGGGGTATCTAGAGAGTGGGATAGGTTTAATAACTACCCTAACCCTAACGCGTACCCTAACGCTAACCCCTACCCTAACCCTAACACGTACCCTAATCCTATCCCGTACCCTAAACGGAGCCCTAACCCTAACATTAACCCATACCCTAACCCTAACCCATACCCTCCGGCGTACACGAAGCCCTCCCCGAACCCGTACCCTAAGCCTAACCCTAACCCTACGCTACCCTTGACTGCTTCTGCCTCCAATAGATTTCCTAAGCACTTGTGTTTTAAGGAACAGCTTAAAAAGAGAATCCTAATGTGATTTCTTTATAATGTGTGTGTTCCTTATATTATCTTAGTGTCTAAACTCTTCTCCATGGCTGGACCCCCAAATAATACTCCTTTACGTGCTAAGGGGTATCTACAGAGTGGGATAGGTTTAATAACTACCCTAACCCTAACGCGTACCCTAACCCTAACCCCTACCTAACCCTAACACGTACCCTAATCCTAACCCGTACCCTAAACTGAGCCCTAACCCTAAAACTAACCCTAACACTAACCCTAACACATACCCTACGCCGTACCCGAAGCCCTCCCCGAACCCGTACCCTAAGCCGTACCCTAAGCCTAACCCTAAGCCTAACCCTAACCCTAGGTTACCCTTGACTGCTTCTGCCTCCAATAGATTTCCTAAGTACTAGTGTTTTATGGAACAGCTTAAAAAGAGAATCCTAATGTGATTTCTTTATAATCGGTGTGTTCCTTATCTTATCCTAGTGTCTAAACTTTTCTCCATGGCTGGACCCCCAAATAATATTCCTTTACGTGCTAAGGTGTATCTAGATATTGGGATAGGTTTAATCACTACCTTAACCCTAACACGTACACTAACCCTAACTAGTACCCTAACCCTAACACGTACCCTAATCCTAATCCATACCCTAAACCGAGCCCTAACCCTAACACTAACCCTAACCCTAACCCAAACCCATACCCTACGCCGTATCCGAACCCCTCCCACAACCCGTACCCTAAGCCGTACCCTAACCCTAACCCTAAGCCTAACCCTAACCCTAGGCTACCCTTGACTCCTTCTGCCTCCAATAGATTTCCTAAGCGCTAGTGTTTTAAGGAACAGCTTAAAAAGAGAATCCTAATGTGATTTCTTTATAATGGGTGTGTTCCTTATCTTATCCTAGTGTCTAAACTCTTCTCCATGGCTGGACCCCCAAATAATATTCCTTTACGTGCTAAGGGGTATCTAGAGAGTGGGATACGTTTAATAACTACCCTAACCCTAACGCGTACCCTAACCCTAACCCCTACCCTAACCCTAACACGTACCCTAATCCTATCCCGTACCCTAAACGGAGCCCTAACCCTAACATTAACCCAAACCCTAACCCTAACCCATACCCTTCGCCGTACACGAAGCCCTCCTCAAACCCGTACCCTAAGCCTAACCCTAAGACTAACGCTAACCCTAGGCTACCCTTGACTGCTTCTGCCTCCAATAGATTTCCTAAGCACTAGTGTTTTAAGGAACAGCTTAAAAAGAGAATCCTAATGTGATTTCTTTATAATGGGTGTGATCCTTATCTTATCCTAGTGTCTAAACTCTTCTCCATGGCTGGACCTCCAAATAATATTCCTTTACGTGCTAAGTGGTATCTAGAGAGTGGGATAGGTTTAATAACTACACTAACCCTAACGCGTACCCTAACCCTACCCCTACCCTAACCCTAACACGTACCCTAATCCTAATCAATACCCTAAACCGTGCCCTAACCCTAACACTAACCCTAACCCTAACCCATAACCTACGCTGTACCCGAAGCCCTCCCCGAACCCGTACCCTAAGCCGTACCCTAAGCCTAACCCTAAGCCTAACCCTAAACCTAGGCTACCCTTGACTGCTTCTGCCACCAATAGATTTCCTAAGCACTAGTGTTTTAAGGAACAGCTTAAAAAGAGAATCCTAATGTGATTTCTTTATAATGGGTGTGTTCCCTATCTTATCCTAGTGTCTAAACTCTTCTCCATGGCTGGGCCTCCAAATAATATTCCTTTACGTGCTAAGGGGTATCTAGAGAGTGGGATAGGTTTAATGACTACCCTAACCCGAACGCGTACTCTAACCCTAACCCCTACCCTAACCCTAACACATAAACTAAACCGAACCCTAACCCTAACACTAACCCTAACCCTAACCATAACCCATACCCTACGCCGTACCCGAAGCCCACCCCGAACCCGTACCCTAAGCCTTACCCTAAGCCTAACCCTAAGCCTTACCCTAACCTTAGGCTACCCTTGACTGCTTCTGCCTCCAATAGATTTTCTAAGCACTAGTGTTTTAAGAAACAGCTTAAAAAGAGAATCGTAATGTGATTTCTTTATAATGGGTGTGTTCCTTATCTTATCCTAGTGTCTAAACTCTTCTCCATGGCTGGACCTCCAAATAATATTCCTTTACGTGCTAAGGGGTATCTAGATAGTGGGATAGGTTTAATAACTACACTAACCCTAACGCGTACCCTAACCCAAACCCCTACTGTAATCCTAACACGTACCCTAATCCTAACCAGTAACCTAAACCGAGCCCTAACCCTAACACTAACCCTAACCCTAACCCTAACCCATACCCTACGCCGTATCCGAACCCCTCCCACAACCCGTACCCTAAGCCGTACCCTAACCCTAACCCTAAGCCTAACCCTAACCCTAGGCTACCCTTGACTGCTTCTGCCTCCAATAGATTTCCTAAGCGCTAGTGTTTTAAGGAACAGCTTAAAAAGAGAATCCTAATGTGATTTCTTTATAATGGGTGTGTTCCTTATCTTATCCTAGTGTCTAAACTCTTCTCCACGGCTGGACCCCCAAATAATATTCCTTTACGTGCTAACGGGTATCTAGAGAGTGGGATAGGTTTAATAACTACCCTAACCATAACGCGTACCCTAACCCTAACCCCTACCCTAAACCTAACACGTACCCTAATCCTAACTCGTACCCTAAACCGAGCCCTAACCCTAACACTAACCCTAACCCTAACCCTAACCCATATTCTACGCCGTGCCCGAAGCCCTCCCCGAACCCGTACCGTAAGCCGTACCCTAAGCCTAACCCTAAGCCTAAACCTGACCCTAGGCTACCCTTGACTGTTTCTGCCTCCAATAGATTTCCTAAGCACTAGTGTTTTAAGGAACAGCTGAAAAAGAGAATCCTAATGTGATTTCTTTATAATGGGTGTGTTCCTTATCTTATTCTAGTGTCTAAACTCTTCTCCATGGCTGGACCCCCAAATAATATTCCTTTACGTGCTAAGGGGTATCTAGAGAGTGGGATAGGTTTAATAACTACCCTAACCCTAACGCGTACCCTAACGCTAACCCCTACCCTAACACTAACACGTACCCTAATCCTATCCCGTACCCTAAACGGAGCCCTAACCCTATCATTAACCCAAACCCTAACCCTAACCCATACCCTCTGCCGTACACGAAGCCCTCCCCGAACCCGTACCCTAAGCCTAACCCTAAGACTAACCCTAAGCCTAACCCATACCCTACGCTGTACCCGAAGCCCTCCCCGAACCCGTACCATAAGCCGTACCCTAAGATTAACCCTAAGCCTAACGCTAACCCTAGGCTACCCTTGACTGCTTCTGCCTCCAATAGATTTCCTAAGCACTAGTGTTTTAAGGAACAGCTTAAAAAGAGAATCCTAATGTGATTTCTTTATAATAGGTGTTTTCCTTATCTTATCCTAGTGTCTAAACACTTCTCCATGGCTGGACCCCCAAATAATATTCCTTTACGTGCTAAGGGGTATCTAGAGAGTGGGATAGGTTTAATAACTACCCTAACCCTAACGCGTACCCTAACGCTAACCCCTAACCTAACCCTAACACGTACCCTAATCCTATCCCGTACCCTAAACGGAGCCCTAACCCTAACATTAACCCATACACTAACCCTAACCCATACCCTCCGCCGTACACGAAGCCCGCCCCGAACCCGTACCCTAAGCCTAACCCTAAGCCTAACCCTAACCCTACGCTACCCTTGACTGCTTCTGCCTCCAATAGATTTCCTAAGCACTTGTGTTTTAAGGAACAGCTTAAAAAGAGAATCCTAATGTGATTTCTTTATAATGTGTGTTTTCCTTATATTATCCTAGTGTCTAAACTCTTCTCCATGGCTGGACCTCCAAATAATATTCCTTTACGTGCTAAGGGGTGTCTAGAGAGTGGGATAGGTTTAATAAGTACCCTAACCCTAACGCGTACCCTATCCCTAACCCCTACCCTAACCCTAACACGTACCCTACTCCTAACCCGTATCCTAAACCGAGCCCTAACCCTAAAACTAACCCTAACCCTAACCCTAACACATACCCTAGACCATACCCGAAGCCCTCCCCGAACCCGTAGCCTAAGCCGTACCCTAAGCCTAACCCTAACCCTAGGCTACCCTTGACTGCTTCTGCCTCCAATAGATTTCCTAAGCACTAGTGTTTTAAGGAACAGCTTAATAAGAGAATCCTAATGTGATTTCTTTATAATGTGTGTGTTCCTTATATTATCTTAGTGTCTAAACGCTTCTCCATGGCTGGACCCCCAAATAATACTCCTTTACGTGCTAAGGGGTATTTAGAGAGTGGGATAGGTTTAATAACTACCCTAACCCTAACGCGTACCCTAACCCTAACCCCTACCATAACCCTAACACGTACCCTAATCCTAACCCGTAACCTAAACCGAGCCGTAATCCTAACACTAATCCTAAACCTAACCCTAACCCATACCCTACGCCATACCCGAAGCCCTCCCCGAACCCGTACCGTAAGCCGTACCCTAAGCCTAACCCTAAGCCTAAACCTAACCCTAGGCTACCCTTGACTGCTTCTGCCTCCAATAGATTTCCTAAGCACTAGTGTTTTAAGGAACAGCTTAAAAAGAGAATCCTAATGTGATTTCTTTATAATGGGTGTGTTCCTTATCTTATCCTAGTGTCTAAACTCTTCTCCATGGCTGGACCTCCAAATAATATTCCTTTACGTACTAAGGGGTATCTAGAGAGTGGGATAGGTTTAATAACTAACCTAACCCTAACGCGTACCCTAACCCTAACCCCTACCCTAACCCTAACACGTACCCTAATCCTAACCCGTACCCTAAACCGAGCCCTAACCCTAACACTAACCCTAACCCTACCCCTAACACATACCCTGCACCGTACCCGAAGCCCTCACCGAACCCGTACCCTAAGCCGTACCCTAAGTCTAACCCTAAGCCTAACCCTACCCCTAGGCTACCCTTGACTGCTTCTGCCTCCAATAGATTCCCTAAGCACTAGTGTTTTAAGGAACAGCTTAAAAAGAGAATCCTAATGTGATTTATTTATAATAGGTGTTTTCCTTATCTTATCCTAGTGTCTAAACTCTTCTCCATGGCTGGACCCCCAAATAATATTCCTTTACGTGCTAAGGGGTATCTAGAGAGTGGGATAGGTTTAATAACTACCCTAACCCTAACGCGTACCCTAACGCTAACCCCTACCCTAACCCTAACACGTACCCTAATCCTATCGCGTACCCTAAATGGAGCCCTAACCCTAACATTAACCCAAAACCTAACCCTAACCCATACCCTCCGCCTTACACGAAGCCCTCCCTGAACCCGTACCCTAAGCCTAACCCTAAGCCTAAATCTAACCCTAGGCTACCCTTGACTGCTTCTGCCTCCAAGAGATTTCCTAAGCACTAGTGTTTTAAGGAACAGCTTAAAAAGAAAATCCTAATGTGATTTCTTTATAATGGGTGTGTTCCTTATCTTATCCTGGTGTCTAAACTCTTCTCCATGGCTGGAACCCCAAATAATATTCCTTTACGTGCTAAGTGGTATCTGGAGAGTGGGATAGGTTTAATAACTACCGTAACCCTAATGCGTACCCTAACCCTAACCCCTACCCTAACCCTAACACGTACCCTAATCCTAACCGGTACCCTAAACCGAGCCCTAACCCTAACACTAACCCTAACCCTAACCCTAACCCATACCCTACGCCGTACCCGAAGCCCTCCCCGAACCCGTACCCTAAGCCGTACCCTAAGCCTAACCCTAAGCCTAACCCTAACCCTAGGCTACCCTTGACTGCTTCTGCCTCCAATAGATTTTCTAAGCACTAGTGTTTTAAGAAACAGCTTAAAAAGAGAATCCTAATGTGATTTCTTTATAATGGGTGTGTTCCTTATCTTATCCTAGTGTCTAAACTCTTCTCCATGTCTGGACCTCCAAATAATATTCCTTTACGTGCTAAGGGGTATCTAGAGAGTGGGATAGGTTTAATAACTACACTAACCCTAATGCGTACCCTAACCCAAACCCCTACCGTAACCCTAACACGTACCCTAATCCTAACCAATACCCTAAACCGAGCCCTAACCCTAACACTAACCCTAACTCTAACCCTAACCTATACCCTACGCCATACCCGAAGCCCTCCCCGAAACCGTACCCTCAGCCGTACCCTAAGCCTAACCCTAAGCCTAACCCTAACCCTAGGCTACCCTTGACAGCTTCTGCCTCCAATAGATTTCCTAAGCACTAGTGTTTTAAGGAACAGCTTAAAAAGAGAATCCTAATGTGATTTCTTTATAATGGGTATGTTCCTTATCTTATCCTAGTGTCTAAACTTTTCTCCAGGGCTGGACCCCCAAATAATATTCCTTTACGTGCTAAGGGGTATCTAGATATTGGGATAGGTTTAATCACTACCTTAACCCTAACACGTACACTAACCCTAACTACTACCCTAACCCTAACACGTACCCTAATCCTAATCCATAACCTAAACCGAGCCCTAACCCTAACACTAACCCTAACCCTAACCCTAACCCATACCCAACGCCGTATCCGAACCACTCCCACAACCCGTACCCTAAGCCGTACCCTAACCCTAACCCTAAGCCTAACCCTAACCCTAGGCTACCCTTGACTGCTTCTGCCTCCAATAGATTTCCTAAGCACTAGTGTTTTAAGGAACAGCTTAAAAAGAGAATCCTAATGTGATTTCTTTATAATGGGTGTGTTCCTTATCTTATCCTAGTGTCTAAACTCTTCTCCATGGCTGGACCTCCAAATAATATTCCTTTACGTGCTAAGTGGTATCTGGAGAGTGGGATAGGTTTAATAACTACCCTAACCCTAACGCGTACCCTAACCCTAACCCCTACCCTAACCGTAAAACGTAACGTAATCCTAACCAATACCCTAAACCGAGCCCTAACCCTAACACTAACCCTAACCCTAACCCTAACCCATACCCTACGCCGTACCCGAAGCCCTCCCCGAACCCGTACCCTAAGCCGTACCCTAAGCCTAATTCTAAGCCTAACCCTAACCCTAGGCTACCCTTGACTGCTTCTGCCTCCAATAGATTTCCTAAGCACTAGTGTTTTAAGGAACAGCTTAAAAAGAGAATCCTAATGTGATTTCTTTATAATAGGTGTTTTCCTTATCTTATCCTAGTGTCTAAACTCTTCTCCATGGCTGGACCCCCAAATAATATTCCTTTACGTGCTAAGGGGTATCTAGAGAGTGGGATAGGTTTAATAACTACCCTAAACCTAACGCGTACCCTAACGCTAACCCCTACCCTAACCCTAACACGTACCCTAATCCTATCCCGTACCCTAAACGGAGCCCTAACCCTAACATTAACCCAAACCCAATCACTAACCCATACCCTCCGCCGTACACGAAGTCCTCCCCGAACCCGTACCCTAAGCCTAACCCTAAGCCTAACCCTAACCCTAGGCTACCCTTGACTGCTTCTGCCTCCAATAGATTTCTTAGCACTAGTGTTTTAAGGAACAGCTTAAAAAGAGAATCCTAATGTGATTTCTTTATAATCTGTGTGTTCCTTATATTATCTTAGTGTCTAAACGCTTCTCCATGGCTGGACCCCCAAGTAATACCCCTTTACGTGCTAAGGGGTATCTAGAGAGTGGGATAGGTTTAATAACTACCCTAACCCTAACGCGTACCTTAACCCTAACCCCTACCCTAACCCTAACACGTACCCTAATCCTAACCCGTACCCGAAACCGAGCCGTAACCCTAACACTAACCCTAACCCTAACCCTAACCCATACCCTACGCCATAACCTAAGCCCTACCCGAACCCGTACCGTAAGCCGTACCCTAAGCCTAACCCTAAGCCTAAACCTAACCCTAGGCTACCCTTGACTGCTTCTGCCTCCAATAGATTTCCTAAGCACTAGTGTTTTAAGGAACAGCTTAAAAAGAGAATCCTAATGTGATTTCTTTATAATGGGTGTGTTCCTTATCTTATCCTAGTGTCTAAACTCTTCTCCATGGCTGGACCTCCAAATAATATTCCTTTACGTGCTAAGCGGTATCTAGAGAGTGGGATAGGTTTAATAACTACCCTAAGCCTAACGCGTACCCTAACCCTAACCCCTACCCTAACCCTAACACGTACCCTAATCCTAACCCGTACCCTAAACCGAGCCCTAACCCTAACACTAACACTAACCCTAACCCTAACACATACCTTACACCGTACCCGACGCCCTCCCCGAACCCGTACCCTAAGCCTAACCCTAAGCCTAACCCTAACCCTAGGCTACCCTTGACTGCTTCTGCCTCCAATAGATTTCCTAAGCATTAGTGTTTTAAGGAACAGCTTAAAAAGCGAATCCTAATGTGATTTCTTTATAATGGGTGTGTTCCTTATCTTATCCTAGTGTCTAAACTCTTCTCCATGCCTGGACCTCCAAATAATATTCCTTTACGTGCTAAGGGGTATCCAGAGAGTGGGATAGGTTTAATAACTACCCTAACCCTAACGCGTACCCTAACGCTAACCCCTACCCTAACCCTAACACGTACCCTAATCCTATCGCGTACCCTAAACGGAGCCCTAACCCTAACATTAACCCAAAACCTAACCCTAACCCATACCCTCCGCCTTACACGAAGCCCTCCCTGAACCCGTACCCTAAGCCTAACCCTAAGCCTAACCCTAACCCTAGGCTACCCTTGACTGCTTCTGCCTCCAATAGATTTCCTAAGCACTAGTGTTTTAAGGAACAGCTTAAAAAGAGAATCCTAATGTGATTTCTTTATAATGGGTGTGTTCCTTATCTTATCCTAGTGTCTAAACTCTTCTCCATGGCTGGAATCCCAAATAATATTCCTTTACGTGCTAAGTGGTATCTGGAGAGTGGGATAGGTTTAATAACTACCCTAACCCTAAAGCGTACCCTAACCGTAAACCCTACCCTAACCGTAAAACGTACCCTAATCCTAACCAATACCCTAAACCGAGCCCTAACCCTAACACTAACCCTAACCCTAACCCTAACCCATACCCTACGCCGTACCCGAAGCCCTCCCCGAACCCGTACCCTAAGCCGTACCCTAAGCCTAACCCTAAGCCTAACCCTAACCCTAGGCTACCCTTGACTGCTTCTGCCTCCAATAGATTTTCTAAGCACTAGTGTTTTAAGAAACAGCTTAAAAAGAGAATCCTAATGTGATTTCTTTATAATGGGTGTGTTCCTTATCTTATCCTAGTGTCTAAACTCTTCTCCATGGCTGGACCTCCAAATAATATTCCTTTACGTGCTAAGGGTCATCTAGAGAGTGGGATAGGTTTAATAACTACACTAACCCTAATGCGTACCCTAACCCAAACCACTACCGTAACCCTAACACGTACCCTAATCCTAACCAATACCCTAAACCGAGCCCTAACCCTAACACTAACCCTAACTCTAACCCTAACCTATACCCTACGCCATACCCGAAGCCCTCCCCGAAACCGTACCCTCAGCCGTACCCTAAGCCTAACCCTAAGCCTAACCCTAACCCTAGGCTACCCTTCACAGCTTCTGCCTCCAATAGATTTCCTAAGCACTAGTGTTTTAAGGAACAGCTTAAAAAGAGAATCCTAATGTGATTTCTTTATAATGGGTATGTTCCTTATCTTATCCTAGTGTCTAAACTTTTCTCCAGGGCTGGACCCCCAAATAATATTCCTTTACGTGCTAAGGGGTATCTAGATATTGGGATAGGTTTAATCACTACCTTAACCCTAACACGTACACTAACCCTAACTACTACCCTAACCCTAACACGTACCCTAATCCTAATCCATAACCTAAACCGAGCCCTAACCCTAACACTAACCCTAACCCTAACCCTAACCCATACCCAACGCCGTATCCGAACCACTCCCACAACCCGTACCCTAAGCCGTACCCTAACCCTAACCCTAAGCCTAACCCTAACCCTAGGCTACCCTTGACTGCTTCTGCCTCCAATAGATTTCCTAAGCACTAGTGTTTTAAGGAACAGCTTAAAAAGAGAATCCTAATGTGATTTCTTTATAATGGGTGTGTTCCTTATCTTATCCTAGTGTCTAAACTCTTCTCCATGGCTGGACCTCCAAATAATATTCCTTTACGTGCTAAGTGGTATCTGGAGAGTGGGATAGGTTTAATAACTACCCTAACCCTAACGCGTACCCTAACCCTAACCCCTACCCTAACCGTAAAACGTACCCTAATCCTAACCAATACCCTAAACCGAGCCCTAACCCTAACACTAACCCTAACCCTAACCCTAACCCATACCCTACGCCGTACCCGAAGCCCTCCCCGAACCCGTACCGTAAGCCGTACCCTAAGCCTAACCCTAAGCATAAACCTAACCCTAGGCTGCCCTTGACTGCTTCTGCCTCCAATAGATTTCCTAAGCACTAGTGTTTTAAGGAACAGCTTAAAAAGAGAATCCTAATGTGATTTCTTTATAATGGGTGTGTTCCTTATCTTATCCTAGTGTCTAAACTCTTCTCCATGGCTGGACCTCCAAATAATATTCCTTTACGTGCTAAGGGGTGTCTAGAGAGTGGGATAGGTTTAATAAGTACCCTAACCCTAACGCGTACCCTATCCCTAACCCCTACCCTAACCCTAACACGTACCCTACTCCTAACCCGTATCCTAAACCGAGCCCTAACCCTAAAACTAACCCTAACCCTAACCCTAACACATACCCTAGACCATACCCGAAGCCCTCCCCGAACCCGTAGCCTAAGCCGTACCCTAAGCCTAACCTTAACCCTAGGCTACCCTTTTCTGCTTCTGCCTCCAATAGATTTCCTAAGCACTAGTGTTTTAAGGAACAGCTTAATAAGAGAATCCTAATGTGATTTCTTTATAATGTGTGTGTTCCTTATATTATCTTAGTGTCTTAACGCTTCTCCATGGCTGGACCCCCAAATAATACTCCTTTACGTGCTAAGGGGTATTTAGAGAGTGGGATAGGTTTAATAACTACCCTAACCCTAACGCGTACCCTAACCCTAACCCCTACCATAACCCTAACACGTACCCTAATCCTAACATGTACCCTAAACCGAGCCGTAATCCTAACACTAATCCTAAACCTAACCCTAACCCATACCCTACGCCATACCCGAAGCCCTCCCCGAACGCGTACCGTAAGCCGTACCCTAAGCCTAACCCTAAGCCTAAACCTAACCCTAGGCTACCCTTGACTGCTTCTGCCTCCAATAGATTTCCTAAGCACTAGTGTTTTAAGGAACAGCTTAAAAAGAGAATCCTAATGTGATTTCTTTATAATGGGTGTGTTCCTTATCTTATCCTAGTGTCTAAACTCTTCTCCATGGCTGGACCTCCAAATAATATTCCTTTACGTGCTAAGGGGTATCTAGAGAGTGGGATAGGTTTAATAACTAACCTAACCCTAACGCGTACCCTAACCCTAACCCCTACCCTAACCCTAACACGTACCCTAATCCTAACCCGTACCCTAAACCGAGCCCTAACCCTAACACTAACCCTAACCCTAACCCTAACACATACCCTACACCGTACCCGAAGCCCTCACCGAACCCGTACCCTAAGTCTAACCCTAAGCCTAACCCTACCCCTAGGCTACCCTTGACTGCTTCTGCCTCCAATAGATTCACTAAGCACTAGTGTTTTAAGGAACAGCTTAAAAAGAGAATCCTAATGTGATTTATTTATAATAGGTGTTTTCCTTATCTTATCCTAGTGTCTAAACTCTTCTCCATGGCTGGACCCCCAAATAATATTCCTTTACGTTCTAAGGGGTATCTAGAGAGTGGGATAGGTTTAATAACTACCCTAACCCTAACGCGTACCCTAACGCTAACCCCTACCCTAACCCTAACACGTACCCTAATCCTATCGCGTACCCTAAACGGAGCCCTAACCCTAACATTAACCCAAAACCTAACCCTAACCCATACCCTCCGCCTTACACGAAGCCCTCCCTGAACCCGTACCCTAAGCCTAACCCTAAGCCTAAATCTAACCCTAGGTTACCCTTGACTGCTTCTGCCTCCAAGAGATTTCCTCAGCACTAGTGTTTTAAGGAACAGCTTAAAAAGAAAATCCTAATGTGATTTCTTTATAATGGGTGTGTTCCTTATCTTATCCTAGTGTCTAAACTCTTCTCCATGGCTGGAACCCCAAATAATATTCCTTTACGTGCTAAGTGGTATCCGGAGAGTGGGATAGGTTTAATAACTACCGTAACCCTAATGCGTACCCTAACCCTAACCCCTACCCTAACCCTAACACGTACCCTAATCCTAACCCGTACCCTAAACCGAGCCCTAACCCTAACACTAACCCTAACCCTAACCCTAACCCATACCCTACGCCGTACCCGAAGCCCTCCCCGAACCCGTACCCTAAGCCGTACCCTAAGCCTAACCCTAAGCCTAACCCTAACCCTAGGCTACCCTTGACTGCTTCTGCCTCCAATAGATTTTCTAAGCACTAGTGTTTTAAGAAACAGCTTAAAAAGAGAATCCTAATGTGATTTCTTTATAATGGGTGTGTTCCTTATCTTATCCTAGTGTCTAAACTCTTCTCCATGGCTGGACCTCCAAATAATATTCCTTTACGTGCTAAGGGTCATCTAGAGAGTGGGATAGGTTTAATAACTACACTAACCCTAATGCGTACCCTAACCCAAACCCCTACCGTAACCCTAACACGTACCCTAATCCTAACCAATACCCTAAACCGAGCCCTAACCCTAACACTAACCCTAACTCTAACCCTAACCTATACCCTACGCCATACCCGAAGCCCTCCCCGAAACCGTACCCTCAGCCGTACCCTAAGCCTAACCCTAAGCCTAACCCTAACCCTAGGCTACCCTTGACAGCTTCTGCCTCCAATAGATTTCCTAAGCACTAGTGTTTTAAGGAACAGCTTAAAAAGAGAATCCTAATGTGATTTCTTTATAATGGGTATGTTCCTTATCTTATCCTAGTGTCTAAACTTTTCTCCAGGGCTGGACCCCCAAATAATATTCCTTTACGTGCTAAGGGGTATCTAGATATTGGGATAGGTTTAATCACTACCTTAACCCTAACACGTACACTAACCCTAACTACTACCCTAACCCTAACACGTACCCTAATCCTAATCCATAACCTAAACCGAGCCCTAACCCTAACACTAACCCTAACCCTAACCCTAACCCATACCCAACGCCGTATCCGAACCACTCCCACAACCCGTACCCTAAGCCGTACCCTAACCCTAACCCTAAGCCTAACCCTAACCCTAGGCTACCCTTGACTGCTTCTGCCTCCAATAGATTTCCTAAGCACTAGTGTTTTAAGGAACAGCTTAAAAAGAGAATCCTAATGTGATTTCTTTATAATGGGTGTGTTCCTTATCTTATCCTAGTGTCTAAACTCTTCTCCATGGCTGGACCTCCAAATAATATTCCTTTACGTGCTAAGTGGTATCTGGAGAGTGGGATAGGTTTAATAACTACCCTAACCCTAACGCGTACCCTAACCCTAACCCCTACCCTAACCGTAAAACGTACCCTAATCCTAACCAATACCCTAAACCGAGCCCTAACCCTAACACTAACCCTAACCCTAACCCTAACCCATACCCTACGCCGTACCCGAAGCCCTCCCCGAACCCGTACCGTAAGCCGTACCCTAAGCCTAACCCTAAGCATAAACCTAACCCTAGGCTGCCCTTGACTGCTTCTGCCTCCAATAGATTTCCTAAGCACTAGTGTTTTAAGGAACAGCTTAAAAAGAGAATCCTAATGTGATTTCTTTATAATGGGTGTGTTCCTTATCTTATCCTAGTGTCTAAACTCTTCTCCATGGCTGGACCTCCAAATAATATTCCTTTACGTGCTAAGGGGTGTCTAGAGAGTGGGATAGGTTTAATAAGTACCCTAACCCTAACGCGTACCCTATCCCTAACCCCTACCCTAACCCTAACACGTACCCTACTCCTAACCCGTATCCTAAACCGAGCCCTAACCCTAAAACTAACCCTAACCCTAACCCTAACACGTACCCTAGACCATACCCGAAGCCCTCCCCGAACCCGTAGCCTAAGCCGTACCCTAAGCCTAACCTTAACCCTAGGCTACCCTTTTCTGCTTCTGCCTCCAATAGATTTCCTAAGCACTAGTGTTTTAAGGAACAGCTTAATAAGAGAATCCTAATGTGATTTCTTTATAATGTGTGTGTTCCTTATATTATCTTAGTGTCTTAACGCTTCTCCATGGCTGGACCCCCAAATAATACTCCTTTACGTGCTAAGGGGTATTTAGAGAGTGGGATAGGTTTAATAACTACCCTAACCCTAACGCGTACCCTAACCCTAACCCCTACCATAACCCTAACACGTACCCTAATCCTAACATGTACCCTAAACCGAGCCGTAATCCTAACACTAATCCTAAACCTAACCCTAACCCATACCCTACGCCATACCCGAAGCCCTCCCCGAACCCGTACCGTAAGCCGTACCCTAAGCCTAACCCTAAGCCTAAACCTAACCCTAGGCTACCCTTGACTGCTTCTGCCTCCAATAGATTTCCTAAGCACTAGTGTTTTAAGGAACAGCTTAAAAAGAGAATCCTAATGTGATTTCTTTATAATGGGTGTGTTCCTTATCTTATCCTAGTGTCTAAACTCTTCTCCATGGCTGGACCTCCAAATAATATTCCTTTACGTGCTAAGGGGTATCTAGAGAGTGGGATAGGTTTAATAACTAACCTAACCCTAACGCGTACCCTAACCCTAACCCCTACCCTAACCCTAACACGTACCCTAATCCTAACCCGTACCCTAAACCGAGCCCTAACCCTAACACTAACCCTAACCCTAACCCTAACACATACCCTACACCGTACCCGAAGCCCTCACCGAACCCGTACCCTAAGCCGTACCCTAAGTCTAACCCTAAGCCTAACCCTACCCCTAGGCTACCCTTGACTGCTTCTGCCTCCAATAGATTCCCTAAGCACTAGTGTTTTAAGGAACAGCTTAAAAAGAGAATCCTAATGTGATTTCTTTATAATGGGTGTGTTCCTTATCTTATCCTAGTGTCTAAACTCTTCTCCATGGCTGGACCCCCAAATAATATTCCTTTACGTGCTAAGGGGTATCTAGAGAGTGGGATAGGTTTAATAACTACCCTAACCCTAACGCGTACCCTAACGCTAACCCCTACCCTAACCCTAACACGTACCCTAATCCTATCGCGTACCCTAAACGGAGCCCTAACCCTAACATTAACCCAAAACCTAACCCTAACCCATACCCTCCGCCTTACACGAAGCCCTCCCTGAACCCGTACCCTAAGCCTAACCCTAAGCCTAAATCTAACCCTAGGCTACCCTTGACTGCTTCTGCCTCCAAGAGATTTCCTAAGCACTAGTGTTTTAAGGAACAGCTTAAAAAGAAAATCCTAATGTGATTTCTTTATAATGGGTGTGTTCCTTATCTTATCCTAGTGTCTAAACTCTTCTCCATGGCTGGAACCCCAAATAATATTCCTTTACGTGCTAAGTGGTATCTGGAGAGTGGGATAGGTTTAATAACTACCGTAACCCTAATGCGTACCCTAACCCTAACCCCTACCCTAACCCTAACACGTACCCTAATCCTAACCCGTACCCTAAACCGAGCCCTAACCCTAACACTAACCCTAACCCTAACCCTAACCCATACCCTACGCCGTACCCGAAGCCCTCCCCGAACCCGTACCCTAAGCCGTACCCTAAGCCTAACCCTAAGCCTAACCCTAACCCTAGGCTACCCTTGACAGCTTCTGCCTCCAATAGATTTCCTAAGCACTAGTGTTTTAAGGAACAGCTTAAAAAGAGAATCCTAATGTGATTTCTTTATAATGGGTATGTTCCTTATCTTATCCTAGTGTCTAAACTTTTCTCCAGGGCTGGACCCCCAAATAATATTCCTTTACGTGCTAAGGGGTATCTAGATATTGGGATAGGTTTAATCACTACCTTAACCCTAACACGTACACTAACCCTAACTACTACCCTAACCCTAACACGTACCCTAATCCTAATCCATAACCTAAACCGAGCCCTAACCCTAACACTAACCCTAACCCTAACCCTAACCCATACCCAACGCCGTATCCGAACCACTCCCACAACCCGTACCCTAAGCCGTACCCTAACCCTAACCCTAAGCCTAACCCTAACCCTAGGCTACCCTTGACTGCTTCTGCCTCCAATAGATTTCCTAAGCACTAGTGTTTTAAGGAACAGCTTAAAAAGAGAATCCTAATGTGATTTCTTTATAATGGGTGTGTTCCTTATCTTATCCTAGTGTCTAAACTCTTCTCCATGGCTGGACCTCCAAATAATATTCCTTTACGTGCTAAGGGGTATCTAGAGAGTGGGATAGGTTTAATAACTAACCTAACCTTAACGCGTACCCTAACCCTAACCCCTACCCTATCCCTAACACGTAACCTAATCCTAACCCGTACCCTAAACCGAGCCCTAACCCTAACACTAACCCTAACCCTAACCCTAACACATACCCTACACCGTACCCGAAGCCCTCCCCGAACCCGTACCCTAAGCCGTACCCTAAGCCTAACCCTAAGCCTAACCCTAACCCTAGGCTACCCTTGACTGCTTCTGCCTCCAATAGATTTCCTAAGCACTAGTGTTTTAAGGAACAGCTTAAAAAGAGAATCCTAATGTGATTTCTTTATAATGGGTGTGTTCCTTATCTTATCCTAGTGTCTAAACTCTTCTCCATGGCTGGACCCCCAAATAATATTCCTTTACGTGCTAAGGGGTATCTAGAGAGTGGGATAGTTTTAATAACTACCCTAACCATAACGCATACCCTAACCCTAACCCCTACCCTAAACCTAACACGTACTCTAATCCTAACCCGTACCCTAAACCGAGCCCTAACCCTAAAACTAACCCTAACCCTAACCCTAACCCATACCCTACGCCGTACCCGAAGCCCTCCCCGAACCCGTACCCTAAGCCGTACCCTAAGCCTAACCCTAAGCCTAACCCTAACCCTAGGCTACCCTTGACTGCTTCTGCCTCCAATAGATTTCCTAAGCACTAGTGTTTTAAGGAACAGCCTAAAAAGAGAATCCTAATGTGATTTCTTTATAATGGGTGTGTTCCTTATCTTATCCTAGTGTCTAAACTCTTCTCCATGGCTGGACCCCCAAATAATATTCCTTTACGTGCTAAGGGGTATCTAGAGAGTGGGATAGGTTTAATAACTACCCTAACCCTAACGCGTACCCTAACCCTAACCCCTACCCTAAACCTAACACGTACCCTAATTCTAACCCGTACCCTAAACCGAGCCCTAACCCTAACACTAAACCTAACCCTAACCCTAACACATACCCTACACCGTACCCAAAGCCCTCCCCGAACCTGTACCGTAAGCCTAACCCTAAGCCTAACCCTAACCCTAGGCTACCCTTGACTGCTTCTGCCTCCAATAGATTTCCTAAGCACTAGTGTTTTAAGGAACAGCTTAAAAAGAGAATCCTAATGTGATTTCTTTATAATAGGTGTTTTCCTTATCTTATCCTAATGTCTAAACTCTTCTCCATGGCTGGACCCCCAAATAATATTCCTTTACGTGCTAAGGGGTATCTAGAGAGTGGGATAGGTTTAATAACTACCCTAACCCTAACGCGTACCCTAACGCTAACCCCTACCCTAACCTTAACACGTACCCTAATCCTATCCCGTACCCTAAACGGAGCCCTAACCCTAACATTAACCCAAACCCTAACCCTAACCCATACCCTCCGCCGTACACGAAGCCCTCCCCGAACCCGTACCCTAAGCCTAACCCTAAGCCTAACCCTAACCCTAGGCTACCCTTGACTGCTTCTGCCTCCAATAGATTTCCTAAGCACTAGTGTTTTAAGGAACAGCTTAATAAGAGAATCCTAATGTGATTTCTTTATAATGTGTGTGTTCCTTATATTATCTTAGTGTCTAAACGCTTCTCCATGGCTGGACCCCCAAATAATACTCCTTTACGTGCTAAGGGGTATTTAGAGAGTGGGATAGGTTTAATAACTACCCTAACCCTAACGCGTACCCTAACCCTAACCCCTACCATAACCCTAACACGTACCCTAATCCTAACCCGTACCCTAAACCGAGCCGTAACCCTAACACTAATCCTAAACCTAACCCTAACCCATACCCTACGCCATACCCGAAGCCCTCCCCGAACCCGTACCGTATGCCGTACCCTAAGCCTAACCCTAAGCCTAAAGCTAACCCTAGGCTACCCTTGACTGCTTCTGCCTCCAATAGATTTCCTAAGCACTAGTGTTTTAAGGAACAGCTTAAAAAGAGAATCCTAATGTGATTTCTTTATAATGGGTGTGTTGCTTATCTTATCCTAGTGTCTAAACTCTTCTCCATGGCTGGACCTCCAAATAATATTCCTTTACGTGCTAAGGGGTATCTAGAGAGTGGGATAGGTTTAATAACTAACCTAACCCTAACGCGTACCCTAACCCTAACCCCTACCCTAACCCTAACACGTACCCTAATCCTAACCCGTACCCTAAACCGAGCCCTAACCCTAACACTAACCCTAACCCTAACCCTAACTCATACCCTACACCGTACCCGAAGCCCTCACCGAACCCGTACCCTAAGCCGTACCCTAAGTCTAACCCTAAGCCTATCCCTACCCCTAGGCTACCCTTGACTGCTTCTGCCTCCAATAGATTCCCTAAGCACTAGTGTTTTAAGGAACAGCTTAAAAAGAGAATCCTAATGTGATTTCTTTATAATGGGTGTGTTCCTTATCTTATCCTAGTGTCTAAACTCTTCTCCATGGCTGGACCCCCAAATAATATTCCTTTACGTGCTAAGGGGTATCTAGAGAGTGGGATAGGTTTAATAACTACCTTAACCCTAACGCGTACCCTAACCCTAACCCCTACCCTAACCCTAACACGTACCCTAATCCTAACCCGTACCCTAAACCGAGCCCTAACCCTAACACTAACCCTAACCCTAACCCTAACACATACCCTACACCGTACCCGAAGCCCTCCCCGAACCCGTACCCTAAGCCGTACCCTAAGCCTAACCCTAAGCCTAACCCTAACCCTAGACTACCCTTGACTGCTTCTGCCTCCAATAGATTTCCTAAGCACTAGTGTTTTAAGGAACAGCTTAAAAAGAGAATCCTAATGTGATTTCTTTATAATGGGTGTGTTCCTTATCTTATACTAGTGTCTAAACTATTTTCCATGGCTGGACCCCCAAATAATATTCCTTTACGTGCTAAGGGGTATCTAGAGAGTGGGATAGTTTTAATAACTACCCTAACCATAACGCATACCCTAACCCTAACCCCTACCCTAAACCTAACACGTACTCTAATCCTAACCCGTACCCTAAACCGAGCCCTAACCCTACAACTAACCCTAACCCTAACCCTAACCCATACCCTACGCCGTACCCGAAGCCCTCCCCGAACCCGTACCCTAAGCCGTACCCTAAGCCTAACCCTAAGCCTAACCCTAACCCTAGGCTACCCTTGACTGCTTCTGCATCCAATAGATTTCCTAAGCACTAGTGTTTTTAGGAACAGCTTAAAAAGAGAATCCTAATGTGATTTCTTTATAATGGGTGTGTTCCTTATCTTATCCTAGTGTCTAAACTCTTCTCCATGGCTGGACCCCCAAATAATATTCCTTTACGTGCTAAGGGGTATCTAGAGAGTGGGATAGTTTTAATAACTACCCTAACCATAACGCATACCCTAACCCTAACCCCTACCCTAAACCTAACACGTACTCTAATCGTAACCCGTACCCTAAACCGAGCCCTAACCCTAAAACTAACCCTAACCCTAACCCTAACCCATACCCTACGCCGTACCCGAAGCCCTCCCCGAACCCGTACCCTAAGCCGTACCCTAAGCCTAACCCTAAGCCTAACCCTAACCCTAGGCTACCCTTGACTGCTTCTGCCTCCAATAGATTTCCTAAGCACTAGTGTTTTAAGGAACAGCTTAAAAAGAGAATCCTAATGTGATTTCTTTATAATGGGTGTGTTCCTTATCTTATCCTAGTGTCTAAACTCTTCTCCATGGCTGGACCCCCAAATAATATTCCTTTACGTGCTAAGGGGTATCTAGAGAGTGGGATAGGTTTAATAACTACCCTAACCCTAACGCGTACCCTAACCCTAACCCCTACCCTAAACCTAACACGTACCCTAATTCTAACCCGTACCCTAAACCGAGCCCTAACCCTAACACTAAACCTAACCCTAACCCTAACACATACCCTACACCGTACCCAAAGCCCTCCCCGAACCTGTACCGTAAGCCTAACCCTAAGCCTAACCCTAACCCTAGGCTACCCTTGACTGCTTCTGCCTCCAATAGATTTCCTAAGCACTAGTGTTTTAAGGAACAGCTTAAAAAGAGAATCCTAATGTGATTTCTTTATAATAGGTGTTTTCCTTATCTTATCCTAATGTCTAAACTCTTCTCCATGGCTGGACCCCCAAATAATATTCCTTTACGTGCTAAGGGGTATCTAGAGAGTGGGATAGGTTTAATAACTACCCTAACCCTAACGCGTACCCTAACGCTAACCCCTACCCTAACCTTAACACGTACCCTAATCCTATCCCGTACCCTAAACGGAGCCCTAACCCTAACATTAACCCAAACCCTAACCCTAACCCATACCCTCCGCCGTACACGAAGCCCTCCCCGAACCCGTACCCTAAGCCTAACCCTAAGCCTAACCCTAACCCTAGGCTACCCTTGACTGCTTCTGCCTCCAATAGATTTCCTAAGCACTAGTGTTTTAAGGAACAGCTTAATAAGAGAATCCTAATGTGATTTCTTTATAATGTGTGTGTTCCTTATATTATCTTAGTGTCTAAACGCTTCTCCATGGCTGGACCCCCAAATAATACTCCTTTACGTGCTAAGGGGTATTTAGAGAGTGGGATAGGTTTAATAACTACCCTAACCCTAACGCGTACCCTAACCCTAACCCCTACCATAACCCTAACACGTACCCTAATCCTAACCCGTACCCTAAACCGAGCCGTAATCCTAACACTAATCCTAAACCTAACCCTAACCCATACCCTACGCCATACCCGAAGCCCTCCCCGAACCCGTACCGTATGCCGTACCCTAAGCCTAACCCTAAGCCTAAAGCTAACCCTAGGCTACCCTTGACTGCTTCTGCCTCCAATAGATTTCCTAAGCACTAGTGTTTTAAGGAACAGCTTAAAAAGAGAATCCTAATGTGATTTCTTTATAATGGGTGTGTTGCTTATCTTATCCTAGTGTCTAAACTCTTCTCCATGGCTGGACCTCCAAATAATATTCCTTTACGTGCTAAGGGGTATCTAGAGAGTGGGATAGGTTTAATAACTAACCTAACCCTAACGCGTACCCTAACCCTAACCCCTACCCTAACCCTAACACGTACCCTAATCCTAACCCGTACCCTAAACCGAGCCCTAACCCTAACACTAACCCTAACCCTAACCCTAACTCATACCCTACACCGTACCCGAAGCCCTCACCGAACCCGTACCCTAAGCCGTACCCTAAGTCTAACCCTAAGCCTATCCCTACCCCTAGGCTACCCTTGACTGCTTCTGCCTCCAATAGATTCCCTAAGCACTAGTGTTTTAAGGAACAGCTTAAAAAGAGAATCCTAATGTGATTTCTTTATAATGGGTGTGTTCCTTATCTTATCCTAGTGTCTAAACTCTTCTCCATGGCTGGACCCCCAAATAATATTCCTTTACGTGCTAAGGGGTATCTAGAGAGTGGGATAGGTTTAATAACTACCTTAACCCTAACGCGTACCCTAACCCTAACCCCTACCCTAACCCTAACACGTACCCTAATCCTAACCCGTACCCTAAACCGAGCCCTAACCCTAACACTAACCCTAACCCTAACCCTAACACATACCCTACACCGTACCCGAAGCCCTCCCCGAACCCGTACCCTAAGCCGTACCCTAAGCCTAACCCTAAGCCTAACCCTAACCCTAGACTACCCTTGACTGCTTCTGCCTCCAATAGATTTCCTAAGCACTAGTGTTTTAAGGAACAGCTTAAAAAGAGAATCCTAATGTGATTTCTTTATAATGGGTGTGTTCCTTATCTTATACTAGTGTCTAAACTATTTTCCATGGCTGGACCCCCAAATAATATTCCTTTACGTGCTAAGGGGTATCTAGAGAGTGGGATAGTTTTAATAACTACCCTAACCATAACGCATACCCTAACCCTAACCCCTACCCTAAACCTAACACGTACTCTAATCCTAACCCGTACCCTAAACCGAGCCCTAACCCTACAACTAACCCTAACCCTAACCCTAACCCATACCCTACGCCGTACCCGAAGCCCTCCCCGAACCCGTACCCTAAGCCGTACCCTAAGCCTAACCCTAAGCCTAACCCTAACCCTAGGCTACCCTTGACTGCTTCTGCATCCAATAGATTTCCTAAGCACTAGTGTTTTTAGGAACAGCTTAAAAAGAGAATCCTAATGTGATTTCTATATAATGGGTGTGTTCCTTATCTTATCCTAGTGTCTAAACTCTTCTCCATGGCTGGACCCCCAAATAATATTCCTTTACGTGCTAAGGGGTATCTAGAGAGTGGGATAGTTTTAATAACTACCCTAACCATAACGCATACCCTAACCCTAACCCCTACCCTAAACCTAACACGTACTCTAATCGTAACCCGTACCCTAAACCGAGCCCTAACCCTAAAACTAACCCTAACCCTAACCCTAACCCATACCCTACGCCGTACCCGAAGCCCTCCCCGAACCCGTACCCTAAGCCGTACCCTAAGCCTAACCCTAAGCCTAACCCTAACCCTAGGCTACCCTTGACTGCTTCTGCCTCCAATAGATTTCCTAAGCACTAGTGTTTTAAGGAACAGCTTAAAAAGAGAATCCTAATGTGATTTCTTTATAATGGGTGTGTTCCTTATCTTATCCTAGTGTCTAAACTCTTCTCCATGGCTGGACCCCCAAATAATATTCCTTTACGTGCTAAGGGGTATCTAGAGAGTGGGATAGGTTTAATAACTACCCTAACCCTAACGCGTACCCTAACCCTAACCCCTACCCTAAACCTAACACGTACCCTAATTCTAACCCGTACCCTAAACCGAGCCCTAACCCTAACACTAAACCTAACCCTAACCCTAACACATACCCTACACCGTACCCAAAGCCCTCCCCGAACCTGTACCGTAAGCCTAACCCTAAGCCTAACCCTAACCCTAGGCTACCCTTGACTGCTTCTGCCTCCAATAGATTTCCTAAGCACTAGTGTTTTAAGGAACAGCTTAAAAAGAGAATCCTAATGTGATTTCTTTATAATAGGTGTTTTCCTTATCTTATCCTAATGTCTAAACTCTTCTCCATGGCTGGACCCCCAAATAATATTCCTTTACGTGCTAAAGGGTATCTAGAGAGTGGGATAGCTTTAATAACTACCCTAACCCTAACGCGTACCCTAACGCTAACCCCTACCCTAACCCTAACACGTACCCTAATCCTATCCCGTACCCTAAACGGAGCCCTAACCCTAACATTAACCCAAACCCTAACCCTAACCCATACCCTCCGCCGTACACGAAGCCCTCCCCGAACCCGTACCCTAAGCCTAACCCTAACCCTAGGCTACCCTTGACTGCTTCTGCCTCCAATAGATTTCCTAAGCACTAGTGTTTTAAGGAACAGCTTAATAAGAGAATCCTAATGTGATTTCTTTATAATGTGTGTGTTCCTTATATTATCTTAGTGTCTAAACGCTTCTCCATGGCTGGACCCCCAAATAATACTCCTTTACGTGCTAAGGGGTATCTAGAGAGTGGGATAGTTTTAATAACTACCCTAACCATAACGCATACCCTAACCCTAACCCCTACCCTAAACCTAACACGTACTCTAATCCTAACCCGTACCCTAAACCGAGCCCTAACCCTAAAACTAACCCTAACCCTAACCCTAACCCATACCCTACGCCGTACCCGAAGCCCTCCCCGAACCCGTACCCTAAGCCGTACCCTAAGCCTAACCCTAAGCCTAACCCTAACCCTAGGCTACCCTTGACTGCTTCTGCATCCAATAGATTTCCTAAGCACTAGTGTTTTTAGGAACAGCTTAAAAAGAGAATCCTAATGTGATTTCTTTATAATGGGTGTGTTCCTTATCTTATCCTAGTGTCTAAACTCTTCTCCATGGCTGGACCCCCAAATAATATTCCTTTACGTGCTAAGGGGTATCTAGAGAGTGGGATAGGTTTAATAACTACCCTAACCCTAACGCGTACCCTAACCCTAACCCCTACCCTAAACCTAACACGTACCCTAATTCTAACCCGTACCCTAAACCGAGCCCTAACCCTAACACTAAACCTAACCCTAACCCTAACACATACCCTACACCGTACCCGAAGCCCTCCCCGAACCTGTACCGTAAGCCTAACCCTAAGCCTAACCCTAACCCTAGGCTACCCTTGACTGCTTCTGCCTCCAATAGATTTCCTAAGCACTAGTGTTTTAAGGAACAGCTTAAAAAGAGAATCCTAATGTGATTTCTTTATAATAGGTGTTTTCCTTATCTTATCCTAATGTCTAAACTCTTCTCCATGGCTGCACCCCCAAATAATATTCCTTTACGTGCTAAGGGTATCTAGAGAGTGGGATAGGTTTAATAACTACCCTAACCCTAACGCGTACCCTAAAGATAACCCCTACCCTAACCCTAACACGTACCCTAATCCTATCCCGTACCCTAAACGGAGCCCTAACCCTAACATTAACCCAAACCCTAACCCTAACCCATACCCTCCGCCGTACACGAAGCCCTCCCCGAACCCGTACCCTAAGCCTAACCCTAAGCCTAACCCTAACCCTAGGCTACCCTTGACTGCTTCTGCCTCCAATAGATTTCCTAAGCACTAGTGTTTTAAGGAACAGCTTAATAAGAGAATCCTAATGTGATTTCTTTATAATGTGTGTGTTCCTTATATTATCTTAGTGTCTAAACGCTTCTCCATGGCTGGACCCCCAAATAATACTCCTTTACGTGCTAAGGGGTATTTAGAGAGTGGGATAGGTTTAATAACTACCCTAACCCTAACGCGTACCCTAACCCTAACCCCTACCATAACCCTAACACGTACCTTAATCCTAACCCGTACCCTAAACCGAGCCGTAATCCTAACACTAATCCTAAACCTAACCCTAACCCATACCCTACGCCATACCCGAAGCCCTCCCCAAACCCGTACCGTAAGCCGTACCCTAAGCCTAACCCTAAGCCTAACCCTAACCCTAGGCTACCCTTGACTGCTTCTGCCTCCAATAGATTTCCTAAGCACTAGTGTTTTAAGGAACAGCTTAAAAAGAGAATCCTAATGTGATTTCTTTATACTGGGTGTGTTCCTTATCTTATCCTAGTGTCTAAACTCTTCTCCATGGCTGGACCTCCAAATAATATTCCTTTACGTGCTAAGGGGTATCTAGAGAGTGGGATAGGTTTAATAACTACCCTAACCCTAACGCGTACCCTAACCCTAACCCCTACCCTAACCCTAACACGTACCCTAATCCTAACCCGTACCCTAAACCGAGCCCTAAGCCTAACACTAACCCTAACCCTAACTCCAACTCATACCCTACACCGTACCCGAAGCCCTCACCGAACCCGTACCCTAAGCCGTACCCTAAGTCTAACCCTAAGCCTAACCCTACCCCTAGGCTACCCTTGACTGCTTCTGCCTACAATAGATTCCCTAAGCACTAGTGTTTTAAGGAACAGCTTAAAAAGAGAATCCTAATGTGATTTCTTTATAATGGGTGTGTTCCTTATCTTATCCTAGTGTCTAAACTCTTCTCCATGGCTGGACCCCCAAATAATATTCCTTTACGTGCTAAGGGGTATCTAGAGAGTGGGATAGGTTTAATAACTACCTTAACCCTAACGCGTACCGTAACCCTAACCCCTACCCTAACCCTAACACGTACCCTAATCCTAACCCGTACCCTAAACCGAGCCCTAACCCTAACACTAACCCTAACCCTAACCCTAACACATACCCTACACCGTACCCGAAGCCCTCCCCGAACCCGTACCCTAAGACGTACCCTAAGCCTAACCCTAAGCCTAACCCTAACCCTAGGCTACCCTTGACTGCTTCTGCCTCCAATAGATTTCCTAAGCACTAGTGTTGTAAGGAACAGCTTAAAAAGAGAATCCTAATGTGATTTCTTTATAATGGGTGTGTTCCTTATCTTATCCTAGTGCCTAAACTCTTCTCCATGGCTGGACCCCGAAATAATATTCCTTTACGTGCTAAGGGGTATCTAGAGAGTGGGATAGTTTTAATAACTACCCTAACCATAACGCGTACCCTAACCCTAACCCCTACCCTAACCCTAACACGTACTCTAAACCTAACCCGTACCCTAAACCGAGCCCTAACCCTAAAACTAACCCTAACCCTAACCCTAACCCATACCCTACGCCGTACCCGAAGCCCTCCCCGAACCCGTACTCTAAGCCGTACCCTAAGCCTAACCCTAAGCCTAACCCTAACCCTAGGCTACCCTTGACTGCTTCTGCATCCAATAGATTTCCTAAGCACTAGTGTTTTTAGGAACAGCTTAAAAAGAGAATCCTAATGTGATTTCTTTATAATGGGTGTGTTCCTTATCTTATCCTAGTGTCTAAACTCTTCTCCATGGCTGGACCCCCAAATAATATTCCTTTACGTGCTAAGGGGTATCTAGAGAGTGGGATAGGTTTAATAACTACCCTAACCCTAACGCGTACCCTAACCCTAACCCCTACCCTAAACCTAACACGTACCCTAATTCTAACCCGTACCCTAAACCGAGCCCTAACCCTAACACTAAACCTAACCCTAACCCTAACACATACCCTACACCGTACCCGAAGCCCTCCCCGAACCTGTACCGTAAGCCTAACCCTAAGCCTAACCCTAACCCTAGGCTACCCTTGACTGCTTCTGCCTCCAATAGATTTCCTAAGCACTAGTGTTTTAAGGAACAGCTTAAAAAGAGAATCCTAATGTGATTTCTTTATAATAGGTGTTTTCCTTATCTTATCCTAATGTCTAAACTCTTCTCCATGGCTGCACCCCCAAATAATATTCCTTTACGTGCTAAGGGTATCTAGAGAGTGGGATAGGTTTAATAACTACCCTAACCCTAACGCGTACCCTAAAGATAACCCCTACCCTAACCCTAACACGTACCCTAATCCTATCCCGTACCCTAAACGGAGCCCTAACCCTAACATTAACCCAAACCCTAACCCTAACCCATACCCTCCGCCGTACACGAAGCCCTCCCCGAACCCGTACCCTAAGCCTAACCCTAAGCCTAACCCTAACCCTAGGCTACCCTTGACTGCTTCTGCCTCCAATAGATTTCCTAAGCACTAGTGTTTTAAGGAACAGCTTAATAAGAGAATCCTAATGTGATTTCTTTATAATGTGTGTGTTCCTTATATTATCTTAGTGTCTAAACGCTTCTCCATGGCTGGACCCCCAAATAATACTCCTTTACGTGCTAAGGGGTATTTAGAGAGTGGGATAGGTTTAATAACTACCCTAACCCTAACGCGTACCCTAACCCTAACCCCTACCATAACCCTAACACGTACCTTAATCCTAACCCGTACCCTAAACCGAGCCGTAATCCTAACACTAATCCTAAACCTAACCCTAACCCATACCCTACGCCATACCCGAAGCCCTCCCCAAACCCGTACCGTAAGCCGTACCCTAAGCCTAACCCTAAGCCTAACCCTAACCCTAGGCTACCCTTGACTGCTTCTGCCTCCAATAGATTTCCTAAGCACTAGTGTTTTAAGGAACAGCTTAAAAAGAGAATCCTAATGTGATTTCTTTATACTGGGTGTGTTCCTTATCTTATCCTAGTGTCTAAACTCTTCTCCATGGCTGGACCTCCAAATAATATTCCTTTACGTGCTAAGGGGTATCTAGAGAGTGGGATAGGTTTAATAACTACCCTAACCCTAACGCGTACCCTAACCCTAACCCCTACCCTAACCCTAACACGTACCCTAATCCTAACCCGTACCCTAAACCGAGCCCTAAGCCTAACACTAACCCTAACCCTAACTCCAACTCATACCCTACACCGTACCCGAAGCCCTCACCGAACCCGTACCCTAAGCCGTACCCTAAGTCTAACCCTAAGCCTAACCCTACCCCTAGGCTACCCTTGACTGCTTCTGCCTACAATAGATTCCCTAAGCACTAGTGTTTTAAGGAACAGCTTAAAAAGAGAATCCTAATGTGATTTCTTTATAATGGGTGTGTTCCTTATCTTATCCTAGTGTCTAAACTCTTCTCCATGGCTGGACCCCCAAATAATATTCCTTTACGTGCTAAGGGGTATCTAGAGAGTGGGATAGGTTTAATAACTACCTTAACCCTAACGCGTACCGTAACCCTAACCCCTACCCTAACCCTAACACGTACCCTAATCCTAACCCGTACCCTAAACCGAGCCCTAACCCTAACACTAACCCTAACCCTAACCCTAACACATACCCTACACCGTACCCGAAGCCCTCCCCGAACCCGTACCCTAAGACGTACCCTAAGCCTAACCCTAAGCCTAACCCTAACCCTAGGCTACCCTTGACTGCTTCTGCCTCCAATAGATTTCCTAAGCACTAGTGTTTTAAGGAACAGCTTAAAAAGAGAATCCTAATGTGATTTCTTTATAATAGGTGTTTTCCTTATTTATCCTAGTGTCTAAACTCTTCTCCATGGCTGGACCCCCAAATAATATTCCTTTACGTGCTAAGGGGTATCTAGAGAGTGGGATAGGTTTAATAACTAGCCTAACCCTAACGCGTACCCTAACGCTAACACCTACCCTAACGCTAACACGTACCCTAAACCTATCCCGTACCCTAAACGGAGCCCTAACCCTAACATTAACCCAAACCCTAAACCTAACCCATACCCTACGCCGTATCCGAACCCCTCCCACAACCCGTACCCTAAGCCGTACCCTAACCCTAACCCTAAGCCTAACCCTAACCCTAGGCTACCCTTGACTGCTTCTGCCTCCAATAGATTTCCTAAGCACTAGTGTTGTAAGGAACAGCTTAAAAAGAGAATCCTAATGTGATTTCTTTATAATGGGTGTGTTCCTTATCTTATCCTAGTGCCTAAACTCTTCTCCATGGCTGGACCCCGAAATAATATTCCTTTACGTGCTAAGGGGTATCTAGAGAGTGGGATAGTTTTAATAACTACCCTAACCATAACGCGTACCCTAACCCTAACCCCTACCCTAACCCTAACACGTACTCTAAACCTAACCCGTACCCTAAACCGAGCCCTAACCCTAAAACTAACCCTAACCCTAACCCTAACCCATACCCTACGCCGTACCCGAAGCCCTCCCCGAACCCGTACTCTAAGCCGTACCCTAAGCCTAACCCTAAGCCTAACCCTAACCCTAGGCTACCCTTGACTGCTTCTGCCTCCAATAGATTTCCTAAGCACTAGTGTTTTTAGGAACAGCTTAAAAAGAGAATCCTAATGTGATTTCTTTATAATGGGTGTGTTCCTTATCTTATCCTAGTGTCTAAACTCTTCTCCATGGCTGGACCCCCAAATAATATTCCTTTACGTGCTAAGGGGTATCTAGAGAGTGGGATGGGTTTAATAACTACCCTAACCCTAACGCGTACCCTAACCCTAACCCCTACCCTAAACCTAACACGTACCCTAATCCTAACCCGTACCCTAAACCGAGCCCTAACCCTAACACTAAACCTAACCCTAACCCTAACACATATCCTACACCGTACCCGAAGCCCTCCCCGAACCTGTACCCTAAGCCTAACCCTAAGCCTAACCCTAACCCTAGGCTACCCTTGACTGCTTCTGCCTCCAATAGATTTCCTAAGCACTAGTGTTTTAAGGAACAGCTTAAAAAGAGAATCCTAATGTGATTTCTTTATAATAGGTGTTTTCCTTATCTTATCCTAATGTCTAAACTCTTCTCCATGGCTGGAACCCCAAATAATATTCCTTTATGTGCTAAGGGGTATCTAGAGAGTGGGATAGGTTTAATAACTACCCTAACCCTAACGCGTACCCTAACACTAACCCCTACCCTAACCCTAACACGTACCCTAATCCTATCCCGTACCCTAAACGGAGCCCTAACCCTAACATTAACCCAAACCCTAACCCTAAACCATACCCTCCGCCGTACACGAAGCCCTCCCCGAACCCGTACCCTAAGCCTAACCCTAAGCCTAACCCTAACCCTAGGCTACCCTTGACTGCTTCTGCCTCCAATAGATTTCCTAAGCACTAGTGTTTTAAGGAACAGCTTAAAAAGAGAATCCTAATGTGATTTCTTTATAATGTGTGTGTTCCTTATATTATCTTAGTGTCTAAACGCTTCTCCATGGCTGGACCCCCAAATAATACTCCTTTACGTGCTAAGGGGTATTTAGAGAGTGGGATAGGTTTAATAACTACCCTAACCCTAACGCATACCCTAACCCTAACCCCTACCCTAACCCTAACACGTACCCTAATCCCAACCCGTACCCTAAACCGAGCCGTAATCCTAACACTAATCCTAAACCTAACCCTAACCCATACCCTACGCCATACCCGAAGCCCTCCCCGAACCCGTACCGTAAGCCGTACCCTAAGCCTAACCCTAAGCCTAACCCTAACCCTAGGCTACCCTTGACTGCTTCTGCCTCAAATAGATTTCCTAAGCACTAGTGTTTTAAGGAACAGCTTAAAAAGAGAATCCTAATGTGATTTCTTTATAATGGGTGTGTTCCCTATCTTATCCTAGTGTCTAAACTCTTCTCCATGGCTGGACCCCCAAATAATATTCCTTTACGTGCTAAGGGGTATCTAGAGAGTGGGATAGTTTTAATAACTACCCTAACCATAACGCGTACGCTAACCCTAACCCCTACCGTAAACCTAACACGTACTCTAATCCTAACCCGTACCCTAAACCGAGCCCTAACCCTAAAACTAACCCTAACCCTAACCCTAACCCATACCCTACGCCATACCCGAAGCCCTCCCCGAACCCGTACCCTAAGCCGTACCCTAAGCCTAACCCTAAGCCTAACCCTAACCCTAGGCTACCCTTGACTGCTTCTGCCTCCAATAGATTTCCGAAGCACTAATGTTTTAAGGAACAGCTTAAAAAGAGAATCCTAATGTGATTTCTTTATAATGTGTGTGTTCCTTATATTATCTTAGTGTCTAAACTCTTCTCCATGGCTGGACCCACAAATAATACTCCTTTACGTGCTAAGGGGTATCTAGAGAGTGGGATAGGTTTAATAACTACCCTAACCCTAACGCGTACCCTAACCCTAACCCCTACCCTAACCCTAACACGTACCCTAATCCTAACCCGTACCCTAAACCGAGCCGTAAACGTAACACTAACCCTAACTCTAACCCTAACCCATACCCTACGCCGAATCCGAAGCCCTCCCCGAACCCATACCCTAAGCCGTACCCTAAGCCTAACCCTAAGCTTAACCCTAACCCTAGGCTACCCTTGACTGCTTCTGCCTCCAATAGATTTTCTAAGCACTAGTGTTTTAAGAAACAGATTAAAAAGAGAATCCTAATGTGATTTCTTTCTCATGGGTGTGTTCCTTATCTTATCCTAGTGTCTAAACTCTTCTCCATGGCTGGACCTCCAAATAATATTCCTTTACGTGCTAAGGGGTATCTAGAGAGTGGGATAGGTTTAATAACTACACTAACCCTAACGCGTACCCTAACCCAAACCCCTACCGTAACACTAACACGTACCCTAATCCTAACCAATACCCTAAACCGAGCCCTAACCCTAACACTAACCCTAACCCTAACTCTAACCCATACCCTACGCCGTACCCGAAGCCCTCCCCGAAACCGTACCCTCTGCCGTACCCTAAGCCTAACCCTAAGCCTAACCCTAACCCTAGGATACCCTTGACAGCTTCTGCCTCCAATAGATTTCCTAAGCACTAGTGTTTTAAGGAACAGCTTAAAAAGAGAATCCTAATGTGATTTCTTTATAATGGGTATGTTCCTTATCTTATCCTAGTGTCTAAACTTTTCTCCATGGCTGGACCCCCAAATAATATTCCTTTACGTGCTAAGGGGTATCTAGATATTGGGATAGGTTTAATCACTACCTTAACCCTAACACGTACACTAACCCTAACTACTACCCTAACCCTAACACGTACCCTAATCCTAATCCATACCCTAAACCGAGCCCTAACCGTAACACTAACCCTAACCCTAACCCTAACCCATACCCTACGCCGTATCCGAACCCCTCCCACAACCCGTACCCTAAGCCGTACCCTAACCCTAACCCTAAGCCTAACCCTATCCCTAGGCTACGCTTGACTGCTTCTGCCTCCAATAGATTTCCTAAGCACTAGTGTTTTAAGGAACAGCTTAAAAAGAGAATCCTAATGTGATTTCTTTATAATAGGTGTTTTCCTTATCTTATCCTAGTGTCTAAACTCTTCTCCATGGCTGGACCCCCAAATAATATTCCTTTACGTGCTAAGGGGTATCTAGAGAGTGGGATAGGTTTAATAACTACCCTAACCCTAACGCGTACCCTAACGCTAACCCCTACCCTAACCCTAACACGTACCCTAATCCTATCGCGTACCCTAAACGGAGCCCTAACCCTAACATTAACGCAAAACCTAACCCTAACCCATACCCTCCGCCTTACACGAAGCCCTCCCTGAACCCGTACCCTAAGCCTAACCCTAAGCCTTACCCTAACCCTAGGCTACCCTTGACTACTTCTGCCTCCAATAGATTTCTTAAGCACTAGTCTTTTAAGGAACAGCTTAAAAAGAGAATCCTAATGTGATTTCTTTATAATGGTTGTGTTCCTTATCTTATCCTAGTGTCTAAACTCTTCTCCATGGCTGGACCTCCAAATAATATACCTTTACGTGCTAAGGGGTATCTAGAGAGTGGGATAGGTTTAATAACTACACTAACCCTAACGCGTACCCTAACCCTAACCCCTACCCTAACCATAACACGTACCCTAATCCTAACCAATACCCTAAACCGTGCCCTAACCCTAACACTAACCCTAACTCTAACCCTAAACCATACCCTACGCCGTACCCGAAGACCTCCCCGAACCAGTACCCTAAGCCGTACCCTAAGCCTAACCCTAAGCCTAAACCTAACCCTAGGCTACCCTTGACTGCTTCTGCCTCCAATAGATTTCCTAAGCACTAGTGTTTTAAGGAACAGCTTAAAAAGAGAATCCTAATGTGATTTCTTTATAATAGGTGTTTTCCTTACCTTATCCTAGTGTCTAAACACTTCTCCATGGCTGGACCCCCAAATAATATTCCTTTACGTGCTAAGGGGTATCTAGAGAGTGAGATAGGTTTAATAACTAGCCTAACCCTAACACGTACCCTAACGCTAACCCCTACCCTAACCCTATCACGTACCCTAATCCTATCCCGTACCCTAAACGGAGCCCTAACCCTAACATTAACCCAAACCCTAACCCTAACCCATACCCTCCGCCGTACACGAAGCCCTCCCCGAACCCGTACCCTAAGCCTAACCCTAAGCCGAACCCTAACCCTAGGCTACCCTTGACTGCTTCGGCCTCCAATAGATTTCCTAAGCACTAGTGTTTTAAGGAACAGCTTAAAAAGAGAATCCTAATGTGATTTCTTTATAATGTGTGTGTTCCTTATATTATCTTAGTTTCTAAACTCTTCTCCATGGCTGGACCCCCAAATAATACTCCTTTACGTGCTAAGGGGTATCTAGAGAGTGGGATAGGTTTAATAACTACCCTAACCCTAACGCGTACCCTAACCCTAACCCCTACCCTAACCCTAACACGTACCCTAATCCTAACCCGTACCCTAAACTGAGCCCTAACCCTAAAACTAACCCTAACCTTAACCCTAACAAATACCCTACCCCGTACCCGAAGCCCTCCCCGAACCCGTACCCTAAGCCGTACCCTAAGCATAACCCTAAGCCTAACCCTAACCCTAGGCTACCCTTGACTGCTTCTGCCTCCAATAGATTTCCTAAGTACTAGTGTTTTAAGGAACAGCGTAAAAAGAGAATCCTAATGTGATTTTTTATAATGGGTGTGTTCCTTATCTTATCCTAGTGTCTAAATTCTTCTCCATGGCTGGACCCCCTAATAATATTCCTTTATGTGCTAAGGGGTATCTAGAGATTGGGATAGGTTTAATAACTACACCAACCCTAACGCGTATCCTAACCCTAAACCCTACCCTAACCCTAACACGTACCCTAATCCTAAACAATACCCTAAACCGTGCCCTAACCCTAACACTAACCCTAACCCTAACCCATACCCTACGCTGTACCCGAAGCCCTCCCCGAACCCGTACCCTAAGACGTACCCTAAGCCTAACCCTAAGCCTAACACTAACCCTAGGCTACCCTTGACTGCTTCTGCCTCCAATAGATTTCCTAAGCACTAGTGTTTTAAGGAACAGCTTAAAAAGAGAATCCTAATGTGATTTCTTTATAATGGGTGTGTTCCTTATCTTATCCTACTGTCTAAACTCTTCTCCATGGCTGGACCTCCAAATAATATTCCTTTACGTGCTAAGGGGTATCTAGAGAGTGGGATAGGTTTAATAACTACCCTAACTCTAACGCGTACCCTAACCCTAACCCCTACCCTAACCCTAACACGTACCCTAATCCTAACCCGTACCCTAAACCGAGCCCTAACCCTAACACTAACACTAACTCTAACCCTAACACATACCCTACACCGTACCCGAAGCCCTCCCCGAACCCGTACCCTAAGCCTAACCCTAACCCTAGGCTACCCTTGACTGCTTCTGCCTCCAATAGATTTCCTAAGCACTAGTGTTTTAAGGAACAGCTTAAAAAGAGAATCCTAATGTGATTTCTTTATAATGGGTGTGTTCCCTATCTTATCCTAGTGTCTAATCTCTTCTCCATGGCTGGACCTCCAAATAATATTCCTTTAAATGCTAAGGGGTATCTAGAGAGTGGGATAGGTTTAATAACTACACTAACCCTAACGCGTACCCTAACCCTAACCCCTACCCTAACCCTAACACGTACCCTAATCCTAACCCATACCCTAAACCGTGCCCTAACCCTAACACTAACCCTAACCCTAACCCTAACCCATACCCTACGCTGTACCCGAAGCCCTCCCCGAACCCGTACCCTAAACCGTACCCTAAGATTAACCCTAAGCCTAACCCTTACCCTAGGCTACCCTTGACTGCTTCTGCCTCCAATAGATTTCCTAAGCACTAGTGTTTTAAGGAACAGCTTAAAAAGAGAATCCTAATGTGATTTCTTTATAATAGGTGTTTTCCTTATCTTATCCTAGTGTCTAAACACTTCTCCATGGATGGACCCCCAAATAATATTCCTTTACGTGCTAAGGGGTATCTAGAGAGTGGGATAGGTTTAATAACTACCCTAACCCTAACGCGTACCCTAACCCTAACCCCTACCTTAGCCCTAACACGTACCCTAATCCTATCCCGTACCCTAAACCGAGCCCTGACCCTAACACTAACCCTAACCCTAACCCTAACACATACCCTACACCGTACCCGAAGCCCTCCCCGAACCCGTACCCTAAGCCGTACCCTAAGCCTAACCCTAACCCTAGGCTACCCTTGACTGCTTCTGCCTCCAATAGATTTCCTAAGCACTAGTGTTTTAAGGAACAGCTGAAAAAGAGAATCCTAATGTGATTTCTTTATAATGGGTGTGTTCCTTATCTTATCCTAGTGTCTAAACTCTTCTCCATGGCTGGACCACCAAATAATATTCCTTTACGTGCTAAGGGGTATCTAGAGAGTGGGATAGGTTTAATAACTACCCTAACCCTAACGCGTACCCTAACGCTAACCCCTACGCTAACCCTAACACGTACCCTAATCCTATCCCGTACCCTAAACGGAGCCCTAACCCTATCATTAACCCAAACCCTAACCCTAACCCATACCCTCCGCCGTACACGAAGCCCTCCCCGAACCCGTACCCTAAGCCTAACCCTAAGCCTAACCCTAACCCTACGCTACCCTTGACTGCTTCTGCCTCCAATAGATTTCCTAAGCACTTGTGTTTTAAGGAACAGCTTAAAAAGAGAATCCTAATGTGATTTCTTTATAATGTGTGTGTTCCTTATATTATCTTAGTGTCTAAACTCTTCTCCATGGCTGGACTCCCAAATAATACTCCTTTATGTGCTAAGGGGTATCTACAGAGTGGGATAGGTTTAATAACTACCCTAACCCTAACGCGTACCCTAACCCTAACCCCTACCATAACCCTAACACGTACCCTAATCCTAACCCGTACCCTAAACTGAGCCCTAACCCTAAAACTAACCCTAACCCTAACCCTAACACATACCCTACGCCGTACCCGAAGCCCTCCCCGAACCCGTACCCTAAGCCGTACCCTAAGCCTAACCCTAAGCCTAACCCTAACCCTAGGTTACCCTTGACTGCTTCTGCCTCCAATAGATTTCCTAAGTACTAGTGTTTTAAGGAACAGCTTAAAAAGAGAATCCTAATGTGATTTCTTTATAATGGGTGTGTTCCTTATCTTATCCTAGTGTCTAAACTTTTCTCCATGGCTGGACCCCCAAATAATATTCCTTTACGTGCTAAGGGGTATCTAGATATTGGGATAGGTTTAATCACTACCTTAACCCTAACACGTACACTAACCCTAACTACTACCCTAACCCTAACACGTACCCTAATCCTAATCCATACCCTAAACCGAGCCCTAACCCTAACACTAACCCTAACCCTAACCCAAACCCATACCCTACGCCGTATCCGAACCCCTCCCACAACCCGTACCCTAAGCCGTACCCTAACCCTAACCCTAAGCCTAACCCTAACCCTAGGCTACCCTTGACTGCTTCTGCCTCCAATAGATTTCCTAAGCGCTAGTGTTTTAAGGAACAGCTTAAAAAGAGAATCCTAATGTGATTTCTTTATAATGGGTGTGTTCCTTATCTTATCCTAGTGTCTAAACTCTTCTCCATGGCTGGACCCCCAAATAATATTCCTTTACGTGCTAAGGGGTATCTAGAGAGTGGGATAGGTTTAATAACTACCCTAACCATAACGCGTACCCTAACCCTAACACCTACCCTAAACCTAACACGTACCCTAATCCTAACTCGTAACCTAAACCGAGCCCTAACGCTAACACTAACCCTAACCCTAACCCTAACCCATATTCTACGCCGTACCCGAAGCCCTCCCCGAACCCGTACCGTAAGCCGTACCCTAAGCCTAACCCTAAGCCTAAACCTAACCCTAGGCTACCCTTGACTGTTTCTGCCTCCAATAGATTTCCTAAGCACTAGTGTTTTAAGGAACAGCTTAAAAAGAGAATCCTAATGTGATTTCTTTATACTGGGTGTGTTCCTTATCTTATCCTAGTGTCTAAACTCTTCTCCATGGCTGGACCTTCAAATAATATTCCTTTACGTGCTAAGGGGTATCTAGAGAGTGGGATAGGTTTAATAACTACCCTAACCCTAACGCGTACCCTAACCCTAACCTCTACCCTAACCCTAACACGTAACCTAATTCTAACCCATACCCTAAACCGGGCCCTAACCCTAACACTAACCCTAACCCTAACCCTAACACATACCCTACACCGTACCCGAAGCCCTCCCCGAACCCGTACCCTAAGCCGTACCCTAAGCCTAACCCTAAGCCTAACCATAACCCTAGGCTACCCTTGACTGCTTCTGCCTCCAATAGATTTCCTAAGCACTAGTGTTTTAAGGAACAGCTGAAAAAGAGAATCCTAATGTGATTTCTTTATAATGGGTGTGTTCCTTATCTTATCCTAGTGTCTAAACTCTTCTCCATGTCTGGACCCCCAAATAATATTCCTTTACGTGCTAAGGGGTATCTAGAGAGTGGGATAGGTTTAATAACTACCCTAACCCTAACGCGTACCCTAACGCTAACCCCTACCCTAACCCTAACACGTACCCTAATCCTATCCCGTACCCTAAACGGAGCCCTAACCCTAACATTAACCCAAACCCTAACCCTAACCCATACCCTCCGCCGTACACGAAGCCCTCCTCAAACACGTACCCTAAGCCTAACCCTAAGACTAACCCTAACCCTAGGCTACCCTTGACTGCTTCTGCCAACAATAGATTTCCTAAGCACTAGTGTTTTAAGGAACAGCTTAAAAAGAGAATCCTAATGTGATTTCTTTATAATGGGTGTGTTCCTTATCTTATCCTAGTGTCTAAACTCTTCTCCATGGCTGGACCCCCAAATAATATTCCTTTATGTGCTAAGGGGTATCTAGAGAGTGTGATAGGTTTAATAACTACCCTAACCCTAATGCGTACCCTAACCCTAACCCCTACACTAAACCTAACACGTACCCTAATCCTAACCCGTACCCTAAACCGAGCCCTAACCCTAACACTAACCCTAACCCTAACCCTAACCCATACCCTACGCCGTACTCGAAGCCCTCCCTGAACCCGTACCCTATGCCTTACCCTAAGCCTAACCCTAAGCGTAAACCTAACCCTAGGCTACCCCTAACTGCTTCTGCCTCCAATAGATTTACTAAGCAATAGTGTTTTATGGAACAGCTTAAAAAGAAAATCCTAATGTGATTTCTTTATAATGGGTGTGTTCATTATCTTATCCTAGTGTCTAAACTCTTCTCCATGGCTGGACCCCCAAATAACATTCCTTTACGTGCTAAGGGGTATCTAGAGAGTGGGATAGGTTTAATAACTACGCTAAACCTAATGCGTACCCTAAACCTAACCCCTACCCTAACCCTAACACGTACCCTAATCCTAACCCGTACCCTAAACCGAGCCCTAACCCTAACACTAACCCTATTCCTAACCCTAACCCATACCCTACGCCGTACCCGAAACCCTCCCCGAACCCGTACCCTAAGCCATACCCTAAGCCTATACGTAAGCCTAAACCTAACCCTAGGCTACCCTTGACTGCTTCTGCCTCCAATAGATTTTCTAAGCACTAGTGTTTTAAGGAACAGCTTAAAAAGAGAATCCTAATGTGATTTCTTTATAATGGGTGTGTTCCTTATCTTATCCTAGTGTCTAAACTCTACTCCATGGCTGGACCCCCTAATATTCCTTTACGTGCTAAGGGGTATCTAGAGAGTGGGATAGGTTTAATAACTACCCTAACCCTAACGCGTACCCTAACCCTAACCCCTACACTAAACCTAACACGTACACTAATCCTAACCCGTACCCTAAACCGAGCCCTAACCCTAACACTAACCCTAACCCTAACCCTAACCCATACCCTACGCTGTACCCGAAGCCCTCCCCGAACCCGTACCCTAAGCCGTACCCTAAGCCTAACCCTAAGCCTTACCCTAACCCTAGGCTACCCTTGACTGCTTCTGCCTCCAATAGATTTTCTAAGCACTAGTGTTTTAAGAAACAGTTTAAAAAGAGAATCCTAATGTGATTTCTTTATAATGGGTGTGTTCCTTATCTTATCCTAGTGTCTAAACTCTTCTCCATGGCTGGACCTCCAAATAATATTCCTTTACGTGCTAAGGGGTATCTAGAGAGTGGGATAGGTTTAATAACTACACTAACCCTAACGCGTACCCTAACCCTACCCCTACCCTAACCCTAACATGTACCCTAATCCTAATCAATACCCTAAACCGTGCCCTAACCCTAACACTAACCCTAACCCTAACCCATAACCTACGCTGTACCCGAAGCCCTCCCCGAACCCGTACCCTAAGCCGTACCCTAAGCCTAACCCTAAGCCTAACCCTAAACCTAGGCTACCCTTGACTGCTTCTGCCTCCAATAGATTTCCTAAGCACTAGTGTTTTAAGGAACAGCTTAAAAAGAGAATCCTAATGTGATTTCTTTATAATGGGTGTGTTCCCTATCTTATCCTAGTGTCTAAACTCTTCTCCATGGCTGGACCTCCAAATAATATTCCTTTACGTGCTAAGGGGTATCTAGAGAGTGGGATAGGTTTAATGACTACCCTAACCCGAACGCGTACTCTAACCCTAACCCCTACCCTAACCCTAACACATACCCTAAACCGAACCCTAACCCTAACACTAACCCTAACCCTAACCCTAACCCATACCCTACGCCGTACCCGAAGCCCACCTCGAACCCGTACCCTAAGCCGTACCCTAAGCCTAACCCTAAGCCTTACCCTAACCCTAGGCTACCCTTGACTGCTTCTGCCTCCTATAGATTTCCTAAGCACTAGTGTTTTAAGAAACCGCTTAAAAAGAGAATCGTAATGTGATTTCTTTATAATGGGTGTGTTCCTTATCTTATCCTAGTGTCTAAACTCTTCTCCATGGCTGGACCTCCAAATAATATTCCTTTACGGGCTAAGGGGTATCTAGAGAGTGGGATAGGTTTAATAACTACACTAACCCTAACGCGTACCCTAACCCAAACCCCTACTGTAATCCTAACACGTACCCTAATCCTAACCAATAACCTAAACCGAGCCCTAACCCTAACACTAACCCTAACCCTAACCCATACCCTACGCCGTATCCGAACCCTTCCCACAACCCGTACCCTAAGCCGTACCCTAACCCTAACCCTAAGCCTAACACTAACCCTAGGCTACCCTTGACTGTTTCTGCCTCCAATAGATTTCCTAAGCACTAGTGTTTTAAGGAACAGCTTAAAAAGAGAATCCTAATGTGATTTCTTTATACTGGGTGTGTTCCTTATCTTATCCTAGTGTCTAAACACTTCTCCATGGATGGACCCCCAAATAATATTCCTTTACGTGCTAAGGGGTATCTAGAGAGTGGGATAGGTTTAATAACTACCCTAACCCTAACGCGTACCCTAATGCTAACCCCTACCCTAACCCTAACACGTACCCTAATCCTATCCCGTACCCTAAACGGAGCCCTAACCCTAACATTAACCCAAACCCTAACCCTAACCCATACCCTCCGCCGTACACGAAGCCCTCCCCGAACCCGTACCCTAAGCCTAACCCTAAGCCTAACCCTAACCCTAGGCTACCCTTGACTGTTTCTGCCTCCAATAGATTTCCTAAGCACTAGTGTTTTAAGGAACAGCTTAAAAAGAGAATCCTAATGTGATTTCTTTATAATGTGTGTGTTCCTTATATTATCTTAGTGTCTAAACTCTTCTCCATGGCTGGACCCCCAAATAATACTCCTTTACGTGCTAAGGGGTATCTACAGAGTGGGATAGGTTTAATAACTACCCTAACCCTAACGCGTACCCTAACCCTAACCCCTACCATAACCCTAACACGTACCCTAATCCTAATCCGTACCCTAAACTGAGCCCTAGCCCTAAAACTAACCCTAACCCTAACCCTAACACATACCCTACGCCGTACCCGAAGCCCTCCCCGAACCCGTACCCTAAGCCGTACCCTAAGCCTAACCCTAAGCCTAACCCTAACCCTAGGTTACCCTTGACTGCTTCTGCCTCCAATAGATTTCCTAAGCACTAGTGTTTTAAGGAACAGCTTAAAAAGAGAATCCTAATGTGATTTCTTTATAATGGGTGTGTTCCTTATCTTATCCTAGTGTCTAAAGTCTTCTCCATGGCTGGACCCCCTAATAATATTCCTTTACGTGCTAAGGGGTATCTAGAGAGTGGGATAGGTTTAATAACTACCCTAACCCTAACGCGTACCCTAACCCTAACCCCTACACTAAACCTAAAATGTACCCTAATCCTAACCCGTACCCTAAACCGAGCCCTAACCCTAACACTAACCCTAACCCTAACCTTAACCCATACCCTACGCCGTACCCGAAGCCCTCCCCGAACCCGTACCGTAAGCCATACCCTAAGCCTAACCCTAAGCGTAAACCTAACCCTAGGCTACCCTTGACTGCTTCTGCCTCCAATAGATTTCCTAAGCACTAGTGTTTTAAGGAACAGCTTAAAAAGAGAATCCTAATGTGATTTCTTTATGATGGGTGTGTTCCTTATCTTATCCTAGTGTCTAAACTCTTCTCCATGGCTGGACCTCCAAATAATATTCCTTTACGTGCTAAGGTGTATCTAGAGAGTGGGATAGGTTTAATAACTACACTAACCCTAACGCGTACCCTAACCCTAACCCCTACCCTAACCGTAACACGTACCCTAATCCTAACCAATACCCTAAACCGTGCCCTAACCCTAACACTAACCCTAACCCTAACCCTAACCCATACCCTACGCTGTACCCGAAGCCCTCCCCGAACCCGTACCCTAAGCCGTACCCTAAGCCTAATCCTAAGCCTAACCCTAACCCTAGGCTACCCTTGACTGCTTCTGCCTCCAATAGATTTCCTAAGCACTAGTGTTTTAAGGAACAGCTTAAAAAGAGAATCCTAATGTGATTTCTTTATAATAGTTGTTTTCCTTATCTTATCCTAGTGTCTAAACTCTTCTCCATGGCTGGACCCCCAAATAATATTCCTTTACGTGCTAAGGGGTATCTAGAGAGTGGGATAGGTTTAATAACTACCCTAACCCTAACGCGTACCCTAACCCTAACCCCTACACTAAACCTAACACGTACCATAATCCTAACCCGTACCCTAAACCGAGCCCTAACCCTAAAACTTACCCTAACACATACACTACGCCGTACCCGAAGCCCTCCCCGAACCCGTACCCTAAGCCGTACCCTAAGCCGTACCCTAAGCCTAACCCTAACCCTAGGCTACCCTTGACTGCTTCTGCCTCCAATAGATTTCCTAAGCACCAGTGTTTCAAGGAACAGCTTAAAAAGAGAATCCTAATGTGATTTCTTTATAATAGGTGTGTTCCTTATCTTATCCTAGTGACTAAACTTTTCTCCATGGCTGGACCCCCAAATAATATTCCTTTACGTGCTAAGGGGTATCTAGAGAGTGGGATAGGTTTAATAACTACCCTAACCCTAACGCGTACCCTAACGCTAACCACTACCTTAACCCTAACACGTACCCTAATCCTATCCCGTACCCTAAATGGAGCCCTTACCCTAACACTAACCCAAACCCTAACCCTAACCCATACCCTCCGCCGTACACGAACCCATCCCCGAACACGTACCCTAAGCCTAAACCTAAGCCTAACCCTAACCCTAGGGTACCCTTGACTGCTTCTGCCTCCAATAGATTTCCTAAGCACTAGTGTTTTAAGGAATAGCTTTAAAAGAGAATCCTATGTGATTTCTTTATAATGGGTGTGTTCCTTATCTTATCCTAGTGTCTAAACCCTTCTCCATGGCTGGACCCCCAAATAATATTCCTTTATGTGCTAAGGGGTATCTAGAGATTGGGATAGATTTAATAACTACCCAACCATAACGCGTACCCTAACCCTAACCCCTACCCTAAACCTAACACGTACCCTAATCCTAACCCGTACCCTAAACCGAGCCCTAACCCTAACACTAACCCTAACCCTAACCCTAACGCATACCCTACGCCGTACCCGAAGCCCTCCCCGAACCCTTACCCTAAGCCGTACCCTAAGACTAACCCTAAGCCTAACCCTAACCCTAGGCTACCCTTGACTGCTTCTGACTCCAATAGATTTCCTAAGCACTAGTGTTTTAAGGAACAGCTTAAAAAGAGAATCCTAATGTGATTTCTTTATAATGGGTGTGTTCCTTATCTTATCCTAGTGTCTAAACTCTACTCCATGGCTGGACCCCCAAATAATATTCCTTTATGTGCTAAGGGGTATCTAGAGAGTGGGATAGGTTTAATAACTACCCTAATCCTAACGCGTACCCTAACCCTAACCCCTGCCCTAACCCTAACATGTACCCTAATCCTAAACCGTACCCTAAACCGACCCCTAACCCTAACACTAACCCTAACCCTAACCCTAACCCATACCCTACGCCGTACCCGAAGCCCACCCCGAACCCGTACCCGAAGCCGTACCCTAAGCTTAACCCTAAGCCTTACCCTAACCCTAGGCTACCCTTGACTGCTTCTGCCTCCAATAGATTTTCTAAGCACTAGTGTTTTAAGAAACAGCTTAAAAAGAGAATCGTAATGTGATTTCTTTATAATGGGTGTGTTCCTTATCTTATCCTAGTGTCTAAACTCTTCTCCATGGCTGGACCTCCAAATAATATTCCTTTACGTGCTAAGGGGTATCTAGATAGTGGGATAGGTTTAATAACTACACTAACCCTAACGCGTACCCTAACCCAAACCCCTACTGTAATCCTAACACGTACCCTAATCCTAACCAATAACCTAAACCGAGCCCTAACCCTAACACTAACCCTAACCCTAACCCTACCCATACCCTACGCCGTATCCGAACCCCTCCCACAACCCGTACCCTAAGCCGTACCCTAACCCTAACCCTAAGCCTAACCCTAACCCTAGGCTACCCTTGACTGCTTCTGCCTCCAATAGATTTCCTAAGCGCTAGTGTTTTAAGGAACAGCTTAAAAAGAGAATCCTAATGTGATTTCTTTATAATGGGTGTGTTCCTTATCTTATCCTAGTGTCTAAACTCTTCTCCACGGCTGGACCCCCAAATAATATTCCTTTACGTGCTAACGGGTATCTAGAGAGTGGGATAGGTTTAATAACTACCCTAACCATAACGCGTACCCTAACCCTAACCCCTACCCTAAACCTAACACGTACCCTAATCCTAACTCGTACCCTAAACCGAGCCCTAACCCTAACACTAACCCTAACCCTAACCCTAACCCATATTCTACGCCGTGCCCGAAGCCCTCCCCGAACCCGTACCGTAAGCCGTACCCTAAGCCTAACCCTAAGCCTAAACCTGACCCTAGGCTACCCTTGACTGTTTCTGCCTCCAATAGATTTCCTAAGCACTAGTGTTTTAAGGAACAGCTGAAAAAGAGAATCCTAATGTGATTTCTTTATAATGGGTGTGTTCCTTATCTTATTCTAGTGTCTAAACTCTTCTCCATGGCTGGACCCCCAAATAATATTCCTTTACGTGCTAAGGGGTATCTAGAGAGTGGGATAGGTTTAATAACTACCCTAACCCTAACGCGTACCCTAACGCTAACCCCTACCCTAACACTAACACGTACCCTAATCCTATCCCGTACCCTAAACGGAGCCCTAACCCTATCATTAACCCAAACCCTAACCCTAACCCATACCCTCTGCCGTACACGAAGCCCTCCCCGAACCCGTACCCTAAGCCTAACCCTAAGACTAACCCTAAGCCTAACCCATACCCTACGCTGTACCCGAAGCCCTCCCCGAACCCGTACCATAAGCCGTACCCTAAGATTAACCCTAAGCCTAACGCTAACCCTAGGCTACCCTTGACTGCTTCTGCCTCCAATAGATTTCCTAAGCACTAGTGTTTTAAGGAACAGCTTAAAAAGAGAATCCTAATGTGATTTCTTTATAATAGGTGTTTTCCTTATCTTATCCTAGTGTCTAAACACTTCTCCATGGTTGGACCCCCAAATAATATTCCTTTACGTGCTAAGGGGTATCTAGAGAGTGGGATAGGTTTAATAACTACCCTAACCCTAACGCGTACCCTAACGCTAACCCCTAACCTAACCCTAACACGTACCCTAATCCTATCCCGTACCCTAAACGGAGCCCTAACCCTAACATTAACCCATACACTAACCCTAACCCATACCCTCCGCCGTACACGAAGCCCGCCCCGAACCCGTACCCTAAGCCTAACCCTAAGCCTAACCCTAACCCTACGCTACCCTTGACTGCTTCTGCCTCCAATAGATTGCCTAAGCACTTGTGTTTTAAGGAACAGCTTAAAAAGAGAATCCTAATGTGATTTCTTTATAATGTGTGTTTTCCTTATATTATCTTAGTGTCTAAACTCTTCTCCATGGCTGGACCCCCAAATAATACTCCTTTACGTGCTAAGGGGTATCTACAGAGTGGGATAGGTTTAATAACTACCCTAACCCGAACGCGTACCCTAACCCTAACCCCTACACTAAACCTAACACGTACACTAATCCTAACCCGTACCCTAAACCGAGCCCTAACCCTAACACTAACCCTAACCCTAACCCTAACCCATACCCTACGCTGTACCCGAAGCCCTCCCCGAACCCGTACCCTAAGCCGTACACTAAGCCTAACCCTAAGCCTAAACCTGACCCTAGGCTACCCTTGACTGCTTCTGCCTCCAATAGATTTCCTAAGCACTAGTGTTTTAAGGAACAGCTGAAAAAGAGAATCCTAATGTGATTTCTTTATAATGGGTGTGTTCCTTATCTTATCCTAGTGTCTGAACTCTTCTCCATGGCTGGACCCCCAAATAATATTCCTTTACGTGCTAAGGGGTATCTAGAGAGTGGGCTAGGTTTAATAACTACCCTAACCCTAACGCGTACCCTAACGCTAACCCCTACCCTAACCCTAACACGTACCCTAATCCTATCCCGTACCCTAAACGGAGCCCTAACCCTACCATTAACCCAAACCCTAACCCTAACCCATACCCTCCGCCGTACACGAAGCCCTCCCCGAACCCGTACCCTAAGCCTAACCCTAAGACTAACCCTAAGCCTAACCCATACCCTACGCTGTACACGAAGCCCTCCCCGAACCCGTACCCTAAGCCGTACCCTAAGATTAACCCTAAGCCTAACGCTAACCCTAGGCTACCCTTGACTGCTTCTGCCTCCAATAGGTTTCCTAAGCACTAGTGTTTTAAGGAACAGCTTAAAAAGAGAATCCTAATGTGATTTCTTTATAATAGGTGTTTTCCTTATCTTATCCTAGTGTCTAAACACTTCTCCATGGCTGGACCCCCATATAATATTCCTTTACGTGCTAAGGGGTATCTAGAGAGTGTGATAGGTTTAATAACTACCCTAACCCGAACGCGTACCCTAACCCTAACACCTACCCTAACCCTAACACGTACCCTAATCCTATCCCGTACCCTAAACGGAGCCCTAACCCTAACATTAACCCATACCCTAACCCTAACCCATACCCTCCGGCGTACACGAAGCCCTCCCCGAACCCGTACCCTAAGCCTAACCCTAACCCTACGCTACCCTTGACTGCTTCTGCCTCCAATAGATTTCCTAAGCACTTGTGTTTTAAGGAACAGCTTAAAAAGAGAATCCTAATGTGATTTCTTTATAATGTGTGTGTTCCTTATATTATCTTAGTGTCTAAACTCTTCTCCATGGCTGGACCCCCAAATAATACTCCTTTACGTGCTAAGGGGTATCTACAGAGTGGGATAGGTTTAATAACTACCCTAACCCTAACGCGTACCCTAACCCTAACCCCTACCTAACCCTAACACGTACCCTAATCCTAACCCGTACCCTAAACTGAGCCCTAACCCTAAAACTAACCCTAACACTAACCCTAACACATACCCTACGCCGTACCCGAAGCCCTCCCCGAACCCGTACCCTAAGCCGTACCCTAAGCCTAACCCTAAGCCTAACCCTAACCCTAGGTTACCCTTGACTGCTTCTGCCTCCAATAGATTTCCTAAGTACTAGTGTTTTATGGAACAGCTTAAAAAGAGAATCCTAATGTGATTTCTTTATAATCGGTGTGTTCCTTATCTTATCCTAGTGTCTAAACTTTTCTCCATGGCTGGACCCCCAAATAATATTCCTTTACGTGCTAAGGTGTATCTAGATATTGGGATAGGTTTAATCACTACCTTAACCCTAACACGTACACTAACCCTAACTAGTACCCTAACCCTAACACGTACCCTAATCCTAATCCATACCCTAAACCGAGCCCTAACCCTAACACTAACCCTAACCCTAACCCAAACCCATACCCTACGCCGTATCCGAACCCCTCCCACAACCCGTACCCTAAGCCGTACCCTAACCCTAACCCTAAGCCTAACCCTAACCCTAGGCTACCCTTGACTCCTTCTGCCTCCAATAGATTTCCTAAGCGCTAGTGTTTTAAGGAACAGCTTAAAAAGAGAATCCTAATGTGATTTCTTTATAATGGGTGTGTTCCTTATCTTATCCTAGTGTCTAAACTCTTCTCCATGGCTGGACCCCCAAATAATATTCCTTTACGTGCTAAGGGGTATCTAGAGAGTGGGATACGTTTAATAACTACCCTAACCCTAACGCGTACCCTAACCCTAACCCCTACCCTAACCCTAACACGTACCCTAATCCTATCCCGTACCCTAAACGGAGCCCTAACCCTAACATTAACCCAAACCCTAACCCTAACCCATACCCTTCGCCGTACACGAAGCCCTCCTCAAACCCGTACCCTAAGCCTAACCCTAAGACTAACGCTAACCCTAGGCTACCCTTGACTGCTTCTGCCTCCAATAGATTTCCTAAGCACTAGTGTTTTAAGGAACAGCTTAAAAAGAGAATCCTAATGTGATTTCTTTATAATGGGTGTGATCCTTATCTTATCCTAGTGTCTAAACTCTTCTCCATGGCTGGACCTCCAAATAATATTCCTTTACGTGCTAAGTGGTATCTAGAGAGTGGGATAGGTTTAATAACTACACTAACCCTAACGCGTACCCTAACCCTACCCCTACCCTAACCCTAACACGTACCCTAATCCTAATCAATACCCTAAACCGTGCCCTAACCCTAACACTAACCCTAACCCTAACCCATAACCTACGCTGTACCCGAAGCCCTCCCCGAACCCGTACCCTAAGCCGTACCCTAAGCCTAACCCTAAGCCTAACCCTAAACCTAGGCTACCCTTGACTGCTTCTGCCACCAATAGATTTCCTAAGCACTAGTGTTTTAAGGAACAGCTTAAAAAGAGAATCCTAATGTGATTTCTTTATAATGGGTGTGTTCCCTATCTTATCCTAGTGTCTAAACTCTTCTCCATGGCTGGGCCTCCAAATAATATTCCTTTACGTGCTAAGGGGTATCTAGAGAGTGGGATAGGTTTAATGACTACCCTAACCCGAACGCGTACTCTAACCCTAACCCCTACCCTAACCCTAACACATAAACTAAACCGAACCCTAACCCTAACACTAACCCTAACCCTAACCATAACAAATACCCTACGCCGTACCCGAAGCCCACCCCGAACCCGTACCCTAAGCCTTACCCTAAGCCTAACCCTAAGCCTTACCCTAACCTTAGGCTACCCTTGACTGCTTCTGCCTCCAATAGATTTTCTAAGCACTAGTGTTTTAAGAAACAGCTTAAAAAGAGAATCGTAATGTGATTTCTTTATAATGGGTGTGTTCCTTATCTTATCCTAGTGTCTAAACTCTTCTCCATGGCTGGACCTCCAAATAATATTCCTTTACGTGCTAAGGGGTATCTAGATAGTGGGATAGGTTTAATAACTACACTAACCCTAACGCGTACCCTAACCCAAACCCCTACTGTAATCCTAACACGTACCCTAATCCTAACCAGTAACCTAAACCGAGCCCTAACCCTAACACTAACCCTAACCCTAACCCTAACCCATACCCTACGCCGTATCCGAACCCCTCCCACAACCCGTACCCTAAGCCGTACCCTAACCCTAACCCTAAGCCTAACCCTAACCCTAGGCTACCCTTGACTGCTTCTGCCTCCAATAGATTTCCTAAGCGCTAGTGTTTTAAGGAACAGCTTAAAAAGAGAATCCTAATGTGATTTCTTTATAATGGGTGTGTTCCTTATCTTATCCTAGTGTCTAAACTCTTCTCCACGGCTGGACCCCCAAATAATATTCCTTTACGTGCTAACGGGTATCTAGAGAGTGGGATAGGTTTAATAACTACCCTAACCATAACGCGTACCCTAACCCTAACCCCTACCCTAAACCTAACACGTACCCTAATCCTAACTCGTACCCTAAACCGAGCCCTAACCCTAACACTAACCCTAACCCTAACCCTAACCCATATTCTACGCCGTGCCCGAAGCCCTCCCCGAACCCGTACCGTAAGCCGTACCCTAAGCCTAACCCTAAGCCTAAACCTGACCCTAGGCTACCCTTGACTGTTTCTGCCTCCAATAGATTTCCTAAGCACTAGTGTTTTAAGGAACAGCTGAAAAAGAGAATCCTAATGTGATTTCTTTATAATGGGTGTGTTCCTTATCTTATTCTAGTGTCTAAACTCTTCTCCATGGCTGGACCCCCAAATAATATTCCTTTACGTGCTAAGGGGTATCTAGAGAGTGGGATAGGTTTAATAACTACCCTAACCCTAACGCGTACCCTAACGCTAACCCCTACCCTAACACTAACACGTACCCTAATCCTATCCCGTACCCTAAACGGAGCCCTAACCCTATCATTAACCCAAACCCTAACCCTAACCCATACCCTCTGCCGTACACGAAGCCCTCCCCGAACCCGTACCCTAAGCCTAACCCTAAGACTAACCCTAAGCCTAACCCATACCCTACGCTGTACCCGAAGCCCTCCCCGAACCCGTACCATAAGCCGTACCCTAAGATTAACCCTAAGCCTAACGCTAACCCTAGGCTACCCTTGACTGCTTCTGCCTCCAATAGATTTCCTAAGCACTAGTGTTTTAAGGAACAGCTTAAAAAGAGAATCCTAATGTGATTTCTTTATAATAGGTGTTTTCCTTATCTTATCCTAGTGTCTAAACACTTCTCCATGGCTGGACCCCCAAATAATATTCCTTTACGTGCTAAGGGGTATCTAGAGAGTGGGATAGGTTTAATAACTACCCTAACCCTAACGCGTACCCTAACGCTAACCCCTAACCTAACCCTAACACGTACCCTAATCCTATCCCGTACCCTAAACGGAGCCCTAACCCTAACATTAACCCATACACTAACCCTAACCCATACCCTCCGCCGTACACGAAGCCCGCCCCGAACCCGTACCCTAAGCCTAACCCTAAGCCTAACCCTAACCCTACGCTACCCTTGACTGCTTCTGCCTCCAATAGATTTCCTAAGCACTTGTGTTTTAAGGAACAGCTTAAAAAGAGAATCCTAATGTGATTTCTTTATAATGTGTGTTTTCCTTATATTATCTTAGTGTCTAAACTCTTCTCCATGGCTGGACCCCCAAATAATACTCCTTTACGTGCTAAGGGGTATCTACAGAGTGGGATAGGTTTAATAACTACCCTAACCCGAACGCGTACCCTAACCCTAACCCCTACACTAAACCTAACACGTACACTAATCCTAACCCGTACCCTAAACCGAGCCCTAACCCTAACACTAACCCTAACCCTAACCCTAACCCATACCCTACGCTGTACCCGAAGCCCTCCCCGAACCCGTACCCTAAGCCGTACCCTAAGCCTAACCCTAGGCCTAAACCTGACCCTAGGCTACCCTTGACTGCTTCTGCCTCCAATAGATTTCCTAAGCACTAGTGTTTTAAGGAACAGCTGAAAAAGAGAATCCTAATGTGATTTCTTTATAATGGGTGTGTTCCTTATCTTATCCTAGTGTCTAAACTCTTCTCCATGGCTGGACCCCCAAATAATATTCCTTTACGTGCTAAGGGGTATCTAGAGAGTGGGATAGGTTTAATAACTACCCTAACCCTAACGCGTACCCTAACGCTAACCCCTACCCTAACCCTAACACGTACCCTAATCCTATCCCGTACCCTAAACGGAGCCCTAACCCTACCATTAACCCAAACCCTAACCCTAACCCATACCCTCCGCCGTACACGAAGCCCTCCCCGAACCCGTACCCTAAGCCTAACCCTAAGACTAACCCTAAGCCTAACCCATACCCTACGCTGTACCCGAAGCCCTCCCCGAACCCGTACCCTAAGCCGTACCCTAAGATTAACCCTAAGCCTAACGCTAACCCTAGGCTACCCTTGACTGCTTCTGCCTCCAATAGGTTTCCTAAGCACTAGTGTTTTAAGGAACAGCTTAAAAAGAGAATCCTAATGTGATTTCTTTATAATAGGTGTTTTCCTTATCTTATCCTAGTGTCTAAACACTTCTCCATGGCTGGACCCCCATATAATATTCCTTTACGTGCTAAGGGGTATCTAGAGAGTGGGATAGGTTTAATAACTACCCTAACCCTAACGCGTACCCTAACGCTAACCCCTACCCTAACCCTAACACGTACCCTAATCCTATCCCGTACCCTAAACGGAGCCCTAACCCTAACATTAACCCATACCCTAACCCTAACCCATACCCTCCGCCGTACACGAAGCCCTCCCCGAACCCGTACCCTAAGCCTAACCCTAACCCTAAGCTACCCTTGACTGCTTCTGCCTCCAATAGATTTCCTAAGCACTTGTGTTTTAAGGAACAGCTTAAAAAGAGAATCCTAATGTGATTTCTTTATAATGTGTGTGTTCCTTATATTATCTTAGTGTCTAAACTCTTCTCCATGGCTGGACCCCCAAATAATACTCCTTTACGTGCTAAGGGGTATCTACAGAGTGGGATAGGTTTAATAACTACCCTAACCCTAACGCGTACCCTAACCCTAACCCCTACCTAACCCTAACACGTACCCTAATCCTAACCCGTACCCTAAACTGAGCCCTAACCCTAAAACTAACCCTAACACTAACCCTAACACATACCCTACGCCGTACCCGAAGCCCTCCCCGAACCCGTACCCTAAGCCGTACCCTAAGCCTAACCCTAAGCCTAACCCTAACCCTAGGTTACCCTTGACTGCTTCTGCCTCCAATAGATTTCCTAAGTACTAGTGTTTTAAGGAACAGCTTAAAAAGAGAATCCTAATGTGATTTCTTTATAATGGGTGTGTTCCTTATCTTATCCTAGTGTCTAAACTTTTCTCCATGGCTGGACCCCCAAATAATATTCCTTTACGTGCTAAGGGGTATCTAGATATTGGGATAGGTTTAATCACTACCTTAACCCTAACACGTACACTAACCCTAAATACTACCCTAACCCTAACACGTACCCTAATCCTAATCCATACCCTAAACCGAGCCCTAACCCTAACACTAACCCTAACCCTAACCCAAACCCATACCCTACGCCGTATCCGAACCCCTCCCACAACCCGTACCCTAAGCCGTACCCTAACCCTAACCCTAAGCCTAACCCTAACCCTAGGCTACCCTTGACTGCTTCTGCCTCCAATAGATTTCCTAAGCGCTAGTGTTTTAAGGAACAGCTTAAAAAGAGAATCCTAATGTGATTTCTTTATAATGGGTGTGTTCCTTATCTTATCCTAGTGTCTAAACTCTTCTCCATGGCTGGACCCCCAAATAATATTCCTTTACGTGCTAAGGGGTATCTAGAGAGTGGGATAGGTTTAATAACTACCCTAACCCTAACGCGTACCCTAACGCTAACCCCTACCCTAACCCTAACACGTACCCTAATCCTATCCCGTACCCTAAACGGAGCCCTAACCCTAACATTAACCCAAACCCTAACCCTAACCCATACCCTCCGCCGTACACGAAGCCCTCCTCAAACCCGTACCCTAAGCCTAACCCTAACACTAACCCTAACCCTAGGCTACCCTTGACTGCTTCTGCCTCCAATAGATTTCCTAAGCACTAGTGTTTTAAGGAACAGCTTAAAAAGAGAATCCTAATGTGATTTCTTTATAATGGGTGTGTTCCTTATCTTATCCTAGTGTCTAAACTCTTCTCCATGGCTGGACCCCCAAATAATATTCCTTTATGTGCTAAGGGGTATCTAGAGAGTGTGATAGGTTTAATAACTACCCTAACCCTAACGCGTACCCTAACCCTAACCCCTACACTAAACCTAACACGTACCCTAATCCTAACCCGTACCCTAAACCGAGCCCTAACCCTAACACTAACCCTAACCCTAACCCATACCCTACGCCGTACCCGAAGCCCTCCCCGAACCCGTACCGTAAGCCGTACCCTAAGCCTAACCCTAAGCGTAACCCTAAACCTAGGCTACCCTTGACTGCTTCTGCCTCCAATAGATTTCCTAAGCACTAGTCTTTTAAGGAAAAGCTTAAAAAGAGAATCCTAATGTGATTTCTTTATAATGGGTGTGTTCCTTATCTTATCCTAGTGTCTAAACTCTTCTCCATGGCTGGACCTCCAAATAATATTCCTTTACGTGCTAAGGGGTATCTAGAGAGTGGGATAGGTTTAATAACTACACTAACCCTAACGCGTACCCTAACCCTAACCCCTACCCTAAACCTAACACGTACCCTAATCCTAACCCATACCCTAAACCGTGCCCTAACCCTAACACTAACCCTAACCCTAACCCTAACCCATACCCTACGCTGTACCCGAAGCCCTCTCTGAACACGTACCCTAAGCCGTACCCTAAGATTAACCCTAAGCCTAACCCTAACCCTAGGCTACCCTTGACTGCTTCTGCCTCCAATAGATTTCCTAAGCACTAGTGTTTTAAGGAACAGCTTAAAAAGAGAATCCTAATGTGATTTCTTTATAAAAGGTGTTTTCCTTATCTTATCCTAGTGTCTAAACACTTCTCCATGGCTGGACCCCCAAATAATATTCCTTTACGTGCTAAGGGGTATCTAGAGAGTGGGATAGGTTTAATAACTACCCTAACCCTAACGCGTACCCTAACGCTAACCCCTACCGTAACCCTAACACGTACCCTAATCCTATCCCGTACCCTAAACGGAGCCATAACCCTAACATTAACCCAAACCCTAACCCTAACCCATACCCTCCGCCGTACACGAAGCCCTCCCCGAACCCGTACCCTAAGCCTAACCCTAAGCCTAACCCTAACCCTACGCTACCCTTGACTGCTTCTGCCTCCAATAGATTTCCTAAGCACTAGTGTTTTAAGGAACAGCTTAAAAAGAGAATCCTAATGTGATTTCTTTATAATGTGTGTGTTCCTTATATTATCTTAGTGTCTAAACTCTTCTCCATGGCTGGACCCCCAAATAATACTCCTTTACCTGCTAAGGGGTATCTACAGAGTGGGATAGGTTTAATAACTACCCTAACCCTATCGCGTACCCTAACCCTAACCCCTACCATAACCCTAACACGTACCCTAATCCTAACCCGTACCCTAAACTGAGCCCTAACCCTAAAACTAACCCTAACCCTAACCCTAACACATACCCTACGCCGTACCCGAAGCCCTCCCCGAACCCGTACCCTAAGCCGTACCCTAAGCCTAAACCTAAGACTAACCCTAACCCTAGGTTACCCTTGACTGCTTCTGCCTCCAATAGATTTCCTAAGCACTAGTGTTTTAAGGAACAGCTTAAAAAGAGAATCCTAATGTGATTTCTTTATAATGGGTGTGTTCCTTATCTTATCCTAGTGTCTAAACTCTTCTCCATGGCTGGACCCCCTAATAATATTCCTTTACGTGCTAAGGGGTATCTAGAGAGTGGGATAGGTTTAATAACTACCCTAACCCTAACGCGTACCCTAACCCTAACCCCTACACTAAACCTAAAGCGTACCCTTATCCTAACCCGTACCCTAAACCGAGCCCTAACCCTAACACTAACCCTAACCCTAACCTTAACCCATACCCTACGCCGTACCCGAAGCCCTCCCCGAACCCGTACCGTAAGCCATACCCTAAGCCTAACCCTAAGCGTAACCCTAACCCTAGGCTACCCTTGACTGCTTCTGCCTCCAATAGATTTCCTAAGCACTAGTGTTTCAAGGAACAGCTTAAAAAGAGAATCCTAATGTGATTTCTTTATAATAGGTGTGTTCCTTATCTTATCCTAGTGACTAAACTTTTCTCCATGGCTGGACCCCCAAATAATATTCCTTTACGTGCTAAGGGGTATCTAGAGAGTGGGATAGGTTTAATAACTACCCTAACCCTAACGCGTACCCTAACGCTTACCCCTACCCTAACCCTAACACGTACCCTAATCCTATCCCGTACCCTAAATGGAGCCCTTACCCTAACACTAACCCAAACCCTAACCCTAACCCATACCCTCCGCCGTACACGAACCCATCCCCGAACACGTACCCTAAGCCTAAACCTAAGCCTAACCCTAACCCTAGGCTACCCTTGACTGCTTCTGCCTCCAATAGATTTCCTAAGCACTAGTGTTTTAAGGAACAGCTTTAAAAGAGAATCCTAATGTGATTTCTTTATAATGGGTGTGTTCCTTATCTTATCCTAGTGTCTAAACCCTTCTCCATGGCTGGACCCCCAAATAATATTCCTTTATGTGCTAAGGGGTATCTAGAGAGTGGGATAGATTTAATAACTACCCTAACCATAACGCGTACCCTAAACCTAACACGTACCCTAATCCTAACCCGTACCCTAAACCGAGCCCTAACCCTAACACTAACCCTAACTCTAACCCTAACGCATACCCTACGCCGTACCCGAACCCCTCCCCGAACCCTTACCCTAAGCCGTACCCTAAGACTAACCCTAAGCCTAACCCTAACCCTAGGCTACCCTTGACTGCTTCTGCCTCCAATAGATTTCCTAAGCACTAGTGTTTTAAGGAACAGCTTAAAAAGAGAATCCTAATGTGATTTCTTTATAATGGGTGTGTTCCTTATCTTATCCTAGTGTCTAAACTCTTCTCCATGGCTGGACCCCCAAATAATATTCCTTTATGTGCTAAGGGGTATCTAGAGAGTGGGATAGGTTTAATAACTACCCTAATCCTAACGCGTACCCTAACCCTAACCCCTGCCCTAACCCTAACATGTACCCTAATCCTAAACCGTACCCTAAACCGACCTCTAACCCTAACACTAACCCTAACCCTAACCCTAACCCATACCCTACGCCGTACCCGAAGCCTTCCCCGAACCCTTACCCTAAGCCGTACCCTAAGCCTAACCCTAAGCCTAACCCTAACCCTAGGCTACCCTTGACTGCTTCTGCCTCCAATAGATTTCCTAAGCACTAGTGTTTTAAGGAACAGCTTAAAAAGAGAATCCTAATGTGATTTCTTTATAATGGGTGTGTTCCTTATCTTATCCTTGTGTCTAAACTCTTCTCCATGACTGGACCCACGAATAATATTCCTTTATGTGATAAGGGGTATCTAGAGAGTGGGGTAGGTTTAATAACTACCCTAATCCTAACGCGTACCCTAACCCTAACCCCTGCCCTAACACTAACACGTAGCCTACTCCTAAACCGTACCCTAAACCGACCCCTGACCCTAACACTAACCCTAACCCTAACCCTAACCCATACCCTACGCCGTACCCGAAGCCCACCCCGAACCCTTACCCTAAGCCGTACCGTAGGCCTAACCCTAAGCCTAACCCTAACCCTAGGCTACCCTTGACTGCTTCTACCTCCAATAGATTTCCTAAGCACTAGTGTTTTAAGGAACAGCTTAAAAAGAGAATCCTAATGTGATTTCTTTATAATGGGTGTGTTCCTTATCTTATCCTAGTTTCTAAACTCTTCTCCATGGCTGGACCCCCAAATAATATTCCTTTACGTGCTTAGGAGTATCTAGAGAGTGGGATAGGTTTAATAACTACCCTAACCCTAACGCGTACCCTAACCCTAACCCCTACCATAACCCTAACACGTACCCTAATCCTAACCCGTACCCTAAACTGAGCCCTAACCCTAAAACTAACCCTAACCCTAACCCTAACACATACCCTACGCCGTACCCGAAGCCCTCCCCGAACCCGTACCCTAAGCCGTACCCTAAGCCTAAACCTAAGCCTAACCCTAACCCTAGGTTACCCTTGACTGCTTCTGCCTCCAATAGATTTCCTAAGCACTAGTGTTTTAAGGAACAGCTTAAAAAGAGAATCCTAATGTGATTTCTTTATAATGGGTGTGTTCCTTATCTTATCCTAGTGTCTAAACTCTTCTCCATGGCTGGACCCCCTAATAATATTCCTTTACGTGCTAAGGGGTATCTAGAGAGTGGGATAGGTTTAATAACTACCCTAACCCTAACGCGTACCCTAACCCTAACCCCTACACTAAACCTAAAGCGTACCCTAATCCTAACCCGTACCCTAAACCGAGCCCTAACCCTAACACTAACCCTAACACTAACCTTAACCCATACCCTACGCCGTACCCGAAGCCCTCCCCGAACCCGTACCGTAAGCCATACCCTAAGCCTAACCCTAAGCGTAACCCTAACCCTAGGCTACCCTTGACTGCTTCTGCCTCCAATAGATTTCCTAAGCACTAGTGTTTCAAGGAACAGCTTAAAAAGAGAATCCTAATGTGATTTCTTTATAATAGGTGTGTTCCTTATCTTATCCAAGTGACTAAACTTTTCTCCATGGCTGGACCCCCAAATAATATTCCTTTACGTGCTAAGGGGTATCTAGAGAGTGGGATAGGTTTAATAACTACCCTAACCCTAACGCGTACCCTAACGCTAACCCCTACCCTAACCCTAACACGTACCCTAATCCTATCCCGTACCCTAAATGGAGCCCTTACCCTAACACTAACCCAAACCCTAACCCTAACCCATACCCTCCGCCGTAAACGAACCCATCCCCGAACACGTACCCTAAGCCTAAACCTAAGCCTAACCCTAACCCTAGGCTACCCTTGACTGCTTCTACCTCCAATAGATTTCCTAAGCACTAGTGTTTTAAGGAACAGCTTAAAAAGAGAATCCTAATGTGATTTCTTTATAATGGGTATGTTCCTAATCTTATCCTAGTGTCTAAACTTTTCTCCATGGCTGGACCCCCAAATAATATTCCTTTACGTGCTAAGGGGTATCTAGATATTGGGATAGGTTTAATCACTACCTTAACCCTAACACGTTCACTAACCCTAACTACTACCCTAACCCTAACACGTACCCTAATCCTAATCCATACCCTAAACCGAGCCCTAACCCTAACACTAACCCTAACCTAACACTAACCCATACCCTACGCCGTATCCGAAGCCCTCCCACAACCCGTACCCTAAGACGTACCCTAACCCTAACCCTAAGCCTAACCCTAACCCTAGGCTACCCTTTACTGCTTCTGCCTCCAATAGATTTCCTAAGCACTAGTGTTTTAAGGAACAGCTTAAAAAGAGAATCCTAATGTGATTTTTTTATAATGGGTGTGTTCCTTATCTTATCCTAGTGTCTAAACTCTTCTCCATGGCTGGACCCCCAAATAATATTCCTTTATGTGCTAAGGTGTATCTAGAGAGTGGGATAGGTTTAGTAACTACCCTAATCCTAACGCGTACCCTAACCCTAACCCCTGCCCTAACCCTAACATGTACCCTAATCCTAAACCGTACCCTAAACCGAGCCCTAACCCTAACACTAACCCTAACCCTAACCCTAACCCATACCCTACGCCGTACCCGAAGCCCTCCCCGAACCCTTACCCTAAGCCGTACCCTAAGCCTAACCCTAAGCCTAACCCTAACCCTAGGCTACCCTTGACTGCTTCTGCCTCCAATAGATTTCCTAAGCACTAGTGTTTTAAGGAACAGCTTAAAAAGAGAATCCTAATGTGATTTCTTTATAATGGGTGTGTTCCTTATCTTATCCTAGTTTCTAAACTCTTCTCCATGGCTGGACCCCCAAATAACATTCCTTTACGTGTTTAGGAGTATCTAGAGAGTGGGATAGGTTTAATAACTACCCTAACCCTAACGCGTACCCTAACCCTAACCCCTACCCTAACGCTAACACGTACCCTAATCCTAACCCGTACCCTAAACCGAGCCCTAACCCTAACACTAACCCTAACCCTAACCCTAACCCATACCCTACGCCGTACCCGAAGCCCTCCCCGAACCCGTACCCTAAGCCTAACCCTAAGCCTAACCCTAACCCTAAGTTACCCTTGACTGCTTCTGCCTCCAATAGATTTCCTAAGCACTAGTGTTTTAAGGAACAGCTTAAAAAGAGAATCCTAATGAGATTTCTTTATAATGTGTGTGTTCCTTATATTATCTTAGTGTCTAAACTCTTCTCCATGGCTGGACCCCCAAATAATACTCCTTTACGTGCTAAGGGGTATCTACAGAGTGGGATAGGTTTAATAACTACCCTAACCCTAACGCGTACCCTAACCCTAACCCCTACCATAACCCTAACACGTACCCTAATCCTAACCCGTACCCTAAACGGAGCCCTAACCCTAAATCTAACCCTAACCCTAACCCTAAAACATACCCTACGCCGTACCCGAAGCCCTCCCCGAACCCGTACCCTAAGCCATACCCTAAGCCTAACCCTAAGCCTAACCCTAACCCTAGGTTACCCTTGACTGCTTCTGCCTCCAATAGATTTCCTAAGCACTAGTGTTTTAAGGAACAGCTTAAAAAGAGAATCCTAATGTGATTTCTTTATAATAGGTGTTTTCCTTATCTTATCCTAGTGTCTAAACTCTTCTCCATGGCTGGACCCCCAAATAATATTCCTTTACGTGCTAAGGGGTATCTAGAGAGTGGGATAGGTTTAATAACTACCCTAACCCTAACGCGTACCCTAACCCTAACCCCTACACTAAACCTAACACGTACCATAATCCTAACCCGTACCCTAAACCGAGCCCTAACCCTAAAACTAACCCTAACACATACACTACGCCGTACCCGAAGCCCTCCCCGAACCCGTACCCTAAGCCGTACCCTAAGCCGTACCCTAAGCCTAACCCTAACCCTAGGCTACCCTTGACCTCTTCTGCCTCCAATAGATTTCCTAAGCACTAGTGTTTTAAGGAACAGCTTAAAAAGAGAATCCTAATGTGATTTCTTTATAATGTGTGTGTTCCCTATCTTATCCTAGTGTCTAAACTCTTCTCCATGGTGGACCTCCAAATAATATTCCTTTACGTGCTAAGGGGTATCTAGAGAGTGGGATAGGTTTAATAACTACCCTAACCCGAACGCGTACTCTAACCCTAACCCCTACCCTAACCCTAACACATACCCTAAACCGAACCTTAACCCTAACACTAACCCTAACCCTAACCCTAACCCATACCCTACGCCGTACCCGAAGCCCTCCCCGAACCCGTACCCTAAGCCGTACCCTGAGCCTAACCCTAAGCCTAACCCTAACCCTAGGCTACCCTTGACTACTTCTGCCTCCAATAGATTTCCTAAGCACTAGTGTTTCAAGGAACAGCTTAAAAAGAGAATCCTAATGTGATTTCTTTATAATAGGTGTGTTCCTTATCTTATCCTAGTGACTAAACTTTTCTCCATGGCTGGACCCCCAAATAATATTCCTTTACGTGCTAAGGGGTATCTAGAGAGTGGGATAGGTTTAATAACTACCCTAACCCTAACGCGTACCCTAACGCTAACCCCTACCCTAACCCTAACACGTACCCTAATCCTATCCCGTACCCTAAATGGAGCCCTTACCCTAACACTAACCCAAACCCTAACCCTAACCCATACCCTCCGCCGTACACGAACCCATCCCCGAACACGTACCCTAAGCCTAAACCTAAGCCTAACCCTAACCCTAGGCTACCCTTGACTGCTTCTGCCTCCAATAGATTTCCTAAGCACTAGTGTTTTAAGGAACAGCTTTAAAAGAGAATCCTAATGTGATTTCTTTATAATGGGTGTGTTCCTTATCTTATCCTAGTGTCTAAACACTTCTCCATGGCTGGACCCCCAAATAATATTCCTTTATGTGCTAAGGGGTATCTAGAGAGTGGGATAGATTTAATAACTACCCTAACCATAACGCGTACCCTAACCCTAACCCCTACCCTAAACCTAACACGTACCCTAATCCTAACCCTTACCCTAAACCGAGCCCTAACCCTAACACTAACCCTAACCCTAACCCTAACGCATACCCTACGCCGTACCCGAAGCCCTCCCCGAACCCTTACCCTAAGCCGTACCCTAAGACTAACCCTAAGCCTAACCCTAACCCTAGGCTACCCTTGACTGCTTCTGCCTCCAATAGATTTCCTAAGCACTAGTGTTTTAAGGAACAGTTTAAATAGAGAATCCTAATGTGATTTCTTTATAATGGGTGTGTTCCTTATCTTATCCTAGTGTCTAAACTCTTCTCCATGGCTGGACCCCCAAATAATATTCCTTTATGTGCTAAGGGGTATCTAGAGAGTGGGATAGGTTTAATAACTACCCTAATCCTAACGCGTACCCTAACCCTAACCCCTGCCCTAACCCTAACATGTACCCTAATCCTAAACCGTACCCTAAACCGACCCCTAACCCTAACACTAACCCTAACCCTAACCCTAACCCATACCCTACGCCGTACCCGAAGCCCTCCCCGAACCCTTACCGTAAGCCGTACCCTAAGCCTAACCCTACGCCTAACCCTAACCCTAGGCTACCCTTGACTGCTTCTGACTCCAATAGATTTCCTAAGCACTAGTGTTTTAAGGAACAGCTTAAAAAGAGAATCCTAATGTGATTTCTTTATAATGGTTGTGTTCCTTATCTTATCCTAGTGTCTAAACCCTTCTCCATGGCTGGACCCCCGAATAATATTCCTTTATGTGATAAGGGGTATCTAGAGAGTGGGGTAGGTTTAATTACTACCCTAATCCTAACGCGTACCCTAACCCTAACCCCTGCCCTAACACTAACACGTACCCTAATCCTAAACCGTACCCTAAACCGACCCCTAACCCTAACACTAACCCTAACCCTAACCCTAACCCATACCCTACGCCGTACCCGAAGCCCACCCCGAACACTTACCCTAAGCCGTTTCGTAAGCCTAACCCTAAGCCTAACCCTAACCCTAGGCTACCCTTGACTGCTTCTACCTCCAATAGATTTCCTAAGCACTAGTGTTTTAAGGAACAGCTTAAAAAGAGAATCCTAATGTGATTTCTTTATAATGGGTGTGTTCCTTATCTTATCCTAGTTTCTAAACTCCTCTCCATGGCTGGACCCCCAAATAATATTCCTTTACGTGCTTAGGAGTATCTAGAGAGTGGGATAGGTTTAATAACTACCCTAACCCTAACGCGTACCCTAACCCTAACCCCTACCCTAACACTAACACGTACCCTAATCCTAACCCGTACCCTAAACCGAGCCCTAACCCTAACACTAACCCTAACCCTAACCCTAACCCATACCCTACGCCGTACCCGAAGCCCTCCCCGAACCCGTACCCTAAGCCGTACCCTAAGCCTAACCCTAAGCCTAACCCTAACCCTAGGCTACCCTTGACAGCTTCTGCCTCCAATAGATTTCCTAAGCACTAGTGTTTTAAGGAACAGCTTAAAAAGAGAATCCTAATGTGATTTCTTTATAATGGGTATGTTCCTTATCTTATCCTAGTGTCTAAACTTTTCTCCATGGCTGGACCCCCAAATAATATTCCTTTACGTGCTAAGGGGTATCTAGATATTGGGATAGGTTTAATCACTACGTTAACCCTAACACGTTCACTAACCCTAACTACTAACCTAACCCTAACACGTACCCTAATCCTAATCCATACCCTAAACCGAGCCCTAACCCTAACACTAACCCTAACCCTAACCCTAACCCATACCCTACGCCGTATCCGAACCCCTCCCACAACCCGTACCCTAAGCCGTACCCTAACCCTAACCCTAAGCCTAACCCTAACCCTAGGCTACCCTTGACTGCTTCTGCCTCCAATAGATTTCCTAAGCACTAGTGTTTTAAGGAACAGCTTAAAAAGAGAATCCTAATGTGATTTCTTTATAATAGGTGTGTTCCTTATCTTATCCTAGTGTCTAAACTCTTCTCCATGGCTGGATCCCCAAATAATATTCCTTTACGTGCTAAGGGGTATCTAGAGAGTGGGATAGGTTTAATAACTACCCTAACACTAACGCGTACCCTAACGCTAACCCCTACCCTAACCCTAACACGTACCCTAATCCTATCCCGTACCCTAAACGGAGCCCTAATCCTAACATTAACCCAAACCCTAACCCTAACCCATACCCTCCGCCGTACACGAAGCCCTCCCCGAACCCGTACCCTAAGCCTAACCCTAAGACTAACCCTAACCCTAGGCTACCCTTGACTGCTTCTGCCTCCAATAGATTTCCTAAGCACTAGTGTTTTAAGGAACAGCTTAAAAAGAGAATCCTAATGTGATTTCTTTATAATGGGTGTGTTCCTTATCTTATCCTAGTGTCTAAACTTTTCTCCATGGCTGGACCCCCAAATAATATTCCTTTACGTGCTAAGGGGTATCTAGATAGTGGGATAGGTTTTATCACTACCTTAACCCTAACACGTACACTAACCCTAACCACTACCCTAACCCTAACACGTACCCTAATCCTAACCCATACCCTAAACCGAGCCCTAACCCTAACACTAACCCTAACCCTAACCCTAACCCATACCCTACGCCGTACCCGAACTTCTCGCAAAACCCGTAACCTAAACCGTACCCTAACCCTAACCCTAAGCCTAACCCAAACCCTAGGCTACCCTTGATTGCTTCTGCCTCCACTAGATTTCCTAAGCACTAGTGTTTTAAGGAAGAGCTTAAAAAGAGAATCCTAATGTGATTTCTTTATAATGGGTGTGTTCCTTATCTTATCATAGTGTCTAAACTCTTCTCCATGGCTGGACCCCCAAATAATATTCCTTTACGTGCTAAGGGGTATCTAGAGAGTGGGATAGGTTTAATAACTACCCTAACCCTAACGCGTACCCTAACGCTAACCCCTACCCTAACCCTAACACGTACCCTAATCCTATCCCGTACCCTAAACGGAGCCCTAACCCTAACATTAACCCAAACCCTAACCCTAACCCATACCCTCCGCCGTACACTGAGCCCTCCCCGAACCCGTACCCTAAGCCTAACCCTAAGACTAACCCTAACCCTAGGCTACCCTTGACTGCTTCTGCCTCCAATAGATTTCCTAAGCACTAGTGTTTCAAGGAACAGCTTAAAAAGAGAATCCTAATGTGATTTCTTTATAATAGGTGTGTTCCTTATCTTATCCTAGTGACTAAACTTTTCTCCATGGCTGGACCCCCAAATAATATTCCTTTACGTGCTAAGGGGTATCTAGAGAGTGGGATAGGTTTAATAACTACCCTAACCCTAACGCGTACCCTAACGCTAACCCCTACCCTAACCCTAACACGTACCCTAATCCTATCCCGTACCCTAAATGGAGCCCTTACCCTAACACTAACCCAAACCCTAACCCTAACCCATACCCTCCGCCGTACACGAACCCATCCCCGAACACGTACCCTAAGCCTAAACCTAAGCCTAACCCTAACCCTAGGCTACCCTTGACTGCTTCTGCCTCCAATAGATTTCCTAAGCACTAGTGTTTTAAGGAACAGCTTAAATAGAGAATCCTAATGTGATTTCTTTATAATGGGTGTGTTCCTTATCTTATCCTAGTGTCTAAACTCTTCTCCATGGCTGGACCCCCAAATAATATTCCTTTATGTGCTAAGGGGTATCTAGAGAGTGGGATAGGTTTAATAACTACCCTAATCCTAACGCGTACCCTAACCCTAACCCCTGCCCTAACCCTAACATGTACCCTAATCCTAACCCGTACCCTAAACCGACCCCTAACCCTAACACTAACCCTAACCCTAACCCTAACCCATACCCTACGCCGTACCCGAAGCCCTCCCCGAACCCTTACCCTAAGCCGTACCCTAAGCCTAACCCTAAGCCTAACCCTAACCCTAGGCTACCCTTGACTGCTTCTGCCTCCATTAGATTTCCTAAGCACTAGTGTTTTAAGGAACAGCTTAAAAAGAGAATCCTAATGTGATTTCTTTATAATGGGTGTGTTCCTTATCTTATCCTAGTGTCTAAACTCTTCTCCATGGCTGGACCCCCGAATAATATTCCTTTATGTGATAAGGGGTATCTAGAGAGTGGGGTAGGTTTAATAACTACCCTAATCCTAACGCGTACCCTAACCCTAACCCCTGCCCTAACACTAACACGTACCCTAATCCTAAACCGTACCCTAAACCGACCCCTAACCCTAACACTAACCCTAACCCTAACCCTAACCCATACCCTACGCCGTACCCGAAGCCCACCCCGAACCCTTACCCTAAGCCGTTTCGTAAGCCTAACCCTAAGCCTAACCCTAACCCTAGGCTACCCTTGACTGCTTCTACCTCCACTAGATTTCCTAAGCACTAGTGTTTTAAGGAACAGCTTAAAAAGAGAATCCTAATGTGATTTCTTTATAATGGGTGTGTTCCTTATCTTATCCTAGTTTCTAAACTCTTCTCCATGGCTGGACCCCCAAATAATATTCCTTTACGTGCTTAGGAGTATCTAGAGAGTGGGATAGGTTTAATAACTACCCTAACCCTAACGCGTACCCTAACCCTAACCCCTACCCTAACACTAACACGTACCCTAATGCTAACCTGTACCCTAAACCGAGCCCTAACCCTAACACTAACCCTAACCCTAACCCTAACCCATACCCTGCGCCGTACCCGAAGCCCTCCCCGAACCCGTACTCTAAGCCGTACCCTAAGCCTAACCCTAAGCCTAACCCTAACCCTAGGCTACCCTTGACAGCTTCTGCCTCCAATATATTTCCTAAGCACTAGTGTTTTAAGGAACAGTTTAAATAGAGAATCCTAATGTGATTTCTTTATAATGGGTGTGTTCCTTATCTTATCCTAGTGTCTAAACTCTTCTCCATGGCTGGACCCCCAAATAATATTCCTTTATGTGCTAAGGGGTATCTAGAGAGTGGGATAGGTTTAATAACTACCCTAATCCTAACGCGTACCCTAACCCTAACCCCTGCCCTAACCCTAACATGTACCCTAATCCTAAACCGTACCCTAAACCGACCCCTAACCCTAACACTAACCCTAACCCTAACCCTAACCCATACCCTACGCCGTACCCGAAGCCCTCCCCGAACCCTTACCCTAAGCCGTACCCTAAGCCTAACCCTACGCCTAACCCTAACCCTAGGCTACCCTTGACTGCTTCTGACTCCAATAGATTTCCTAAGCACTAGTGTTTTAAGGAACAGCTTAAAAAGAGAATCCTAATGTGATTTCTTTATAATGGTTGTGTTCCTTATCTTATCCTAGTGTCTAAACCCTTCTCCATGGCTGGACCCCCGAATAATATTCCTTTATGTGATAAGGGGTATCTAGAGAGTGGGGTAGGTTTAATTACTACCCTAATCCTAACGCGTACCCTAACCCTAACCCCTGCCCTAACACTAACACGTACCCTAATCCTAAACCGTACCCTAAACCGACCCCTAACCCTAACACTAACCCTAACCCTAACCCATACCCTACGCCGTACCCGAAGCCCACCCCGAACCCTTACCCTAAGCCGTTTCGTAAGCCTAACACTAAGCCTAACCCTAACCCTAGGCTACCCTTGACTGCTTCTACCTCCAATAGATTTCCTAAGCACTAGTGTTTTAAGGAACAGCTTAAAAAGAGAATCCTAATGTGATTTCTTTATAATGGGTGTGTTCCTTATCTTATCCTAGTTTCTAAACTCCTCTCCATGGCTGGACCCCCAAATAATATTCCTTTACGTGCTTAGGAGTATCTAGAGAGTGGGATAGGTTTAATAACTACCCTAACCCTAACGCGTACCCTAACCCTAACCCCTACCCTAACACTAACACGTACCCTAATCCTAACCCGTACCCTAAACCGAGCCCTAACCCTAACACTAACCCTAACCCTAACCCTAACCCATACCCTACGCCGTACCCGAAGCCCTCCCCGAACCCGTACCCTAAGCCGTACCCTAAGCCTAACCCTAAGCCTAACCCTAACCCTAGGCTACCCTTGACAGCTTCTGCCTCCAATAGATTTCCTAAGCACTAGTGTTTTAAGGAACAGCTTAAAAAGAGAATCCTAATGTGATTTCTTTATAATGGGTATGTTCCTTATCTTATCCTAGTGTCTAAACTTTTCTCCATGGCTGGACCCCCAAATAATATTCCTTTACGTGCTAAGGGGTATCTAGATATTGGGATAGGTTTAATCACTACGTTAACCCTAACACGTTCACTAACCCTAACTACTGACCTAACCCTAACACGTACCCTAATCCTAATCCATACCCTAAACCGAGCCCTAACCCTAACACTAACCCTAACCCTAACCCTAACCCATACCCTACGCCGTATCCGAACCCCTCCCACAACCCGTACCCTAAGCCGTACCCTAACCCTAACCCTAAGCCTAACCCTAACCCTAGGCTACCCTTGACTGCTTCTGCCTCCAATAGATTTCCTAAGCACTAGTGTTTTAAGGAACAGCTTAAAAAGAGAATCCTAATGTGATTTCTTTATAATAGGTGTGTTCCTTATCTTATCCTAGTGTCTAAACTCTTCTCCATGGCTGGACCCCCAAATAATATTCCTTTACGTGCTAAGGGGTATCTAGAGAGTGGGATAGGTTTAATAACTACCCTAACACTAACGCGTACCCTAACGCTAACCCCTACCCTAACCCTAACACGTACCCTAATCCTATCCCGTACCCTAAACGGAGCCCTAACACTAACATTAACCCAAACCCTAACCCTAACCCATACCCTCCGCCGTACACGAAGCCCTCCCCGAACCCGTACCCTAAGCCTAACCCTAAGACTAACCCTAACCCTAGGCTACCCTTGACTGCTTCTGCCTCCAATAGATTTCCTAAGCACTAGTGTTTTAAGGAACAGCTTAAAAAGAGAATCCTAATGTGATTTCTTTATAATGGGTGTGTTCCTTATCTTATCCTAGTGTCTAAACTCTTCTCCATGGCTGGACCCCCTAATAATATTCCTTTACGTGCTAAGGGGTATCTAGAGAGTGGGATAGGTTTAATAACTACCCTAACCCTAACGCGTACCCTAACCCTAACCCCTACACTAAACCTAACACGTACCCTAATCCTAACCCGTACCCTAAACCGAGCCCTAACCCTAACTCTAACCCTAACCCATACCCTACGCCGTACCCGAAGCCCTCCCCGAACCCGTACCGTAAGCCGTACCCTAAGCCTAACCCTAAGCGTAACCCTAAACCTAGGCTACCCTTGACTGCTTCTGCCTCCAATAGATTTCCTAAGCACTAGTGTTTTAAGGAACAGCTTAAAAAGAGAATCCTAAAGTGATTTCTTTATAATGGGTGTGTTCCTTATCTTATCCTAGTGTCTAAACTCTTCTCCATGGCTGGACCCCCAAATAATATTCCTTTACGTGCTAAGGGGTATCTAGAGAGTGGGATAGGTTTAATAACTACCCTAACCCTAACGCGTACCCTAACCCTAACCCCTACCCTAACCCTAACACGTACCCTAATCCTAACCAATACCCTAAACCGAGCCATAACCCTAACACTAACCCTAACCCTAACCCTAACACATACCCTACACCGTACTCGAAGCCCTCCTTGAACCCGTACCCTAAGCCGTACCCTAAGACTAACCCTAAGCCTAACCCTAACCCTAGGCTACCCTTGACTGCTTCTGCCTCCAATAGATTTCCTAAGCACTAGTGTTTTAAGGAACAGCTTAAAAAGAGAATCCTAATGTGATTTCTTTATAATGGGTGTGTTCCTTATCTTATCCTAGTGTCTAAACTCTTCTCCATGGCTGGACCCCCAAATAATATTCCTTTATGTGCTTAGGGGTATCTAGAGAGTGGGATAGGTTTAATAACTACCCTAATCCTAACGCGTACCCTAACCCTAACCCCTGCCCTAACCCTAACATGTACCCTAATCCTAAACCGTACCCTAAACGGACCCCTAACCCTAACACTAACCCTAACCCTAACCCATACCCTACGCCGTACACGAAGCCCTCCCCGAACCCGTACCCTAAGCAGTACCCTAAGCCTAACCCTAAGCCTAACCCTAACCCTAGGCTACCCTTGACTACTTCTGCCTCCAATAGATTTCCTAAGCACTAGTGTTTTAAGGAACAGCTGAAAAAGAGAATCCTAATGTGATTTCTTTATAATGGGTGTGTTCCTTATCTTATCCTAGTGTCTAAACGTTTCTCCGTGGCTGTACACCCAAATAATATTCCTTTACGTGCTAAGGGGTATCTAGAGAGTGGGATAGGTTTAATCACTACACTAACCCTAACACGTACACTAACCCTAACCACTACCCTAACCCTAACACGTAACCTAATCCTAACCCAGACCCTAAACCGAGCCCTAACCCTAACACTAACCATAACCCTAACCCTAACCCATACCCTACGCTGTACCCGAATCCCTCCCCGAACTCGTACCCTAAGCCGTACCCTAAGCCTAACCCTAAGCCTAACCCTAACCCTAGGCTACCCCTGACTGCTTCTGCCTCCAATAGATTTCCTAAGCACTAGTGTTTTAAGAAACAGCTTAAAAAGAGAATCCTAATGTGATTTCTTTATAATGGGTATGTTCCTTATCTTATCCTAGTGTCTAAACTTTTCTCCATGGCTGGACCCCCAAATAATATTCCTTTACGTGCTAAGGGGTATCTAGATAGTGGGATAGGTTTTATCACTACCTTAACCCTAACACGTACACTAACCCTAACCACTACCCTAACCCTAACACGTACCCTAATCCTAACCCATACCCTAAACCGAGCCCTAACCCTAACACTAACCCTAACCCTAACCCTAACCCGTACCCTACGCCGTACCCGAACCTCTCGCAAAACCCGTAACCTAAACCGTACCCTAACCCTAACCCTAAGCCTAACCCAAACCCTAGGCTACCCTTGATTGCTTCTGCCTCCACTAGATTTCCTAAGCACTAGTGTTTTAAGGAAGAGCTTAAAAAGAGAATCCTAATGTGATTTCTTTATAATGGGTGTGTTCCTTATCTTATCATAGTGTCTAAACTCTTCTCCATGGCTGGACCCCCAAATAATATTCCTTTACGTGCTAAGGGGTATCTAGAGAGTGGGATAGGATTAATAACTACCCTAACCCTAACGCGTACCCTAACGCTAACCCCTACCCTAACCCTAACACGTACCCTAATCCTATCCCGTACCCTAAACGGAGCCCTAACCCTAACATTAACCCAAACCCTAACCCTAACCCATACCCTCCGCCGTACACTAAGCCCTCCCCGAACCCGTACCCTAAGCCTAACCCTAAGACTAACCCTAACCCTAGGCTACCCTTGACTGCTTCTGCCTCCAATAGATTTCCTAAGCACTAGTGTTTCAAGGAACAGCTTAAAAAGAGAATCCTAATGTGATTTCTTTATAATAGGTGTGTTCCTTATCTTATCCTAGTGACTAAACTTTTCTCCATGGCTGGACCCCCAAATAATATTCCTTTACGTGCTAAGGGGTATCTAGAGAGTGGGATAGGTTTAATAACTACCCTAACCCTAACGCGTACCCTAACGCTAACCCCTACCCTAACCCTAACACGTACCCTAATCCTATCCCGTACCCTAAATGGAGCCCTTACCCTAACACTAACCCAAACCCTAACCCTAACCCATACCCTCCGCCGTACACGAACCCATCCCCGAACACGTACCCTAAGCCTAAACCTAAGCCTAACCCTAACCCTAGGCTACCCTTGACTGCTTCTGCCTCCAATAGATTTCCTAAGCACTAGTGTTTTAAGGAACAGCTTAAATAGAGAATCCTAATGTGATTTCTTTATAATGGGTGTGTTCCTTATCTTATCCTAGTGTCTAAACTCTTCTCCATGGCTGGACCCCCAAATAATATTCCTTTATGTGCTAAGGGGTATCTAGAGAGTGGGATAGGTTTAATAACTACCCTAATCCTAACGCGTACCCTAACCCTAACCCCTGCCCTAACCCTAACATGTACCCTAATCCTAACCCGTACCCTAAACCGACCCCTAACCCTAACACTAACCCTAACCCTAACCCTAACCCATACCCTACGCCGTACCCGAAGCCCTCCCCGAACCCTTACCCTAAGCCGTACCCTAAGCCTAACCCTAAGCCTAACCCTAACCCTAGGCTACCCTTGACTGCTTCTGCCTCCATTAGATTTCCTAAGCACTAGTGTTTTAAGGAACAGCTTAAAAAGAGAATCCTAATGTGATTTCTTTATAATGGGTGTGTTCCTTATCTTATCCTAGTGTCTAAACTCTTCTCCATGGCTGGACCCCCGAATAATATTCCTTTATGTGATAAGGGGTATCTAGAGAGTGGGGTAGGTTTAATAACTACCCTAATCCTAACGCGTACCCTAACCCTAACCCCTGCCCTAACACTAACACGTACCCTAATCCTAAACCGTACCCTAAACCGACCCCTAACCCTAACACTAACCCTAACCCTAACCCTAACCCATACCCTACGCCGTACCCGAAGCCCACCCCGAAACCTTACCCTAAGCCGTTTCGTAAGCCTAACCCTAAGCCTAACCCTAACCCTAGGCTACCCTTGACTGCTTCTACCTCCAATAGATTTCCTAAGCACTAGTGTTTTAAGGAACAGCTTAAAAAGAGAATCCTAATGTGATTTCTTTATAATGGGTGTGTTCCTTATCTTATCCTAGTTTCTAAACTCTTCTCCATGGCTGGACCCCCAAATAATATTCCTTTACGTGCTTAGGAGTATCTAGAGAGTGGGATAGGTTTAATAACTACCCTAACCCTAACGCGTACCCTAACCCTAACCCCTACCCTAACACTAACACGTACCCTAATCCTCACCTGTACCCTAAACCGAGCCCTAACCCTAACACTAACCCTAACCCTAACCCTAACCCATACCCTACGCGTTACCCGAAGCCCTCCCCGAACCCGTACTCTAAGCCGTACCCTAAGCCTAACCCTAAGCCTAACCCTAACCCTAGGCTACCCTTGACAGCTTCTGCCTCCAATATATTTCCTAAGCACTAGTGTTTTAAGGAACAGCTTAAAAAGAGAATCCTAATGTGATTTCTTTATAATGGGTATGTTCCTTATCTTATCCTAGTGTCTAAACTTTTCTCCATGGCTGGACCCCCAAATAATATTCCTTTACGTGCTAAGGGGTATCTAGATATTGCGATAGGTTTAATCACTACCTTAACCCTAACACGTTCACTAACCCTAACTACTAGCCTAACCCTAACACGTACCCTCATCCTAATCCATACCCTAAACCTAGCCCTAACCCTAACACTAACCCTAACCTAACACTAACCCATACCCTACGCCGTATCCGAAGCCCTCCCACAACCCGTACCCTAAGCCGTACCCTAACCCTAACCCTAAGCCTAACCCTAACCCTAGGCTACCCTTTACTGCTTCTGCCTCCAATAGATTTCCTAAGCACTAGTGTTTTAAGGAACAGCTTAAAAAGAGAATCCTAATGTGATTTCTTTATAATGGGTGTGTTCCTTATCTTATCCTAGTGTCTAAACTCTTCTCCATGGCTGGACCTCCAAATAATATTCCTTTATGTGCTAAGGGGTATCTAGAGAGTGGGATAGGTTTAGTAAGTACCCTAATCCTAACGCGTACCCTAACCCTAACCCCTGCCCTAACCCTAACATGTACCCTAATCCTAAACCGTACCCTAAACCGACCCCTAACCCTAACACTAACCCTAACCCTAACACTAACCCTAACCCATACCCTACGCCGTACCCGAAGCCCTCCCCGAACCCTTACCCTAAGCCGTACCCTAAGCCTAACCCTAAGCCTAACCCTAACCCTAGGCTACCCTTGACTGCTTCTGCCTCCAATAGATTTCCAAAGCACTAGTGTTTTAAGGAACAGCTTAAAAAGAGAATCCTAATGTGATTTCTTTATAATGGGTGTGTTCCTTATCTTATCCTAGTTTCTAAACTCTTCTCCATGGCTGGACCCCTAATAACATTCCTTTACGTGTTTAGGAGTATCTAGAGAGTGGGATAGGTTTAATAACTACCCTAACCCTAACGCGTACCCTAACCCGAACCCCTACCCTAACCCTAACACGTACCCTAATCCTAACCCGTACCCTAAACCGAGCCCTAACCCTAACACTAACCCTAACCCTAACCCTAACCCATACCCTACGCCGTACCCGAAGCCCTCCCCGAAACCGTACCCTAAGCCTAACCCTAAGCCTAACCCTAACCCTAGGCTACCCTTGACAGCTTCTGCCTCCAATAGATTTCCTAAGCACTAGTGTTTTAAGGAACAGCTTAAAAAGAGAATCCTAATGTGATTTCTTTATAATGGGTATGTTCCTTATCTTATCCTAGTGTCTAAACTTTTCTCCATGGCTGGACCCCCAAATAATATTCCTTTACGTGCTAAGGGGTATCTAGATATTGGGATAGGTTTAATCACTACGTTAACCCTAACACGTTCACTAACCCTAACTACTAACCTAACCCTAACACGTACCCTAATCCTAATCCATACCCTAAACCGAGCCCTAACCCTAACACTAACCCTAACCCTAACCCATACCCTACGCCGTATCCGAACCCCTCCCACAACCCGTACCCTAAGCCGTACCCTAACCCTAACCCTAAGCCTAACCCTAACCCTAGGCTACCCTTGACTGCTTCTGCCTCCAATAGATTTCCTAAGCACTAGTGTTTTAAGGAACAGCTTAAATAGAGAATCCTAATGTGATTTCTTTATAATGGGTGTGTTCCTTATCTTATCCTAGTGTCTAAACTCTTCTCCATGGCTGGACCCCCAAATAATATTCCTTTACGTGCTAAGGGGTATCTAGAGAGTGGGATAGGTTTAATAACTACCCTAATCCTAACGCGTACCCTAACCCTAACCCCTGCCCTAACCCTAACACGTACCCTAATCCTAACCCGTACCCTAAACCGACCCCTAACCCTAACACTAACCCTAACCCTAACCCTAACCCATACCCTACGCCGTACCCGAAGCCCTCCCCGAACCCTTACCCTAAACCGTACCCTAAGCCTAACCCTAAGCCTAACCCTAACCCTAGGCTACCCTTGACTGCTTCTGCCTCCAATAGATTTCCTAAGCACTAGTGTTTTAAGGAACAGCATAAAAAGAGAATCCTAATGTGATTTCTTTATAATGGGTGTGTTCCTTATCTTATCCTAGTGTCTAAACTCTTCTCCATGGCTGGACCCCCGAATAATATTCCTTTATGTGATAAGGGGTATCTAGAGAGTGGGGTAGGTTTAATAACTACCCTAATCCTAACGCGTACCCTAACCCTAACCCCTGTCCTAACACTAACACGTACCCTAATCCTAAACCGTACCCTAAACCGACCCCTAACCCTAACACTAACCCTAACCCTAACCCTAACCCATACCCTACGCCGTACCCGAAGCCCACCCCGAACCCTAACCCTAAGCCGTTTCTTAAGCCTAACCCTAAGCCTAACCCTAACCCTAGGCTACCCTTGACTGCTTCTACCTCCAATAGATTTCCTAAGCACTAGTGTTTTAAGGAACAGCTTAAAAAGAGAATCCTAATGTGATTTCTTTATAATGGGGGTGTTCCTTATCTTATCCTAGTTTCTAAACTCTTCTCCATGGCTGGACCCCCAAATAATATTCCTTTACGTGCTTAGGAGTATCTAGAGAGTGGGATAGGTTTAATAACTACCCTAACCCTAACGCGTACCCTAACCCTAACCCCTGCCCTAACCCTAACACGTACCCTAATCCTAACCCGTACTCTAAACCGAGCCCTAACCCTAACACTAACCCTAACACTAACCCTAACACATACCCTACACCGTACACGAAGCCCTCCCCGAACCCGTACCCTAAGCCGTACCCTAAGCCTAACCCTAACCCTAGGCTACCCTTGACTGCTTCTGCCTCCAATAGATTTCCTAAGCACTAGTGTTTTAAGGAACAGCTTAAAAAGAGAATCCTAATGTGATTTCTTTATAATAGGTGTGTTCCTTATCTTATCCTAGTGTCTAAACTCTTCTCCATGGCTGGACCCACAAATAATATTCCTTTACGTGCTAAGGGGTATCTAGAGAGTGGGATAGGTTTAATAACTACCCTAACACTAACGCGTACCCTAACGCTAACCCCTACCCTAACCCTAACACATACCCTAATCCTATCCCTTACCCTAAACGGAGCCCTAACCCTAACATTAACCCAAACCCTAACCCTAACCCATAACCTCCGCCGTACACGAAGCCCTCCCCGAACCCGTACCCTAAGCCTAACCCTAAGACTAACCCTAACCCTAGGCTACCCTTGACTGCTTCTGCCTCCAATAGATTTCCTAAGCACTAGTGTTTTAAGGAACAGCTTAAAAAGAGAATCCTAATGTGATTTCTTTATAATGGGTGTGTTCCTTATCTTATCCTAGTGTCTAAACTCTTCTCCATGGCTGGACCCCCAAATAATATTCCTTTATGTGCTTAGGGGTATCTAGAGAGTGGGATAGGTTTAATAACTACCCTAATCCTAACGCGTACCCTAACCCTAACCCCTGCCCTAACCCTAACATGTACCCTAATCCTAAACCGTACCCTAAACGGACCCCTAACCCTAACACTAACCCTAACCCTAACCCATACCCTACGCCGTACACGAAGCCCTCCCCGAACCCGTACCCTAAGCAGTACCCTAAGCCTAACCCTAAGCCTAACCCTAACCCTAGGCTACCCTTGACTACTTCTGCCTCCAATAGATTTCCTAAGCACTAGTGTTTTAAGGAACAGCTGAAAAAGAGAATCCTAATGTGATTTCTTTATAATGGGTGTGTTCCTTATCTTATCCTAGTGTCTAAACGTTTCTCCGTGGCTGTACACCCAAATAATATTCCTTTACGTGCTAAGGGGTATCTAGAGAGTGGGATAGGTTTAATCACTACACTAACCCTAACACGTACACTAACCCTAACCACTACCCTAACCCTAACACGTAACCTAATCCTAACCCAGACCCTAAACCGAGCCCTAACCCTAACACTAACCATAACCCTAACCCTAACCCATACCCTACGCTGTACCCGAATCCCTCCCCGAACTCGTACCCTAAGCCGTACCCTAAGCCTAACCCTAAGCCTAACCCTAACCCTAGGCTACCCCTGACTGCTTCTGCCTCCAATAGATTTCCTAAACACTAGTGTTTTAAGAAACAGCTTAAAAAGAGAATCCTAATGTGATTTCTTTATAATGGGTATGTTCCTTATCTTATCCTAGTGTCTAAACTTTTCTCCATGGCTGGACCCCCAAATAATATTCCTTTACGTGCTAAGGGGTATCTAGATAGTGGGATAGGTTTTATCACTACCTTAACCCTAACACGTACACTAACCCTAACCACTACCCTAACCCTAACACGTACCCTAATCCTAACCCATACCCTAAACCGAGCCCTAACCCTAACACTAACCCTAACCCTAACCCTAACCCGTACCCTACGCCGTACCCGAACCTCTCGCAAAACCCGTAACCTAAACCGTACCCTAACCCTAACCCTAAGCCTAACCCAAACCCTAGGCTACCCTTGATTGCTTCTGCCTCCACTAGATTTCCTAAGCACTAGTGTTTTAAGGAAGAGCTTAAAAAGAGAATCCTAATGTGATTTCTTTATAATGGGTGTGTTCCTTATCTTATCATAGTGTCTAAACTCTTCTCCATGGCTGGACCCCCAAATAATATTCCTTTACGTGCTAAGGGGTATCTAGAGAGTGGGATAGGATTAATAACTACCCTAACCCTAACGCGTACCCTAACGCTAACCCCTACCCTAACCCTAACACGTACCCTAATCCTATCCCGTACCCTAAACGGAGCCCTAACCCTAACATTAACCCAAACCCTAACCCTAACCCATACCCTCCGCCGTACACTAAGCCCTCCCCGAACCCGTACCCTAAGCCTAACCCTAAGACTAACCCTAACCCTAGGCTACCCTTGACTGCTTCTGCCTCCAATAGATTTCCTAAGCACTAGTGTTTCAAGGAACAGCTTAAAAAGAGAATCCTAATGTGATTTCTTTATAATAGGTGTGTTCCTTATCTTATCCTAGTGACTAAACTTTTCTCCATGGCTGGACCCCCAAATAATATTCCTTTACGTGCTAAGGGGTATCTAGAGAGTGGGATAGGTTTAATAACTACCCTAACCCTAACGCGTACCCTAACGCTAACCCCTACCCTAACCCTAACACGTACCCTAATCCTATCCCGTACCCTAAATGGAGCCCTTACCCTAACACTAACCCAAACCCTAACCCTAACCCATACCCTCCGCCGTACACGAACCCATCCCCGAACACGTACCCTAAGCCTAAACCTAAGCCTAACCCTAACCCTAGGCTACCCTTGACTGCTTCTGCCTCCAATAGATTTCCTAAGCACTAGTGTTTTAAGGAACAGCTTTAAAAGAGAATCCTAATGTGATTTCTTTATAATGGGTGTGTTCCTTATCTTATCCTAGTGTCTAAACACTTCTCCATGGCTGGACCCCCAAATAATATTCCTTTATGTGCTAAGGGGTATCTAGAGAGTGGGACAGATTTAATAACTACCCTAACCATAACGCGTACCCTAACCCTAACCCCTACCCTAAACCTAACACGTACCCTAATCCTAACCCGTACCCTAAACCGAGCCCTAACCCTAACACGAACCCTAACCCTAACCCTAACGCATACCCTACGCCGTACCCGAAGCCCTCCCCGAACCCTTACCCTAAGCCGTACCCTAAGACTAACCCTAAGCCTAACCCTAACCCTAGGCTACCCTTGACTGCTTCTGCCTCCAATAGATTTCCTAAGCACTAGTGTTTTAAGGAACAGCTTAAATAGAGAATCCTAATGTGATTTCTTTATAATGGGTGTGTTCCTTATCTTATCCTAGTGTCTAAACTCTTCTCCATGGCTGGACCCCCAAATAATATTCCTTTATGTGCTAAGGGGTATCTAGAGAGTGGGATAGGTTTAATAACTACCCTAATCCTAACGCGTACCCTAACCCTAACCCCTGCCCTAACCCTAACATGTACCCTAATCCTAACCCGTACCCTAAACCGACCCCTAACCCTAACACTAACCCTAACCCTAACCCTAACCCATACCCTACGCCGTACCCGAAGCCCTCCCCGAACCCTTACCCTAAGCCGTACCCTAAGCCTAACCCTAAGCCTAACCCTAACCCTAGGCTACCCTTGACTGCTTCTGCCTCCATTAGATTTCCTAAGCACTAGTGTTTTAAGGAACAGCTTAAAAAGAGAATCCTAATGTGATTTCTTTATAATGGGTGTGTTCCTTATCTTATCCTAGTGTCTAAACTCTTCTCCATGGCTGGACCCCCGAATAATATTCCTTTATGTGATAAGGGGTATCTAGAGAGTGGGGTAGGTTTAATAACTACCCTAATCCTAACGCGTACCCTAACCCTAACCCCTGCCCTAACACTAACACGTACCCTAATCCTAAACCGTACCCTAAACCGACCCCTAACCCTAACACTAACCCTAACCCTAACCCTAACCCATACCCTACGCCGTACCCGAAGCCCACCCCGAAACCTTACCCTAAGCCGTTTCGTAAGCCTAACCCTAAGCCTAACCCTAACCCTAGGCTACCCTTGACTGCTTCTACCTCCAATAGATTTCCTAAGCACTAGTGTTTTAAGGAACAGCTTAAAAAGAGAATCCTAATGTGATTTCTTTATAATGGGTGTGTTCCTTATCTTATCCTAGTTTCTAAACTCTTCTCCATGGCTGGACCCCCAAATAATATTCCTTTACGTGCTTAGGAGTATCTAGAGAGTGGGATAGGTTTAATAACTACCCTAACCCTAACGCGTACCCTAACCCTAACCCCTACCCTAACACTAACACGTACCCTAATCCTCACCTGTACCCTAAACCGAGCCCTAACCCTAACACTAACCCTAACCCTAACCCTAACCCATACCCTACGCGTTACCCGAAGCCCTCCCCGAACCCGTACTCTAAGCCGTACCCTAAGCCTAACCCTAAGCCTAACCCTAACCCTAGGCTACCCTTGACAGCTTCTGCCTCCAATATATTTCCTAAGCACTAGTGTTTTAAGGAACAGCTTAAAAAGAGAATCCTAATGTGATTTCTTTATAATGGGTATGTTCCTTATCTTATCCTAGTGTCTAAACTTTTCTCCATGGCTGGACCCCCAAATAATATTCCTTTACGTGCTAAGGGGTATCTAGATATTGCGATAGGTTTAATCACTACCTTAACCCTAACACGTTCACTAACCCTAACTACTAGCCTAACCCTAACACGTACCCTCATCCTAATCCATACCCTAAACCTAGCCCTAACCCTAACACTAACCCTAACCTAACACTAACCCATACCCTACGCCGTATCCGAAGCCCTCCCACAACCCGTACCCTAAGCCGTACCCTAACCCTAACCCTAAGCCTAACCCTAACCCTAGGCTACCCTTTACTGCTTCTGCCTCCAATAGATTTCCTAAGCACTAGTGTTTTAAGGAACAGCTTAAAAAGAGAATCCTAATGTGATTTCTTTATAATGGGTGTGTTCCTTATCTTATCCTAGTGTCTAAACTCTTCTCCATGGCTGGACCTCCAAATAATATTCCTTTATGTGCTAAGGGGTATCTAGAGAGTGGGATAGGTTTAGTAAGTACCCTAATCCTAACGCGTACCCTAACCCTAACCCCTGCCCTAACCCTAACATGTACCCTAATCCTAAACCGTACCCTAAACCGACCCCTAACCCTAACACTAACCCTAACCCTAACCCTAACCCTAACCCATACCCTACGCCGTACCCGAAGCCCTCCCCGAACCCTTACCCTAAGCCGTACCCTAAGCCTAACCCTAAGCCTAACCCTAACCCTAGGCTACCCTTGACTGCTTCTGCCTCCAATAGATTTCCAAAGCACTAGTGTTTTAAGGAACAGCTTAAAAAGAGAATCCTAATGTGATTTCTTTATAATGGGTGTGTTCCTTATCTTATCCTAGTTTCTAAACTCTTCTCCATGGCTGGACCCCTAATAACATTCCTTTACGTGTTTAGGAGTATCTAGAGAGTGGGATAGGTTTAATAACTACCCTAACCCTAACGCGTACCCTAACCCGAACCCCTACCCTAACCCTAACACGTACCCTAATCCTAACCCGTACCCTAAACCGAGCCCTAACCCTAACACTAACCCTAACCCTAACCCTAACCCATACCCTACGCCGTACCCGAAGCCCTCCCCGAAACCGTACCCTAAGCCTAACCCTAAGCCTAACCCTAACCCTAGGCTACCCTTGACAGCTTCTGCCTCCAATAGATTTCCTAAGCACTAGTGTTTTAAGGAACAGCTTAAAAAGAGAATCCTAATGTGATTTCTTTATAATGGGTATGTTCCTTATCTTATCCTAGTGTCTAAACTTTTCTCCATGGCTGGACCCCCAAATAATATTCCTTTACGTGCTAAGGGGTATCTAGATATTGGGATAGGTTTAATCACTACGTTAACCCTAACACGTTCACTAACCCTAACTACTAACCTAACCCTAACACGTACCCTAATCCTAATCCATACCCTAAACCGAGCCCTAACCCTAACACTAACCCTAACCCTAACCCATACCCTACGCCGTATCCGAACCCCTCCCACAACCCGTACCCTAAGCCGTACCCTAACCCTAACCCTAAGCCTAACCCTAACCCTAGGCTACCCTTGACTGCTTCTGCCTCCAATAGATTTCCTAAGCACTAGTGTTTTAAGGAACAGCTTAAATAGAGAATCCTAATGTGATTTCTTTATAATGGGTGTGTTCCTTATCTTATCCTAGTGTCTAAACTCTTCTCCATGGCTGGACCCCCAAATAATATTCCTTTACGTGCTAAGGGGTATCTAGAGAGTGGGATAGGTTTAATAACTACCCTAATCCTAACGCGTACCCTAACCCTAACCCCTGCCCTAACCCTAACACGTACCCTAATCCTAACCCGTACCCTAAACCGACCCCTAACCCTAACACTAACCCTAACCCTAACCCTAACCCATACCCTACGCCGTACCCGAAGCCCTCCCCGAACCCTTACCCTAAACCGTACCCTAAGCCTAACCCTAAGCCTAACCCTAACCCTAGGCTACCCTTGACTGCTTCTGCCTCCAATAGATTTCCTAAGCACTAGTGTTTTAAGGAACAGCATAAAAAGAGAATCCTAATGTGATTTCCTTATAATGGGTGTGTTCCTTATCTTATCCTAGTGTCTAAACTCTTCTCCATGGCTGGACCCCCGAATAATATTCCTTTATGTGATAAGGGGTATCTAGAGAGTGGGGTAGGTTTAATAACTACCCTAATCCTAACGCGTACCCTAACCCTAACCCCTGTCCTAACACTAACACGTACCCTAATCCTAAACCGTACCCTAAACCGACCCCTAACCCTAACACTAACCCTAACCCTAACCCTAACCCATACCCTACGCCGTACCCGAAGCCCACCCCGAACCCTAACCCTAAGCCGTTTCTTAAGCCTAACCCTAAGCCTAACCCTAACCCTAGGCTACCCTTGACTGCTTCTACCTCCAATAGATTTCCTAAGCACTAGTGTTTTAAGGAACAGCTTAAAAATAGAATCCTAATGTGATTTCTTTATAATGGGGGTGTTCCTTATCTTATCCTAGTTTCTAAACTCTTCTCCATGGCTGGACCCCCAAATAATATTCCTTTACGTGCTTAGGAGTATCTAGAGAGTGGGATAGGTTTAATAACTACCCTAACCCTAACGCGTACCCTAACCCTAACCCCTGCCCTAACCCTAACACGTACCCTAATCCTAACCCGTACTCTAAACCGAGCCCTAACCCTAACACTAACCCTAACACTAACCCTAACACATACCCTACACCGTACACGAAGCCCTCCCCGAACCCGTACCCTAAGCCGTACCCTAAGCCTAACCCTAACCCTAGGCTACCCTTGACTGCTTCTGCCTCCAATAGATTTCCTAAGCACTAGTGTTTTAAGGAACAGCTTAAAAAGAGAATCCTAATGTGATTTCTTTATAATAGGTGTGTTCCTTATCTTATCCTAGTGTCTAAACTCTTCTCCATGGCTGGACCCACAAATAATATTCCTTTACGTGCTAAGGGGTATCTAGAGAGTGGGATAGGTTTAATAACTACCCTAACACTAACGCGTACCCTAACGCTAACCCCTACCCTAACCCTAACACATACCCTAATCCTATCCCTTACCCTAAACGGAGCCCTAACCCTAACATTAACCCAAACCCTAACCCTAACCCATAACCTCCGCCGTACACGAAGCCCTCCCCGAACCCGTACCCTAAGCCTAACCCTAAGACTAACCCTAACCCTAGGCTACCCTTGACTGCTTCTGCCTCCAATAGATTTCCTAAGCACTAGTGTTTTAAGGAACAGCTTAAAAAGAGAATCCTAATGTGATTTCTTTATAATGGGTGTGTTCCTTATCTTATCCTAGTGTCTAAACTCTTCTCCATGGCTGGACCCCCAAATAATATTCCTTTATGTGCTTAGGGGTATCTAGAGAGTGGGATAGGTTTAATAACTACCCTAATCCTAACGCGTACCCTAACCCTAACCCCTGCCCTAACCCTAACATGTACCCTAATCCTAAACCGTACCCTAAACGGACCCCTAACCCTAACACTAACCCTAACCCTAACCCATACCCTACGCCGTACACGAAGCCCTCCCCGAACCCGTACCCTAAGCAGTACCCTAAGCCTAACCCTAAGCCTAACCCTAACCCTAGGCTACCCTTGACTACTTCTGCCTCCAATAGATTTCCTAAGCACTAGTGTTTTAAGGAACAGCTGAAAAAGAGAATCCTAATGTGATTTCTTTATAATGGGTGTGTTCCTTATCTTATCCTAGTGTCTAAACGTTTCTCCGTGGCTGTACACCCAAATAATATTCCTTTACGTGCTAAGGGGTATCTAGAGAGTGGGATAGGTTTAATCACTACACTAACCCTAACACGTACACTAACCCTAACCACTACCCTAACCCTAACACGTAACCTAATCCTAACCCAGACCCTAAACCGAGCCCTAACCCTAACACTAACCATAACCCTAACCCTAACCCATACCCTACGCTGTACCCGAATCCCTCCCCGAACTCGTACCCTAAGCCGTACCCTAAGCCTAACCCTAAGCCTAACCCTAACCCTAGGCTACCCCTGACTGCTTCTGCCTCCAATAGATTTCCTAAGCACTAGTGTTTTAAGAAACAGCTTAAAAAGAGAATCCTAATGTGATTTCTTTATAATGGGTATGTTCCTTATCTTATCCTAGTGTCTAAACTTTTCTCCATGGCTGGACCCCCAAATAATATTCCTTTACGTGCTAAGGGGTATCTAGATAGTGGGATAGGTTTTATCACTACCTTAACCCTAACACGTACACTAACCCTAACCACTACCCTAACCCTAACACGTACCCTAATCCTAACCCATACCCTAAACCGAGCCCTAACCCTAACACTAACCCTAACCCTAACCCTAACCCGTACCCTACGCCGTACCCGAACCTCTCGCAAAACCCGTAACCTAAACCGTACCCTAACCCTAACCCTAAGCCTAACCCAAACCCTAGGCTACCCTTGATTGCTTCTGCCTCCACTAGATTTCCTAAGCACTAGTGTTTTAAGGAAGAGCTTAAAAAGAGAATCCTAATGTGATTTCTTTATAATGGGTGTGTTCCTTATCTTATCATAGTGTCTAAACTCTTCTCCATGGCTGGACCCCCAAATAATATTCCTTTACGTGCTAAGGGGTATCTAGAGAGTGGGATAGGATTAATAACTACCCTAACCCTAACGCGTACCCTAACGCTAACCCCTACCCTAACCCTAACACGTACCCTAATCCTATCCCGTACCCTAAACGGAGCCCTAACCCTAACATTAACCCAAACCCTAACCCTAACCCATACCCTCCGCCGTACACTAAGCCCTCCCCGAACCCGTACCCTAAGCCTAACCCTAAGACTAACCCTAACCCTAGGCTACCCTTGACTGCTTCTGCCTCCAATAGATTTCCTAAGCACTAGTGTTTCAAGGAACAGCTTAAAAAGAGAATCCTAATGTGATTTCTTTATAATAGGTGTGTTCCTTATCTTATCCTAGTGACTAAACTTTTCTCCATGGCTGGACCCCCAAATAATATTCCTTTACGTGCTAAGGGGTATCTAGAGAGTGGGATAGGTTTAATAACTACCCTAACCCTAACGCGTACCCTAACGCTAACCCCTACCCTAACCCTAACACGTACCCTAATCCTATCCCGTACCCTAAATGGAGCCCTTACCCTAACACTAACCCAAACCCTAACCCTAACCCATACCCTCCGCCGTACACGAACCCATCCCCGAACACGTACCCTAAGCCTAAACCTAAGCCTAACCCTAACCCTAGGCTACCCTTGACTGCTTCTGCCTCCAATAGATTTCCTAAGCACTAGTGTTTTAAGGAACAGCTTTAAAAGAGAATCCTAATGTGATTTCTTTATAATGGGTGTGTTCCTTATCTTATCCTAGTGTCTAAACACTTCTCCATGGCTGGACCCCCAAATAATATTCCTTTATGTGCTAAGGGGTATCTAGAGAGTGGGACAGATTTAATAACTACCCTAACCATAACGCGTACCCTAACCCTAACCCCTACCCTAAACCTAACACGTACCCTAATCCTAACCCGTACCCTAAACCGAGCCCTAACCCTAACACGAACCCTAACCCTAACCCTAACGCATACCCTACGCCGTACCCGAAGCCCTCCCCGAACCCTTACCCTAAGCCGTACCCTAAGACTAACCCTAAGCCTAACCCTAACCCTAGGCTACCCTTGACTGCTTCTGCCTCCAATAGATTTCCTAAGCACTAGTGTTTTAAGGAACAGCTTAAATAGAGAATCCTAATGTGATTTCTTTATAATGGGTGTGTTCCTTATCTTATCCTAGTGTCTAAACTCTTCTCCATGGCTGGACCCCCAAATAATATTCCTTTATGTGCTAAGGGGTATCTAGAGAGTGGGATAGGTTTAATAACTACCCTAATCCTAACGCGTACCCTAACCCTAACCCCTGCCCTAACCCTAACATGTACCCTAATCCTAACCCGTACCCTAAACCGACCCCTAACCCTAACACTAACCCTAACCCTAACCCTAACCCATACCCTACGCCGTACCCGAAGCCCTCCCCGAACCCTTACCCTAAGCCGTACCCTAAGCCTAACCCTAAGCCTAACCCTAACCCTAGGCTACCCTTGACTGCTTCTGCCTCCATTAGATTTCCTAAGCACTAGTGTTTTAAGGAACAGCTTAAAAAGAGAATCCTAATGTGATTTCTTTATAATGGGTGTGTTCCTTATCTTATCCTAGTGTCTAAACTCTTCTCCATGGCTGGACCCCCGAATAATATTCCTTTATGTGATAAGGGGTATCTAGAGAGTGGGGTAGGTTTAATAACTACCCTAATCCTAACGCGTACCCTAACCCTAACCCCTGCCCTAACACTAACACGTACCCTAATCCTAAACCGTACCCTAAACCGACCCCTAACCCTAACACTAACCCTAACCCTAACCCTAACCCATACCCTACGCCGTACCCGAAGCCCACCCCGAAACCTTACCCTAAGCCGTTTCGTAAGCCTAACCCTAAGCCTAACCCTAACCCTAGGCTACCCTTGACTGCTTCTACCTCCAATAGATTTCCTAAGCACTAGTGTTTTAAGGAACAGCTTAAAAAGAGAATCCTAATGTGATTTCTTTATAATGGGTGTGTTCCTTATCTTATCCTAGTTTCTAAACTCTTCTCCATGGCTGGACCCCCAAATAATATTCCTTTACGTGCTTAGGAGTATCTAGAGAGTGGGATAGGTTTAATAACTACCCTAACCCTAACGCGTACCCTAACCCTAACCCCTACCCTAACACTAACACGTACCCTAATCCTCACCTGTACCCTAAACCGAGCCCTAACCCTAACACTAACCCTAACCCTAACCCTAACCCATACCCTACGCGTTACCCGAAGCCCTCCCCGAACCCGTACTCTAAGCCGTACCCTAAGCCTAACCCTAAGCCTAACCCTAACCCTAGGCTACCCTTGACAGCTTCTGCCTCCAATATATTTCCTAAGCACTAGTGTTTTAAGGAACAGCTTAAAAAGAGAATCCTAATGTGATTTCTTTATAATGGGTATGTTCCTTATCTTATCCTAGTGTCTAAACTTTTCTCCATGGCTGGACCCCCAAATAATATTCCTTTACGTGCTAAGGGGTATCTAGATATTGCGATAGGTTTAATCACTACCTTAACCCTAACACGTTCACTAACCCTAACTACTAGCCTAACCCTAACACGTACCCTCATCCTAATCCATACCCTAAACCTAGCCCTAACCCTAACACTAACCCTAACCTAACACTAACCCATACCCTACGCCGTATCCGAAGCCCTCCCACAACCCGTACCCTAAGCCGTACCCTAACCCTAACCCTAAGCCTAACCCTAACCCTAGGCTACCCTTTACTGCTTCTGCCTCCAATAGATTTCCTAAGCACTAGTGTTTTAAGGAACAGCTTAAAAAGAGAATCCTAATGTGATTTCTTTATAATGGGTGTGTTCCTTATCTTATCCTAGTGTCTAAACTCTTCTCCATGGCTGGACCTCCAAATAATATTCCTTTATGTGCTAAGGGGTATCTAGAGAGTGGGATAGGTTTAGTAAGTACCCTAATCCTAACGCGTACCCTAACCCTAACCCCTGCCCTAACCCTAACATGTACCCTAATCCTAAACCGTACCCTAAACCGACCCCTAACCCTAACACTAACCCTAACCCTAACCCTAACCCTAACCCATACCCTACGCCGTACCCGAAGCCCTCCCCGAACCCTTACCCTAAGCCGTACCCTAAGCCTAACCCTAAGCCTAACCCTAACCCTAGGCTACCCTTGACTGCTTCTGCCTCCAATAGATTTCCAAAGCACTAGTGTTTTAAGGAACAGCTTAAAAAGAGAATCCTAATGTGATTTCTTTATAATGGGTGTGTTCCTTATCTTATCCTAGTTTCTAAACTCTTCTCCATGGCTGGACCCCTAATAACATTCCTTTACGTGTTTAGGAGTATCTAGAGAGTGGGATAGGTTTAATAACTACCCTAACCCTAACGCGTACCCTAACCCGAACCCCTACCCTAACCCTAACACGTACCCTAATCCTAACCCGTACCCTAAACCGAGCCCTAACCCTAACACTAACCCTAACCCTAACCCTAACCCATACCCTACGCCGTACCCGAAGCCCTCCCCGAAACCGTACCCTAAGCCTAACCCTAAGCCTAACCCTAACCCTAGGCTACCCTTGACAGCTTCTGCCTCCAATAGATTTCCTAAGCACTAGTGTTTTAAGGAACAGCTTAAAAAGAGAATCCTAATGTGATTTCTTTATAATGGGTATGTTCCTTATCTTATCCTAGTGTCTAAACTTTTCTCCATGGCTGGACCCCCAAATAATATTCCTTTACGTGCTAAGGGGTATCTAGATATTGGGATAGGTTTAATCACTACGTTAACCCTAACACGTTCACTAACCCTAACTACTAACCTAAACCTAACACGTACCCTAATCCTAATCCATACCCTAAACCGAGCCCTAACCCTAACACTAACCCTAACCCTAACCCTAACCCATACCCTACGCCGTATCCGAACCCCTCCCACAACCCGTACCCTAAGCCGTACCCTAACCCTAACCCTAAGCCTAACCCTAACCCTAGGCTACCCTTGACTGCTTCTGCCTCCAATAGATTTCCTAAGCACTAGTGTTTTAAGGAACAGCTTAAATAGAGAATCCTAATGTGATTTCTTTATAATGGGTGTGTTCCTTATCTTATCCTAGTGTCTAAACTCTTCTCCATGGCTGGACCCCCAAATAATATTCCTTTACGTGCTAAGGGGTATCTAGAGAGTGGGATAGGTTTAATAACTACCCTAATCCTAACGCGTACCCTAACCCTAACCCCTGCCCTAACCCTAACACGTACCCTAATCCTAACCCGTACCCTAAACCGACCCCTAACCCTAACACTAACCCTAACCCTAACCCTAACCCATACCCTACGCCGTACCCGAAGCCCTCCCCGAACCCTTACCCTAAACCGTACCCTAAGCCTAACCCTAAGCCTAACCCTAACCCTAGGCTACCCTTGACTGCTTCTGCCTCCAATAGATTTCCTAAGCACTAGTGTTTTAAGGAACAGCATAAAAAGAGAATCCTAATGTGATTTCTTTATAATGGGTGTGTTCCTTATCTTATCCTAGTGTCTAAACTCTTCTCCATGGCTGGACCCCCGAATAATATTCCTTTATGTGATAAGGGGTATCTAGAGAGTGGGGTAGGTTTAATAACTACCCTAATCCTAACGCGTACCCTAACCCTAACCCCTGTCCTAACACTAACACGTACCCTAATCCTAAACCGTACCCTAAACCGACCCCTAACCCTAACACTAACCCTAACCCTAACCCTAACCCATACCCTACGCCGTACCCGAAGCCCACCCCGAACCCTAACCCTAAGCCGTTTCTTAAGCCTAACCCTAAGCCTAACCCTAACCCTAGGCTACCCTTGACTGCTTCTACCTCCAATAGATTTCCTAAGCACTAGTGTTTTAAGGAACAGCTTAAAAAGAGAATCCTAATGTGATTTCTTTATAATGGGGGTGTTCCTTATCTTATCCTAGTTTCTAAACTCTTCTCCATGGCTGGACCCCCAAATAATATTCCTTTACGTGCTTAGGAGTATCTAGAGAGTGGGATAGGTTTAATAACTACCCTAACCCTAACGCGTACCCTAACCCTAACCCCTGCCCTAACCCTAACACGTACCCTAATCCTAACCCGTACTCTAAACCGAGCCCTAACCCTAACACTAACCCTAACACTAACCCTAACACATACCCTACACCGTACACGAAGCCCTCCCCGAACCCGTACCCTAAGCCGTACCCTAAGCCTAACCCTAACCCTAGGCTACCCTTGACTGCTTCTGCCTCCAATAGATTTCCTAAGCACTAGTGTTTTAAGGAACAGCTTAAAAAGAGAATCCTAATGTGATTTCTTTATAATAGGTGTGTTCCTTATCTTATCCTAGTGTCTAAACTCTTCTCCATGGCTGGACCCACAAATAATATTCCTTTACGTGCTAAGGGGTATCTAGAGAGTGGGATAGGTTTAATAACTACCCTAACACTAACGCGTACCCTAACGCTAACCCCTACCCTAACCCTAACACATACCCTAATCCTATCCCTTACCCTAAACGGAGCCCTAACCCTAACATTAACCCAAACCCTAACCCTAACCCATAACCTCCGCCGTACACGAAGCCCTCCCCGAACCCGTACCCTAAGCCTAACCCTAAGACTAACCCTAACCCTAGGCTAACCTTGACTGCTTCTGCCTCCAATAGATTTCCTAAGCACTAGTGTTTTAAGGAACAGCTTAAAAAGAGAATCCTAATGTGATTTCTTTATAATGGGTGTGTTCCTTATCTTATCCTAGTGTCTAAACTCTTCTCCATGGCTGGACCCCCTAATAATATTCCTTTACGTGCTAAGGGGTATCTAGAGAGTGGGATAGGTTTAATAACTACCCTAACCCTAACGCGTACCCTAACCCTAACCCCTACACTAAACCTAACACGTACCCTAATCCTAACCCGTACCCTAAACCGAGCCCTAACCCTAACACTAACCCTAACTCTAACCCTAACCCATACCCTACGCCGTACCCGAAGCCCTCCCCGAACCCGTACCGTAAGCCGTACCCTAAGCCTAACCCTAAGCGTAACCCTAAACCTAGGCTACCCTTGACTGCTTCTGCCTCCAATAGATTTCCTAAGCACTAGTGTTTTAAGGAACAGCTTAAAAAGAGAATCCTAATGTGATTTCTTTATAATGGGTGTGTTCCTTATCTTATCCTAGTGTCTAAACTCTTCTCCATGGCTGGACCCCCAAATAATATTCCTTTACGTGCTAAGGGGTATCTAGAGAGTGGGATAGGTTTACTAACTACCCTAACCCTAACGCGTACCCTAACCCTAACCCCTACCCTAACCCTAACACGTACCCTAATCCTAACCAATACCCTAAACCGAGCCATAACCCTAACACTAACCCTAACCCTAACCCTAACACATACCCTACACCGTACTCGAAGCCCTCCCCGAACCCGTACCCTAAGCCGTACCCTAAGCCTAACCCTAAGCCTAACCCTAACCCTAGGCTACCCTTGACTGCTTCTGCCTCCAATAGATTTCCTAAGCACTAGTGTTTTAAGGAACAGCTGAAAAAGAGAATCCTAATGTGATTTCTTTATAATGGGTGTGTTCCTTATCTTATCCTAGTGTCTAAACTTTTCTCCATGGCTGGACACCCAAATAATATTCCTTTACGTGCTAAGGGGTATCTAGAGAGTGAGATAGGTTTAATCACTACACTAGCCCTAACACGTACACTAACCCTAACCACTACCCTAACCCTAACACGTAACCTAATCCTAACCCAGACCCTAAACCGAGCCCTAACCCTAACACTAACCATAACCCTAACCCTAACCCATACCCTACGCTGTACCCGAATCCCTCCCCGAACCCGTACCCTAAGCCGTACCCTAAGCCTAACCCTAAGCCTAACCCTAACCCTAGGCTACCCTTGACTGCTTCTGCCTCCAATAGATTTCCTAAGCACTAGTGTTTTAAGGAACAGCTTAAAAAGAGAATCCTAATGTGATTTCTTTATAATGTGTGTGTTCCTTATATTATCTTAGTGTCTAAACTCTTCTCCATGGCTGGACCCCCAAATAATACTCCTTTACGTGCTAAGGGGTATCTACAGAGTGGGATAGGTTTAATAACTACCCTAACCCTAATGCGTATCCTAACCCTAACCCCTACCATAACCCTAACACGTACCCTAATCCTAACCCGTACCCTAAACTGAGCCCTAACCCTAAAACTAACCCTAACCCTAACCCTAACACATACCCTACGCCGTACCCAAAGCCCTCCCCGAACCCGTACTGTAAGCCGTACCCTAAGACTAACCCTAAGCATAACCCTAACCCTAGGCTACCCTTGACTGCTTCTGCCTCCAATAGATTTCCTAAGCACTAGTCTTTTAAGGAACAGCTTAAAAAGAGAATCCTAATGTGATTTGTTTATAATGGGTGTGTTCCTTATCTTATCCTAGTGTCTAAACTCTTCTCCATGGCTGGACCTCCAAATAATATTCCTTTACGTGCTAAGGGGTATCTAGAGAGTGGGATAGGTTTAATAACTACACTAACCCTAACGCGTACCCTAACCCTAACACCTACCCTAACCCTAACACGTACCCTAATCCTAACCAATACCCTAAACCGTGCCCTAACCCTAACACTAACCCTAACCCATACCCTACGCTGTACCCGAAGCCCTCCACGAACCCGTACCCTAAGCCGTACCCTAAGCCTAACCCTAAGCCTAACCCTAACCCTAGGCTACCCTTGACTGCTTCTGCCTCCAATAGATTTCCTAAGCACTAGTGTTTTAAGGAACAGCTTAAAAAGAGAATCCTAATGTGATTTCTTTATAATGGGTTTGTTCCTTATCTTATCCTAGTGTCTAAACTCTTCTCCATGGCTGGACCCCCAAATAATATTCCTTTATGTGCTAAGGGGTATCTAGAGAGTGGGATAGGTTTAATAACTACCCTAATCCTAACGCGTACCCTAACCCTAACCCCTGCCCTAACCCTAACACGTACCCTAATCCTAAACCGTACCCTAAACCGACCCCTAACCCTAACACTAACCCTAACCCTAACCCTAACCCATACCCTACGCCGTACCCGAACCCCTCGCAAAACCCGTAACCTAAACCATACCCTAACCCTAACCCTAAGCCTAACCCAAACCCTAGGCTACCCTTGATTGCTTCTGCCTCCACTAGATTTCCTAAGCACAAGTGTTTTAAGGAACAGCTTAAAAAGTGAATCCTAATGTGATTTCTTTATAATGGGTGAGTTCCTTATCTTATCCTAGTGTCTAAATCCTTCTCCATGGCTGGACCCCCAAATAATATTCCTTTACGTGCTAAGGGGTATCTAGAGAGTGGGATACGTTTAATAACTACCCTAACCATAACGCGTACCCTAACCCTAAACCCTAGCCTAAACTTAACACGTACCCTAATCCTAATCCGTAACCTAAACCGAGCCCTAACCCTAACACTAACCCTAACTCTAACCCTAACCCATACCCTACGCCGTACCCGAAGCCCTCCCCGAACCCGTACCGTAAGCCGTACCCTAAGCCTAACCCTAAGCCTAATCCTAACCCTAGGCTACCCTTGACTGCTTCTGCCTCCAATAGATTTCCTAAGCACTAGTGTTTTAAGGAACAGCTTAAAAAGAGAATCCTAATGTGATTTCTTTATAATGGGTGTGTTCCTTATCTTATCCTAGTGTCTAAACTCTTCTCCATGGCTGGACCCCCAAATAATATTCCTTTACGTGCTAAGGGGTATCTAGAGAGTGGGGTAGGTTTAATAACTACCATAACCCTAACGCGTACCCTAACCCTAACCCCTACCCTAACCCTAACAGGTACCCTAATCCTAACCAATACCCTAAACCGAGGCCTAACCCTAACACTAACCCTAACCCTAACCCTAACACATACCCTACACCGTACTCGAAGCCCTCCCCGAACCCGTAACCTAAGCCGTACCCTAAGACTAACCCTAAGCCTAACCCTAACCCTAGGCTACCCTTGACTGCTTCTGCCTCCAATAGATTTCCTAAACAATAGTGTTTTAAGTAACAGCTTAAAAAGAGAATCCTAATGTGATTTCTTTATAATGGGTGTGTTCCTTTTCTTATCCTAGTGCTAAACTCTTCTCCATGGCTGGACCCCCAAATAATATTCCTTTATGTGCTAAGGGGTATCTAGAGAGTGGGATAGGTTTAATAACTACCCTAATCCTAACGCGTACCCTAACCCTAACCCCTGCCCTAACCCTAACACGTACCCTAATCCTAAACCGTACCCTAAACCGACCCCTAACCCTAACACTAACCCTAACCCTAACCCTAAACCATACCCTACGCCGTACCCGAAGCCCTCCCCGAACCCTTACCCTAAGCCGTACCCTAAGCCTAACCCTAAGCCTAACCCTAACCCTAGGCTACCCTTGACTGCTTCTGCCTCCAATAGATTTCCTAAGCACTAGTGTTTTAAGGAACAGCTTAAAAAGAGAATCCTAATGTGATTTCTTTATAATGGGTGTGTTCCTTATCTTATCCTAGTGTCTAAACTCTTCTCCATGGCTGGACCCCCGAATAATATTCCTTTATGTGCTAAGGGGTATCTAGAGAGTGGGATAGGTTTAATAACTACCCTAATCCTAACGCGTACCCTAACCCTAACCCCTGCCCTAACCCAACACGTACCCTAATCCTAAACCGTACCCTAAACCGACCCCTAACCCTAACACTAACCCTAACCCTAACCCTAACCCATACCCTATGCCGTACCCGAAGCCCTCCCCGAACCCGTACCGTAAGCCGTACCCTAAGCCTAACCCTAAGCCTAACCCTAACCCTAGGCTACCCTTGACTGCTTCTGCCTCCAATAGATTTCCTAAGCACTAGTGTTTTAAGGAACAGCTTAAAAAGAGAATCCTAATGTGATTTCTTTATAATGGGTGTGTTCCTTATGTTATCCTAGTGTCTAAACTCTTCTCCATGGCTGGACCTCCAAATAATATTCCTTTACGTGCTAAGGGATATCTAGAGACTGGGATAGGTTTAATAAGTACACTAACACTAACGCGTACCCTAACCCTAACCCCTACCCTACCACTAACAGGTACCCTGATCCTAAACAATAACCTAAACCGTGCCCTAACCCTAACACTAACCCTAACCCTAACCCTAACCCATACCCTACGCCGTACTCGAAGCCCTCCCCGAACCCGTACCCTATGCCTTACCCTAAGCCTAACCCTAAGCCTAACCCTAACCCTAGGTTACCCTTGACTGCTTCTGCCTCTAATAGATTTCCTAAGCACTAGTGTTTTAAGGAACAGCTTAAAAAGAGAATCCTAATGTGATTTCTTTATAATGGGTGTGTTCCTTATCTTATCCTAGTGTCTAAACTCTTCTCCATGGCTGGACCTCCAAATAATATTCCTTTACGTGCTAAGGGGTATCTAGAGAGTGGGATAGGTTTAATAACTACCCTAACCCTAACGCGTACCCTAACCCTAACCCCTACCCTAACCCTAACACGTACCCTAATCCTAACCAATACCCTAAACCGAGCCCTAACCCTAACACTAACCCTAACCCTAACCCTAACACATACCCTACACCGTACTCGAAGCCCTCCCCGAACCCGTACCCTAAGCCGTACCCTAAGACTAACCCTAAGCCTAAACCTAACCCTAGGCTACCCTTGACTGCTTCTGCCTCCAATAGATTTCCTAAGCACTAGTGTTTTAAGGAACAGCTTAAAAAGAGAATCCTAATGTGATTTCTTTATAATGGGTGTGTTCCTTATCTTATCCTAGTGTCTAAACTCTTCTCCATGGCTGGACCCCCAAATAATATTCCTTTATGTGCTAAGGGGTATCTAGAGAGTGGGATAGGTTTAATAACTACCCTAATTCTAACGCGTACCCTAACCCTAACCCCTGCCCTAACCCTAACACATACCCTAATCCTAAACCGTACCCTAAACCGACCCCTAACCCTAACACTAACCCTAACCCTAACCCTAACCCATACCCTACGCCGTACCCGAACCCCTCGCAAAACCCGTAACCTAAACCATACCCTAACCCTAACCCTAAGCCTAACCCAAACCCTAGGCTACCCTTGATTGCTTCTGCCTCCACTAGATTTCCTAAGCACAAGTGTTTTAAGGAACAGCTTAAAAAGTGAATCCTAATGTGATTTCTTTATAATGGGTGAGTTCCTTATCTTATCCTAGTGTCTAAATCCTTCTCCATGGCTGGACCCCCAAATAATATTCCTTTACGTGCTAAGGGGTATCTAGAGAGTGGGATACGTTTAATAACTACCCTAACCATAACGCGTACCCTAACCCTAAACCCTAGCCTAAACTTAACACGTACCCTAATCCTAATCCGTAACCTAAACCGAGCCCTAACCCTAACACTAACCCTAACTCTAACCCTAACCCATACCCTACGCCGTACCCGAAGCCCTCCCCGAACCCGTACCGTAAGCCGTACCCTAAGCCTAACCCTAAGCCTAATCCTAACCCTAGGCTACCCTTGACTGCTTCTGCCTCCAATAGATTTCCTAAGCACTAGTGTTTTAAGGAACAGCTTAAAAAGAGAATCCTAATGTGATTTCTTTATAATGGGTGTGTTCCTTATCTTATCCTAGTGTCTAAACTCTTCTCCATGGCTGGACCCCCAAATAATATTCCTTTACGTGCTAAGGGGTATCTAGAGAGTGGGGTAGGTTTAATAACTACCATAACCCTAACGCGTACCCTAACCCTAACCCCTACCCTAACCCTAACAGGTACCCTAATCCTAACCAATACCCTAAACCGAGCCCTAACCCTAACACTAACCCTAACCCTAACCCTAACACATACCCTACACCGTACTCGAAGCCCTCCCCGAACCCGTAACCTAAGCCGTACCCTAAGACTAACCCTAAGCCTAACCCTAACCCTAGGCTACCCTTGACTGCTTCTGCCTCCAATAGATTTCCTAAACAATAGTGTTTTAAGTAACAGCTTAAAAAGAGAATCCTAATGTGATTTCTTTATAATGGGTGTGTTCCTTATCTTATCCTAGTGCTAAACTCTTCTCCATGGCTGGACCCCCAAATAATATTCCTTTATGTGCTAAGGGGTATCTAGAGAGTGGGATAGGTTTAATAACTACCCTAATCCTAACGCGTACCCTAACCCTAACCCCTGCCCTAACCCTAACACGTACCCTAATCCTAAACCGTACCCTAAACCGACCCCTAACCCTAACACTAACCCTAACCCTAACCCTAAACCATACCCTACGCCGTACCCGAAGCCCTCCCCGAACCCTTACCCTAAGCCGTACCCTAAGCCTAACCCTAAGCCTAACCCTAACCCTAGGCTACCCTTGACTGCTTCTGCCTCCAATAGATTTCCTAAGCACTAGTGTTTTAAGGAACAGCTTAAAAAGAGAATCCTAATGTGATTTCTTTATAATGGGTGTGTTCCTTATCTTATCCTAGTGTCTAAACTCTTCTCCATGGCTGGACCCCCGAATAATATTCCTTTATGTGCTAAGGGGTATCTAGAGAGTGGGATAGGTTTAATAACTACCCTAATCCTAACGCGTACCCTAACCCTAACCCCTGCCCTAACCCAACACGTACCCTAATCCTAAACCGTACCCTAAACCGACCCCTAACCCTAACACTAACCCTAACCCTAACCCTAACCCATACCCTATGCCGTACCCGAAGCCCTCCCCGAACCCGTACCGTAAGCCGTACCCTAAGCCTAACCCTAAGCCTAACCCTAACCCTAGGCTACCCTTGACTGCTTCTGCCTCCAATAGATTTCCTAAGCACTAGTGTTTTAAGGAACAGCTTAAAAAGAGAATCCTAATGTGATTTCTTTATAATGGGTGTGTTCCTTATGTTATCCTAGTGTCTAAACTCTTCTCCATGGCTGGACCTCCAAATAATATTCCTTTACGTGCTAAGGGATATCTAGAGACTGGGATAGGTTTAATAAGTACACTAACACTAACGCGTACCCTAACCCTAACCCCTACCCTACCACTAACAGGTACCCTGATCCTAAACAATAACCTAAACCGTGCCCTAACCCTAACACTAACCCTAACCCTAACCCTAACCCATACCCTACGCCGTACTCGAAGCCCTCCCCGAACCCGTACCCTATGCCTTACCCTAAGCCTAACCCTAAGCCTAACCCTAACCCTAGGTTACCCTTGACTGCTTCTGCCTCTAATAGATTTCCTAAGCACTAGTGTTTTAAGGAACAGCTTAAAAAGAGAATCCTAATGTGATTTCTTTATAATGGGTGTGTTCCTTATCTTATCCTAGTGTCTAAACTCTTCTCCATGGCTGGACCTCCAAATAATATTCCTTTACGTGCTAAGGGGTATCTAGAGAGTGGGATAGGTTTAATAACTACCCTAACCCTAACGCGTACCCTAACCCTAACCCCTACCCTAACCCTAACACGTACCCTAATCCTAACCAATACCCTAAACCGAGCCCTAACCCTAACACTAACCCTAACCCTAACCCTAACACATACCCTACACCGTACTCGAAGCCCTCCCCGAACCCGTACCCTAAGCCGTACCCTAAGACTAACCCTAAGCCTAAACCTAACCCTAGGCTACCCTTGACTGCTTCTGCCTCCAATAGATTTCCTAAGCACTAGTGTTTTAAGGAACAGCTTAAAAAGAGAATCCTAATGTGATTTCTTTATAATGGGTGTGTTCCTTATCTTATCCTAGTGTCTAAACTCTTCTCCATGGCTGGACCCCCAAATAATATTCCTTTATGTGCTAAGGGGTATCTAGAGAGTGGGATAGGTTTAATAACTACCCTAATTCTAACGCGTACCCTAACCCTAACCCCTGCCCTAACCCTAACACATACCCTAATCCTAAACCGTACCCTAAACCGACCCCTAACCCTAACACTAACCCTAACCCTAACCCTAACCCATACCGTACGCCGTACCCGAACCCCTCTCAAAACCCGTAACCTAAACCGTACCCTAACCCTAACCCTAAGCCTAACCCAAACCCTAGGCTACCCTTGATTGCTTCTGCCTCCACTAGATTTCCTAAGCACAAGTGTTTTAAGGAACAGCTTAAAAAGTGAATCCTAATGTGATTTCTTTATAATGGGTGAGTTCCTTATCTTATCCTAGTGTCTAAATCCTTCTCCATGGCTGGACCCCCAAATAGTATTCCTTTACGTGCTAAGGGGTATCTAGAGAGTGGGATACGTTTAATAACTACCCTAACCATAACGCATACCCTAACCCTAAACCCTAGCCTAAACTTAACACGTACCCTAATCCTAATCCGTAACCTAAACCGAGCCCTAACCCTAACACTAACCCTAACTCTAACCCTAACCCATACCCTACGCCGTACCCGAAGCCCTCCCAGAACCCGTACCGTAAGCCGTACCCTAAGCCTAACCCTAAGCCTAATCCTAACCCTAGGCTACCCTTGACTGCTTCTGCCTCCAATAGATTTCCTAAGCACTAGTGTTTTAAGGAACAGCTTAAAAAGAGAATCCTAATGTGATTTCTTTATAATGGGTGTGTTCCTTATCTTATGCTAGTGTCTAAACCCTTCTCCATGGCTGGACCCCCAAATAATATTCCTTTACGTGCTAAGGGGTATCTAGAGAGTGGGATACGTTTAATAACTACCCTAACCATAACGCGTACCTTAACCCTAACCCCTAGCCTAAACTTAACATGTACCCTAATCCTAATCCGTAACCTAAACCGAGCCGTAGCCCTAACACTAACCCTAACTCTAACCCTAACCCATACCCTACGCCGTACCCGAAGCCCTCCCCGAACCCGTACCGTAAGCCGTACCCTAACCCTAACCCTAAGCCTAACCCTAACCCTAGGCTACCCTTGACTGCTTCTGCCTCCAATAGATTTCCTAAGCACTAGTGTTTTAAGGAACAGCTTAAAAAGAGAATCCTAATGTGATTTCTTTATAATGGGTGTGTTCCTTATCTTATCTTAGTGTCTAAACTCTTCTCCATGGCTGGACCTCGAAATAATATTCCTTTACGTGCTAAGGGGTATCTAGAGAGTGGGATAGGTTTAATAACTACCCTAACCATAACGCGTACCCTAACCCTAACCCCTACCCTAAACCTAATACGTACCCTAATCCTAACCCGTACCCTAAACCGAGCCCTAACCCTAACACTAACCCTAACCCTAACCCTAACCCATACCCTACGCCGTACCCGAAGCCCTCCCCGAACCCGTAACATAAGCCGAACCCTAAGCCTAACCCTAAGCCTAACCCTAACCCTAGGCTACCCTTGACTGCTTCTGCCTCCAATAGATTTCCTAAGCACTAGTGTTTTAAGGAACAGCTTAAAAAGAGAATCCTAATGTGATTTCTTTATAATGGGTGTGTTCCCTATCTTATCCTAGTGTCTAAACTCTTCTCCATGGCTGGACCCCCAAATAATATTCCTTTACGTGCAAAGGGGTATCTAGAGAGTGGGATAGGTTTAATAACTACCCTAACCCTAACGCGTACCCTAACCCTAACCCCTACCCTAACCCTAACACGTACCCTAATCCTAACCAATACCCTAAACCGAGCCCTAACCCTAAAACTAACCCTAACCCTAACCCTAACACATACCCTACACCGTACTCGAAGCCCTCCCCGAACCCGTACCCTACGCCGTACCCTAAGACTAACCCTAAGCCTAACCCTAACCCTAGGCTACCCTTGACTGCTTCTGCCTCCAATAGATTTCCTAAACAATAGTGTTTTAAGGAACAGCTTAAAAAGAGAATCCTAATGTGATTTCTTTATAATGGGTGTGTTCCTTATCTTATCCTAGTGTCTAAACTCTTCTCCATGGCTGGACCCCCGAATAATATTCCTTTATGTGCTAAGGGGTATCTAGAGAGTGGGATAGGTTTAATAACTACCCTAATCCTAACGCGTACCCTAACCCTAACCCCTGCCCTAACCCTAACACGTACCCTAATCCTAAACCTTAACCTAAACCGACCCCTAACCCTAACACTAACCCTAACCCTAACCCTAACCCATACCCTATTCCGTACCCGAAGCCCTCCCCGAACCCGTACCGTAAGCCGTACCCTAAGCCTAACCCTAAGCCTAACCCTAACCCTAGGCTACCCTTGACTGCTTCTGCCTCCAATAGATTTCCTAAGCACTAGTGTTTTAAGGAACAGCTTAAAAAGAGAATCCTAATGTGATTTCTTTATAATGGGTGTGTTCCTTATCTTATCCTAGTGTCTAAACTCTTCTCCATGGCTGGACCCCCAAATAATATTCCTTTACGTGCTAGGGGGTATCTAGAGAGTGGGATAGGTTTAATAACTACCCTAACCCTAACGCGTACCCTAACCCTAACCCCTACCCTAACCCTAACACGTACCCTAATCCTAACCAATACCCTAAACCGAGCCCTAACCCTAACACTAACCCTAACCCTAACCCTAACACATACCCTACAGCGTACTCGAAGCCCTCCCCGAACCCGTACCCTAAGCCGTACCCTAAGCCTAACCCTAAGCCTAACCCTAACCCTAGGCTACCCTTGACTGCTTCTGCCTCCAATAGATTTCCTAAGCACTAGTGTTTTAAGGAACAGCTTAAAAAGAGAATCCTAATGTGATTTCTTTATAATGGGTGTGTTCCTTATCTTATCCTAGTGTCTAAACTCTTCTCCATGGCTGGACCCCCAAATAATATTCCTTTATGTGCTAAGGTGTATCTAGAGAGTGGGATAGGTTTAATAACTACCCTAATCCTAACGCGTACCCTAACCCTAACCCCTGCCCTAACCCTAACACGTACCCTAATCCTAAACCGTACCCTAAACCGACCCCTAACCCTAACACTAACCCTAACCCTAACACTAACCCATACCCTACGCCGTACCCGAACCCCTCGCAAAACCCGTAACCTAAACCGTACACTAACCCTAACCCTAAGCCTAACCCAAACCCTAGGCTACCCTTGATTGCTTCTGCCTCCACTAGATTTCCTAAGCACTAGTGTTTTAAGGAACAGCTTAAAAAGAGAATCCTAATGTGATTTCTTTATAATGGGTGTGTTCCTTATCTTATCCTAGTGTCTAAACTCTTCTCCATGGCTGGACCCTCAAATAATATTCCTTTACGTGCAAAGGGGTATCTAGAGAGTGGGATAGGTTTAATAACTACCCTAATCCTAACGCGTACCCTAACCCTAACCCCTGCCCTAACCCTAACACGTACCCTAATACTAAACCGTACCCTAAACCGACCCCTAAACCTAACACTAACCCTAACCCTAACCCTAACCCATACCCTACGCCGTACCCGAACCCCTCGCAAAACCCGTAACCTAAACCGTACCCTAACCCTAACCCTAAGCCTAACCCAAACCCTAGGCTACCCTTGATTGCTTCTGCCTCCACTAGATTTCCTAAGCACAAGTGTTTTAAGGAACAGCTTAAAAAGAGAATCCTAATGTGATTTCTTTATAATGGGTGAGTTCCTTATCTTATCCTAGTGTCTAAACCCTTCTCCATGGCTGGACCCCCAAATAATATTCCTTTACGTGCTAAGGGGTATCTAGAGAGTGGGATACGTTTAATAACTACCCTAACCATAACGCGTACCCTAACCCTAACCCCTAGCCTAAACTTAACACGTACCCTAATCCTAATCCGTAACCTAAACCGAGCCGTAGCCCTAACACTAACCCTAACTCTAACCCTAACCCATACCCTACGCCGTACCCGAAGCCCTCCCCGAACCCGTACCGTAAGCCGTACCCTAAGCCTAACCCTAAGCCTAACCCTTACCCTAGGCTACCCTTGACTGCTTCTGCCTCCAATAGATTTCCTAAGCACTAGTGTTTTAAGGAACAGCTGAAAAAGAGAATCCTAATGTGATTTCTTTATAATGGGTGTGTTCCTTATCTTATCTTAGTGTCTAAACTCTTCTCCATGGCTGGACCTCGAAATAATATTCCTTTACGTGCTAAGGGGTATCTAGAGAGTGGGATAGGTTTAATAACTACCCTAACCATAACGCGTACCCTAACCCTAACCCCTACCCTAAACCTAACATGTACCCTAATCCTAACCCGTACCCTAAACCGAGCCCTAACCCTAACATTAACCCTAACCCTAACCCTAACCCATACCCTACGCCGTACCCGAAGCCCTCCCCGAACCCGTAACATAAGCCGTACCCTAAGCCTAACCCTAAGCCTAACCCTAACCCTAGGCTACCCTTGACTGCTTCTGCCTCCAATAGATTTCCTAAGCACTAGTGTTTTAAGGAACAGCTTAAAAAGAGAATCCTAATGTGATTTCTTTATAATGGGTGTGTTCCTTATCTTATCCTAGTGTCTAAACTCTTCTCCATGGCTGGACCCCCAAATAATATTCCTTTACGTGCTAAGGGGTATCTAGAGAGTGGGATAGGTTTAATAACTACCCTAACCCTAACGCGTACCCTAACCCTAACCCCTACCCTAACCCTAACACGTACCCTAATCCTAACCAATACCCTAAACCGAGCCCTAACCCTAAAACTAACCCTAACCCTAACCCTAACACATACCCTACACCGTACTCGAAGCCCTCCCCGAACCCGTACCCTAAGCCGTACCCTAAGACTAACCCTAAGCCTAACCCTAACCCTAGGCTACCCTTGACTGCTTCTGCCTCCAATAGATTTCCTAAACAATAGTGTTTTAAGGAACAGCTTAAAAAGAGAATCCTAATGTGATTTCTTTATAATGGGTGTGTTCCTTATCTTATCCTAGTGTCTAAACTCTTCTCCATGGCTGGACCCCCAAATAATATTCCTTTATGTGCTAAGGGGTATCTAGAGAGTGGGATAGGTTTAATAACTACCCTAATCCTAACGCGTACCCTAACCCTAACCCCTGCCCTAACACTAACACGTACCCTAATCCTAAACCGTACCCTAAACCGACCCCTAACCCTAACACTAACCCTAACCCTAACCCTAAACCATACCCTACGCCGTACCCGAAGCCCTCCCCGAACCCTTACGCTAAGCCGTACCCTAAGCCTAACCCTAAGCCTAACCCTAACCCTAGGCTACCCTTGACTGCTTCTGCCTCCAATAGATTTCCTAAGCACTAGTGTTTTAAGGAACAGCTGAAAAAGAGAATCCTAATGTGATTTCTTTATAATGGGTGTGTTCCTTATCTTATCTTAGTGTCTAAACTCTTCTCCATGGCTGGACCTCGAAATAATATTCCTTTACGTGCTAAGGGGTATCTAGAGAGTGGGATAGGTTTAATAACTACCCTAACCATAACGCGTACCCTAACCCTAACCCCTACCCTAAACCTAACACGTACCCTAATCCTAACCCGTACCCTAAACCGAGCCCTAACCCTAACATTAACCCTAACCCTAACCCTAACCCATACCCTACGCCGTACCCGAAGCCCTCCCCAAACCCGTAACATAAGCCGTACCCTAAGCCTAACCCTAAGCCTAACCCTAACCCTAGGCTACCCTTGACTGCTTCTGCCTCCAATAGATTTCCTAAGCACTAGTGTTTTAAGGAACAGCTTAAAAAGAGAATCCTAATGTGATTTCTTTATAATGGGTGTGTTCCTTATCTTATCCTAGTGTCTAAACTCTTCTCCATGGCTGGACCCCCTAATAATATTCCTTTACGTGCTAAGGGGTATCTAGAGAGTGGGATAGGTTTAATAACTACCCTAATCCTAACGCGTACCCTAACCCTAACCCCTGCCCTAACACTAACACGTACCCTAATCCTAAACCGTACCCTAAACCGACCCCTAACCCTAACACTAACCCTAACCCTAACCCTAAACCATACCCTACGCCGTACCCGAAGCCCTCCCCGAACCCTTACCCTAAGCCGTACCCTAAGCCTAACCCTAAGCCTAACCCTAACCCTAGGCTACCCTTGACTGCTTCTGCCTCCAATAGATTTCCTAAACAATAGTGTTTTAAGGAACAGCTTAAAAAGAGAATCCTAATGTGATTTCTTTATAATGGGTGTGTTCCTTATCTTATCCTAGTGTCTAAACTCTTCTCCATGGCTGGACCAGCGAATAATATTCCTTTATGTGCTAAGGGGTATCTAGAGAGTGGGATAGGTTTAATAACTACCCTAATCCGAACGCGTACCCTAACCCTAACCCCTGCCCTAACCCTAACACGTACCCTAATCCTAAACCGTACCCTAAACCGACCCCTAACCCTAACACTAACCCTAAACCTAACCCTAACCCATACCCTACGCCGTACCCGAAGCCCTCCCCGAACCCGTACCGTAAGCCGTACCCTAAGCCTAACCCTAAGCCTAACCCTAACCCTAGGCTACCCTTGACTGCTTCTGCCTCCAATAGATTTCCTAAGCACTAGTGTTTTAAGGAACAGCTTAAAAAGAGAATCCTAATGTGATTTCTTTATAATGGGTGTGTTCCTTATCTTATCCTAGTGTCTAAACTCTTCTCCATGGCTGGACCCCCAAATAATATTCCTTTACGTGCTAAGGGGTATCTAGAGAGTGGGATAAGTTTAATAACTACCCTAACCCTAACGCGTACCCTAACCCTAACCCCTACCCTAACCCTAACACGTACCCTAATCCTAACCAATACCCTAAACCGAGCCCTAACCCTAACACTAACCCTATCCCTACCCCTAACACATACCCTACACCGTACTCGAAGCCCTCCCCGAACCCGTACCCTAAGCCGTACCCTAAGACTAACCCTAAGCCTAACCCTAACCCTAGGCTACCCTTGACTGCTTCTGCCTCCAATAGATTTCCTAAGCACTAGTGTTTTAAGGAACAGCTTAAAAAGAGAATCCTAATGTGATTTCTTTATAATGGGTGTGTTCCTTATCTTATCCTAGTGTCTAAACTCTTCTCCATGGCTGGACCCCAAATAATATTCCTTTATGTGCTAAGGGGTACCTAGAGAGTGGGATAGGTTTAATAACTACCCTAATCCTAACGCGTACCCTAACCCTAACCCCTGCCCTAACCCTAACACGTACCCTAATCCTAAACCGTACCCTAAACCGACCCCTAACCCTAACACTAACCCTAACCCTAACCCTAACCCATACCCTACGCCGTACCCGAACCCCTCGCAAAACCCATAACCTAAACCGTACCCTAACCCTAACCCTAAGCCTAACCCAAACCCTAGGCTACCCTTGATTACTTCTGCCTCCACTAGATTTCCTAAGCACAAGTGTTTTAAGGAACAGCTTAAAAAGAGAATCCTAATGTGATTTCTTTATAATGGGTGAGTTCCTTATCTTATCCTAGTGTCTAAACCCTTCTCCATGGCTGGACCCCCAAATAATATTCCTTTACGTGCTAAGGGGTATCTAGAGAGTGGGATACGTTTAATAACTACCCTAACCATAACGCGTACCCTAACCCTAACCCCTACCCTAAACCTAACACGTACCCTAATCCTAACCCGTACCCTAAACCGAGCCCTAACCCTAACACTAACCCTAACCCTAACCCTAACCCATACCCTACGCCGTACCCGAAGCCCTCCCCGAACCCGTACCGTAAGCCGTACCCTAAGCCTAACCCTAAGCCTAACCCTAACCCTAGGCTACCCTTGACTGCTTCTGCCTCCAATAGATTTCCTAAGCACTAGTGTTTTAAGGAACAGCTTAAAAAGAGAATCCTAATGTGATTTCTTTATAATGGGTGTGTTCCTTATCTTATCCTAGTGTCTAAACTCTTCTCCATGGCTGGACCTCCAAATAATATTCCTTTACGTGCTAAGGGGTATCTAGAGAGTGGGATAGGTTTAATAACTACCCTAACCATAACGCGTACCCTAACCCTAACCCCTACCCTAAACCTAACACGTACCCTAATCCTAACCCGTACCCTAAACCGAGCCCTAACCCTAACACTAACCCTAACCCTAACCCTACCCCATACCCTACGCCGTACCCGAAGCCCTCCCCGAACCCGTACCGTAAGCCGTACCCTAAGCCTAACCCTAAGCCTAACCCTAACCCTAGGCTACCCTTGACTGCTTCTGCCTCCAATAGATTTCCTAAGCACTAGTGTTTTAAGGAACAGCTTAAAAAGAGAATCCTAATGTGATTTCTTTATAATGGGTGTGTTCCTTATCTTATCCTAGTGTCTAAACTCTTCTCCATGGCTGGACCTCGAAATAATATTCCTTTACGTGCTAAGGGGTATCTAGAGAGTGGGATAGATTTAATAACTACCCTAACCATAACGCGTACCCTAACCCTAACCCCTACCCTAAACCTAACACGTACCCTAATGCTAACCCGTACCCTAAACCGAGCCCTAACCCTAACACTAACCCTAACCCTAACCCTAACCCATACCCTACGCCGTACCCGAAGCCCTCCCCGAACCCGTAACATAAGCCGTACCCTAAGCCTAACCCTAAGCCTAACCCTAACCCTAGGCTACCCTTCACTGCTTCTGCCTCCAATAGATTTCTTAAGCACTTGTGTTTTAAGGAACAGCTTAAAAAGAGAATCCTAATGTGATTTCTTTATAATGGGTGTGTTCCTTATCTTATCCTAGTGTCTAAACTCTTCTCCATGGCTGGACCCCCAAATAATACTCCTTTACGTGCTAAGGGGTATCTAGAGAGTGGGATAGGTTTAATAACTACCCTAACCCTAACGCGTACCCTAACCCTAACCCCTACCCTAACCCTAACACGTACCCTAATCCTAACCAATATCCTAAACCGAGCCCTAACCCTAAAACTAACCCTAACCCTAACCCTAACACATACCCTACACCGTACTCGAAGCCCTCCCCGAACCCGTACCCTAAGCCGTACCCTAAGACTATCCCTAAGCCTAACCCTAACCCTAGGCTACCCTTGACTGCTTCAGCCTCCAATAGATTTCCGCAGCACTAGTGTTTTAAGGAACAGCTTAAAACGAAAATCCTAATGTGATTTCTTTATAATGGGTGTGTTCCTTATCTTATCCTAGTGTCTAAACTCTTCTCCATGGCTGGACCCCCAAATAATATTCCTTTATGTGCTAAGGGGTATCTAGAGAGTGGGATAGGTTTAATAACTACCCTAATCCTAACGCGTACCCTAACCCTAACCCCTGCCCTAACACTAACACGTACCCTAATCCTAAACCGTACCCTAAACCGACCCCTAACCCTAACACTAACCCTAACCCTAACCCTAAACCATACCCTACGCCGTACCCGAAGCCCTCCCCGAACCCTTACCCTAAGCCGTACCCTAAGCCTAACCCTAAGCCTAACCCTAACCCTAGGCTACCCTTGACTGCTTCTGCCTCCAATAGATTTCCTAAGCACTAGTGTTTTAAGGAACAGCTGAAAAAGAGAATCCTAATGTGATTTCTTTATAATGGGTGTGTTCCTTATCTTATCTTAGTGTCTAAACTCTTCTCCATGGCTGGACCTCGAAATAATATTCCTTTACGTGCTAAGGGGTATCTAGAGAGTGGGATAGGTTTAATAACTACCCTAACCATAACGCGTACCCTAACCCTAACCCCTACCCTAAACCTAACACGTACCCTAATCCTAACCCGTACCCTAAACCGAGCCCTAACCCTAACATTAACCCTAACCCTAACCCTAACCCATACCCTACGCCGTACCCGAAGCCCTCCCCAAACCCGTAACATAAGCCGTACCCTAAGCCTAACCCTAAGCCTAACCCTAACCCTAGGCTACCCTTGACTGCTTCTGCCTCCAATAGATTTCCTAAGCACTAGTGTTTTAAGGAACAGCTTAAAAAGAGAATCCTAATGTGATTTCTTTATAATGGGTGTGTTCCTTATCTTATCCTAGTGTCTAAACTCTTCTCCATGGCTGGACCCCCTAATAATATTCCTTTACGTGCTAAGGGGTATCTAGAGAGTGGGATAGGTTTAATAACTACCCTAATCCTAACGCGTACCCTAACCCTAACCCCTGCCCTAACACTAACACGTACCCTAATCTTAAACCGTACCCTAAACCGACCCCTAACCCTAACACTAACCCTAACCCTAACCCTAAACCATACCCTACGCCGTACCCGAAGCCCTCCCCGAACCCTTACCCTAAGCCGTACCCTAAGCCTAACCCTAAGCCTAACCCTAACCCTAGGCTACCCTTGACTGCTTCTGCCTCCAATAGATTTCCTAAACAATAGTGTTTTAAGGAACAGCTTAAAAAGAGAATCCTAATGTGATTTCTTTATAATGGGTGTGTTCCTTATCTTATCCTAGTGTCTAAACTCTTCTCCATGGCTGGACCAGCGAATAATATTCCTTTATGTGCTAAGGGGTATCTAGAGAGTGGGATAGGTTTAATAACTACCCTAATCCGAACGCGTACCCTAACCCTAACCCCTGCCCTAACCCTAACACGTACCCTAATCCTAAACCGTACCCTAAACCGACCCCTAACCCTAACACTAACCCTAAACCTAACCCTAACCCATACCCTACGCCGTACCCGAAGCCCTCCCCGAACCCGTACCGTAAGCCGTACCCTAAGCCTAACCCTAAGCCTAACCCTAACCCTAGGCTACCCTTGACTGCTTCTGCCTCCAATAGATTTCCTAAGCACTAGTGTTTTAAGGAACAGCTTAAAAAGAGAATCCTAATGTGATTTCTTTATAATGGGTGTGTTCCTTATCTTATCCTAGTGTCTAAACTCTTCTCCATGGCTGGACCCCCAAATAATATTCCTTTACGTGCTAAGGGGTATCTAGAGAGTGGGATAAGTTTAATAACTACCCTAACCCTAACGCGTACCCTAACCCTAACCCCTACCCTAACCCTAACACGTACCCTAATCCTAACCAATACCCTAAACCGAGCCCTAACCCTAACACTAACCCTAACCCTACCCCTAACACATACCCTACACCGTACTCGAAGCCCTCCCCGAACCCGTACCCTAAGCCGTACCCTAAGACTAACCCTAAGCCTAACCCTAACCCTAGGCTACCCTTGACTGCTTCTGCCTCCAATAGATTTCCTAAGCACTAGTGTTTTAAGGAACAGCTTAAAAAGAGAATCCTAATGTGATTTCTTTATAATGGGTGTGTTCCTTATCTTATCCTAGTGTCTAAACTCTTCTCCATGGCTGGACCCCAAATAATATTCCTTTATGTGCTAAGGGGTACCTAGAGAGTGGGATAGGTTTAATAACTACCCTAATCCTAACGCGTACCCTAACCCTAACCCCTGCCCTAACCCTAACACGTACCCTAATCCTAAACCGTACCCTAAACCGACCCCTAACCCTAACACTAACCCTAACCCTAACCCTAACCCATACCCTACGCCGTACCCGAACCCCTCGCAAAACCCATAACCTAAACCGTACCCTAACCCTAACCCTAAGCCTAACCCAAACCCTAGGCTACCCTTGATTACTTCTGCCTCCACTAGATTTCCTAAGCACAAGTGTTTTAAGGAACAGCTTAAAAAGAGAATCCTAATGTGATTTCTTTATAATGGGTGAGTTCCTTATCTTATCCTAGTGTCTAAACCCTTCTCCATGGCTGGACCCCCAAATAATATTCCTTTACGTGCTAAGGGGTATCTAGAGAGTGGGATACGTTTAATAACTACCCTAACCATAACGCGTACCCTAACCCTAACCCCTACCCTAAACCTAACACGTACCCTAATCCTAACCCGTACCCTAAACCGAGCCCTAACCCTAACACTAACCCTAACCCTAACCCTAACCCATACCCTACGCCGTACCCGAAGCCCTCCCCGAACCCGTACCGTAAGCCGTACCCTAAGCCTAACCCTAAGCCTAACCCTAACCCTAGGCTACCCTTGACTGCTTCTGCCTCCAATAGATTTCCTAAGCACTAGTGTTTTAAGGAACAGCTTAAAAAGAGAATCCTAATGTGATTTCTTTATAATGGGTGTGTTCCTTATCTTATCCTAGTGTCTAAACTCTTCTCCATGGCTGGACCTCCAAATAATATTCCTTTACGTGCTAAGGGGTATCTAGAGAGTGGGATAGGTTTAATAACTACCCTAACCATAACGCGTACCCTAACCCTAACCCCTACCCTAAACCTAACACGTACCCTAATCCTAACCCGTACCCTAAACCGAGCCCTAACCCTAACACTAACCCTAACCCTAACCCTACCCCATACCCTACGCCGTACCCGAAGCCCTCCCCGAACCCGTACCGTAAGCCGTACCCTAAGCCTAACCCTAAGCCTAACCCTAACCCTAGGCTACCCTTGACTGCTTCTGCCTCCAATAGATTTCCTAAGCACTAGTGTTTTAAGGAACAGCTTAAAAAGAGAATCCTAATGTGATTTCTTTATAATGGGTGTGTTCCTTATCTTATCCTAGTGTCTAAACTCTTCTCCATGGCTGGACCTCGAAATAATATTCCTTTACGTGCTAAGGGGTATCTAGAGAGTGGGATAGATTTAATAACTACCCTAACCATAACGCGTACCCTAACCCTAACCCCTACCCTAAACCTAACACGTACCCTAATGCTAACCCGTACCCTAAACCGAGCCCTAACCCTAACACTAACCCTAACCCTAACCCTAACCCATACCCTACGCCGTACCCGAAGCCCTCCCCGAACCCGTAACATAAGCCGTACCCTAAGCCTAACCCTAAGCCTAACCCTAACCCTAGGCTACCCTTGACTGCTTCTGCCTCCAATAGATTTCTTAAGCACTTGTGTTTTAAGGAACAGCTTAAAAAGAGAATCCTAATGTGATTTCTTTATAATGGGTGAGTTCCTTATCTTATCCTAGTGTCTAAACCCTTCTCCATGGCTGGACCCCCAAATAATATTCCTTTACGTGCTAAGGGGTATCTAGAGAGTGGGATACGTTTAATAACTACCCTAACCATAACGCGTACCCTAACCCTAACCCCTACCCTAAACCTAACACGTACCCTAATCCTAACCCGTACCCTAAACCGAGCCCTAACCCTAACACTAACCCTAACCCTAACCCTAACCCATACCCTACGCCGTACCCGAAGCCCTCCCCGAACCCGTACCGTAAGCCGTACCCTAAGCCTAACCCTAAGCCTAACCCTAACCCTAGGCTACCCTTGACTGCTTCTGCCTCCAATAGATTTCCTAAGCACTAGTGTTTTAAGGAACAGCTTAAAAAGAGAATCCTAATGTGATTTCTTTATAATGGGTGTGTTCCTTATCTTATCCTAGTGTCTAAACTCTTCTCCATGGCTGGACCTCCAAATAATATTCCTTTACGTGCTAAGGGGTATCTAGAGAGTGGGATAGGTTTAATAACTACCCTAACCATAACGCGTACCCTAACCCTAACCCCTACCCTAAACCTAACACGTACCCTAATCCTAACCCGTACCCTAAACCGAGCCCTAACCCTAACACTAACCCTAACCCTAACCCTACCCCATACCCTACGCCGTACCCGAAGCCCTCCCCGAACCCGTACCGTAAGCCGTACCCTAAGCCTAACCCTAAGCCTAACCCTAACCCTAGGCTACCCTTGACTGCTTCTGCCTCCAATAGATTTCCTAAGCACTAGTGTTTTAAGGAACAGCTTAAAAAGAGAATCCTAATGTGATTTCTTTATAATGGGTGTGTTCCTTATCTTATCCTAGTGTCTAAACTCTTCTCCATGGCTGGACCTCGAAATAATATTCCTTTACGTGCTAAGGGGTATCTAGAGAGTGGGATAGATTTAATAACTACCCTAACCATAACGCGTACCCTAACCCTAACCCCTACCCTAAACCTAACACGTACCCTAATGCTAACCCGTACCCTAAACCGAGCCCTAACCCTAACACTAACCCTAACCCTAACCCTAACCCATACCCTACGCCGTACCCGAAGCCCTCCCCGAACCCGTAACATAAGCCGTACCCTAAGCCTAACCCTAAGCCTAACCCTAACCCTAGGCTACCCTTGACTGCTTCTGCCTCCAATAGATTTCTTAAGCACTTGTGTTTTAAGGAACAGCTTAAAAAGAGAATCCTAATGTGATTTCTTTATAATGGGTGTGTTCCTTATCTTATCCTAGTGTCTAAACTCTTCTCCATGGCTGGACCCCCAAATAATACTCCTTTACGTGCTAAGGGGTATCTAGAGAGTGGGATAGGTTTAATAACTACCCTAACCCTAACGCGTACCCTAACCCTAACCCCTACCCTAACCCTAACACGTACCCTAATCCTAACCAATATCCTAAACCGAGCCCTAACCCTAAAACTAACCCTAACCCTAACCCTAACACATACCCTACACCGTACTCGAAGCCCTCCCCGAACCCGTACCCTAAGCCGTACCCTAAGACTATCCCTAAGCCTAACCCTAACCCTAGGCTACCCTTGACTGCTTCAGCCTCCAATAGATTTCCGCAGCACTAGTGTTTTAAGGAACAGCTTAAAACGAAAATCCTAATGTGATTTCTTTATAATGGGTGTGTTCCTTATCTTATCCTAGTGTCTAAACATTTCTCCATGGCTGGACCCCCAAATAATATTCATTTACGTGCTAAGGGGTATCTAGAGAGTGGGATAGGTTTAATAACTACCCTAACCCTAACGCGTACCCTATCCTTAACCCCTACCCTAACCCTTACACGTACCCTAATCCTAACCCATAACCTAAACCGAGCCCTAACCCTAACATTAACCCTAACCCTAACCCTAACCCATACCCTACGCCATAAACGAACCCCTCCCCGAACCCGTACACTAAGCCGTACCCTAACACTAACCCTAAGCCTATCCTTAACCCTAGGCTACCCTTGACTGCTTCTGCCTCCAATAGATTTCCTAAGCACTAGTGTTTTAAGGAACAGCTTAAAAAGAGAATCCTAATGTGATTTCTGTATAATGGGTGTGTTCCTTATCTTATCCTTGTGTCTAAACTCTTCTCCATGCCTGGACCCCCAAATAATATTCCTTTACGTGTTAAGGGGTATCTAGAGAGTGGGATAGGGTTAATAACTACATTAACCCTAACGCGTACTCTAACCCTAACCCCTACCCTAACCCTAACACGTACCCTAATCCTAACCCGTACCCTAAACCGAGCCCTAACCCTACCACTAACCCTAACCCTAACCCATATCCTACTCCGTACACGAACCCCTCCCCGAACCCGTAACCTAAGCCGTACCCTAATCCTAAGCTACCCTTGACTGCTTCTGCCTCCAATAGGTTTCCTAATCACTAGTGTTTTAAGGAACATCCTAAAAAGGGAATCCTAATGTGATTTCTTTATAATGGGTGTGTTCCTTATCTTATCCTTGTGTCTAAACTTTTCTCCATGGATGGACCCCCAAATAATATTCCTTTACATGCTAAGGGGTATCAAGAGAGTGGGATAGGTTTAATAACTACCCTAACCCTATCGCATACCCTAACCGTAACCCCTACCCTGACCGAAACACGTACCCTAATCCTAACCCGTACCCTAAACCGAGCCCTAACCCTAACACTAACCCTAACACTAACACTAACCCATACCCTACGCCGTACCCGAACCCCTCCTCGAAACAGTACCTTAAGCCGAAACGTAACCCTAACCCTCACCCTAACCCTAACCCTAGGCTACCCTTGACTGCTTCTGCCTCCAATAGATTTCCTAAGCACTAGTGTTTTAAGGAACAGCTTAAAAAGAGAATCCAAATGTGATTTCTTTATAATGGGTGTGTTCCTTATCTTATCCTTGTGTCTAAACTCTTCTCCATGGCTGGACCCCCAAATAATATTCCTTTACGTGCTAAGGGGTAACTAGAGAGTGGGATAGGTTTAATAACTACCCTAACCCAAACGCGTACCAAAACCCTAACCCCTACCCTAACCCATACCCTACACCGTACACGAACCCCTCCCCGAACCCGTATCCTAAGCCGTAGCCTAACCCTAAGCTATCCTTGACTGCTTCTGCCTCAAACAAATTTCTTAAGCACTAGTGTTTTAAGGAACCACTTAAAAAGAGAATCCTAATGTGATTTCTTTATAATGGGTGTGTTCCTTATCTGATCCTAGTGTCTAAACTCTTCTCCATGGCTGGACACCCAAATAATATTCCTTTACGTGCTAAGGGGTATCTAGAGAGTGGGATAGGTTTAATAACTACCCTAACCCTAACGCGTACCCTAACCCTAACCCCTACCCTAACCCTAACACGTACCCTAATCCTAGCCCGTACCCTAAACCGAGCCCTAACCCTACCACTAACCCTAACCCTAACCCATATCCTACACCGTACACGAACCCCTCCCCGAAACCGTATCCTAAGCCGTACCCTAACCCTAAGCTACCCTTGACTGCTTCTGCCTCCAATACATTTCCTAATCACTAGTGTTATAAGTATCAGGTTAAAAACAGAATCCTAATGTGATTTCTTTATAATGGGTGTGTTCCTTATCTTATCCTAGTGTCTAAACTCTTCTCCATGGGTGGAATCCCAAATTATATTCCTTTACGTCCTAAGGGGTATCTAGAGAGTGGGATAGGTTTAATTACTACCGTAACCCTAACACGTAGCCTAACCCTAACCCTAACACGTACCCTAATCCTAACCCGTACCCAAAACCGAGCCCTAACCCTACCACTAACCCTAAACCTAACCCTAACCCATACCCTACACCGTACACGAACCCCTCCCCGAAACCGAATCCTAAGCCGTACCCTAACCCTAAGCTACCCTTGACTTATTCTGCCTCCAATACATTTCCTAATCACTAGTGTTATAAGGATCAGCTTAAAAAGAGAATCCTAATGTGATTTCTTTATAATGGGTGTGTTCCTTATCTTATCCTAGTGTCTAAACTCTTCTCCATGGCTGGACCCCCAAATAATATTCCTTTACGTGCTAAGGGGTATCTAGAGAGTGGGATAGGTTTAATAACTACCCTAACACTAACGCGTACGCTAACCCTAACACGTACCCTAATCCTAACCCGTACCCTAAACCGAGCCCTAACCCTAACACTAACCCTAACCCTAACCCATACCCTACGCCATACAAGAACCCCTCCCCGAACCCGTACCTTAATCCGTAACCTAACCCTAACCCCCACCCTAACCCTAACCCTAGGCTCTCCTTGACTGCTTCTGCCTCCAATAGATTCCCTAAGAACTAGTGTTTTAAGGAACAGGTTAAAAAGAGAATCCTAATGTGATTTCTTTATAATGGGTGTGTTCCTTAACTTATCCTTTTGTCAAAACTCTTCTCCATGGCTGGACCCCCAAATAATATTCCTTTACGTGCTAAGGGGTATCTAGAGAGTTGGATAGGTTTAATAACTACCCTAACCCTAACGCGTACGCTAACCCTAACCCCTACCCTAACCCTAACACGTACCCTAATCCTAACCCGTACCCTAAACCGAGCCCTCAACCTAACTCTAACCCTAACCCTAACCCCTACCCTAACCATAATACGTAGCCTACTCTTAACCCGTACCCTAAACCGAGCCCTAACCCTAACACTAACCCTAACCCTAACACTAACCCATACCCTACGCCGTACCCAAAACCCTCCCCGAACCCGTACCCTAAGCCATACCCTAACCCTAACCCTAACCTAACGCGTACCCTAAACCGAACCCCTACCCTAACCCTAACACATACCCTAATCCTAACCCGTATCCTAAACCGAGCCCTAACCCTACCACTAACCCTAACCCTAACCCATACCCTACACCGTACACGAACACCTCCCCGAACCCATATCCTAAGCCGTACCCTAACCCTAAGCAACCCTTGACTGCTTCTGCCTCCAATAGATTTCCTAAGCATTAGTGTTTTAAGGAACCACTTAAAAAGAGAATCCTAATGTGATTTCTTTATAATGCGTGTGTTCCTTTTCTTATCTTAGTGTCTAAACTCTTCTCCATGGCTGGACCCCCAAATAATATTCCTTTACGTGCTAACGGGTATCTAGAGAGTGGGATAGGTTTAATAACTACCCTAACCCTAACGCGTACCCTAACCCTAACCCCTACCCTAACCCTAACACATACCCTAATCCTAACCCGTACCCTAAACCGAGCCCTAACCCTACCACTAACCCTAACCCTAACCCTAACCCATACCCTACGCTATACCCGAACCCCTCCCCGAACCCGTACCCTAAGCCGTACCCTAACCCTAAGCTACCCTTGAATGCTTCTGCCTCCAATACATTTCCTAATCACTAGTGTTATAAGTATCAGCTTTAAAAGAGAATCCTAATGTGATTCCTTTATAATGGCTGTGTTCCTTATCTTATCCTAGTGTCTAAACTCTTCTCCATGGCTGGACCACCAAATAATATTTTTTTACGTGCTAAGGGGTATCTAGAGAGTAGGATAGGTTTAATAACTACCCTAACACTAACGCGTACCCTAACCCTAACACGTACCCTAATCCTAACCCGTACCCTAAACCGAGGCCTAACCCTAACATAACCCTAACCCTAACCCATACCCTACGCCATACACGAACCCCTCCCCGAACCCATACCCTAGGCCGTAACCTAACCATAACCCCCACCCTAACCCTAACCCTAGGCTATCCTTGACTGCTTCTGCCGCCAATATATTTCCTAACCACTAGTGTTTTAAGGAACAGCTTAAAAAGAGTATCCTAATGTGATTTCTTTATAATGGGTGTGTTCCTTATCTTATCCTAGTGTCTAAACTCTTCTCCATGGCTGGACCAGCGAATAATATTCCTTTATGTGCTAAGGGGTATCTAGAGAGTGGGATAGGTTTAATAACTACCCTAATCCGAACGCGTACCCTAACCCTAACCCCTGCCCTAACCCTAACACGTACCCTAATCCTAAACCGTACCCTAAACCGACCCCTAACCCTAACACTAACCCTAAACCTAACCCTAACCCATACCCTACGCCGTACCCGAAGCCCTCCCCGAACCCGTACCGTAAGCCGTACCCTAAGCCTAACCCTAAGCCTAACCCTAACCCTAGGCTACCCTTGACTGCTTCTGCCTCCAATAGATTTCCTAAGCACTAGTGTTTTAAGGAACAGCTTAAAAAGAGAATCCTAATGTGATTTCTTTATAATGGGTGTGTTCCTTATCTTATCCTAGTGTCTAAACTCTTCTCCATGGCTGGACCCCCAAATAATATTCCTTTACGTGCTAAGGGGTATCTAGAGAGTGGGATAAGTTTAATAACTACCCTAACCCTAACGCGTACCCTAACCCTAACCCCTACCCTAACCCTAACACGTACCCTAATCCTAACCAATACCCTAAACCGAGCCCTAACCCTAACACTAACCCTAACCCTACCCCTAACACATACCCTACACCGTACTCGAAGCCCTCCCCGAACCCGTACCCTAAGCCGTACCCTAAGACTAACCCTAAGCCTAACCCTAACCCTAGGCTACCCTTGACTGCTTCTGCCTCCAATAGATTTCCTAAGCACTAGTGTTTTAAGGAACAGCTTAAAAAGAGAATCCTAATGTGATTTCTTTATAATGGGTGTGTTCCTTATCTTATCCTAGTGTCTAAACTCTTCTCCATGGCTGGACCCCAAATAATATTCCTTTATGTGCTAAGGGGTACCTAGAGAGTGGGATAGGTTTAATAACTACCCTAATCCTAACGCGTACCCTAACCCTAACCCCTGCCCTAACCCTAACACGTACCCTAATCCTAAACCGTACCCTAAACCGACCCCTAACCCTAACACTAACCCTAACCCTAACCCTAACCCATACCCTACGCCGTACCCGAACCCCTCGCAAAACCCATAACCTAAACCGTACCCTAACCCTAACCCTAAGCCTAACCCAAACCCTAGGCTACCCTTGATTACTTCTGCCTCCACTAGATTTCCTAAGCACAAGTGTTTTAAGGAACAGCTTAAAAAGAGAATCCTAATGTGATTTCTTTATAATGGGTGAGTTCCTTATCTTATCCTAGTGTCTAAACCCTTCTCCATGGCTGGACCCCCAAATAATATTCCTTTACGTGCTAAGGGGTATCTAGAGAGTGGGATACGTTTAATAACTACCCTAACCATAACGCGTACCCTAACCCTAACCCCTACCCTAAACCTAACACGTACCCTAATCCTAACCCGTACCCTAAACCGAGCCCTAACCCTAACACTAACCCTAACCCTAACCCTAACCCATACCCTACGCCGTACCCGAAGCCCTCCCCGAACCCGTACCGTAAGCCGTACCCTAAGCCTAACCCTAAGCCTAACCCTAACCCTAGGCTACCCTTGACTGCTTCTGCCTCCAATAGATTTCCTAAGCACTAGTGTTTTAAGGAACAGCTTAAAAAGAGAATCCTAATGTGATTTCTTTATAATGGGTGTGTTCCTTATCTTATCCTAGTGTCTAAACTCTTCTCCATGGCTGGACCTCCAAATAATATTCCTTTACGTGCTAAGGGGTATCTAGAGAGTGGGATAGGTTTAATAACTACCCTAACCATAACGCGTACCCTAACCCTAACCCCTACCCTAAACCTAACACGTACCCTAATCCTAACCCGTACCCTAAACCGAGCCCTAACCCTAACACTAACCCTAACCCTAACCCTACCCCATACCCTACGCCGTACCCGAAGCCCTCCCCGAACCCGTACCGTAAGCCGTACCCTAAGCCTAACCCTAAGCCTAACCCTAACCCTAGGCTACCCTTGACTGCTTCTGCCTCCAATAGATTTCCTAAGCACTAGTGTTTTAAGGAACAGCTTAAAAAGAGAATCCTAATGTGATTTCTTTATAATGGGTGTGTTCCTTATCTTATCCTAGTGTCTAAACTCTTCTCCATGGCTGGACCTCGAAATAATATTCCTTTACGTGCTAAGGGGTATCTAGAGAGTGGGATAGATTTAATAACTACCCTAACCATAACGCGTACCCTAACCCTAACCCCTACCCTAAACCTAACACGTACCCTAATGCTAACCCGTACCCTAAACCGAGCCCTAACCCTAACACTAACCCTAACCCTAACCCTAACCCATACCCTACGCCGTACCCGAAGCCCTCCCCGAACCCGTAACATAAGCCGTACCCTAAGCCTAACCCTAAGCCTAACCCTAACCCTAGGCTACCCTTGACTGCTTCTGCCTCCAATAGATTTCTTAAGCACTTGTGTTTTAAGGAACAGCTTAAAAAGAGAATCCTAATGTGATTTCTTTATAATGGGTGTGTTCCTTATCTTATCCTAGTGTCTAAACTCTTCTCCATGGCTGGACCCCCAAATAATACTCCTTTACGTGCTAAGGGGTATCTAGAGAGTGGGATAGGTTTAATAACTACCCTAACCCTAACGCGTACCCTAACCCTAACCCCTACCCTAACCCTAACACGTACCCTAATCCTAACCAATATCCTAAACCGAGCCCTAACCCTAAAACTAACCCTAACCCTAACCCTAACACATACCCTACACCGTACTCGAAGCCCTCCCCGAACCCGTACCCTAAGCCGTACCCTAAGACTATCCCTAAGCCTAACCCTAACCCTAGGCTACCCTTGACTGCTTCAGCCTCCAATAGATTTCCGCAGCACTAGTGTTTTAAGGAACAGCTTAAAACGAAAATCCTAATGTGATTTCTTTATAATGGGTGTGTTCCTTATCTTATCCTAGTGTCTAAACTCTTCTCCATGGCTGGACCCCCAAATAATATTCCTTTATGTGCTAAGGGGTATCTAGAGAGTGGGATAGGTTTAATAACTACCCTAATCCTAACGCGTACCCTAACCCTAACCCCTGCCCTAACACTAACACGTACCCTAATCCTAAACCGTACCCTAAACCGACCCCTAACCCTAACACTAACCCTAACCCTAACCCTAAACCATACCCTACGCCGTACCCGAAGCCCTCCCCGAACCCTTACCCTAAGCCGTACCCTAAGCCTAACCCTAAGCCTAACCCTAACCCTAGGCTACCCTTGACTGCTTCTGCCTCCAATAGATTTCCTAAGCACTAGTGTTTTAAGGAACAGCTGAAAAAGAGAATCCTAATGTGATTTCTTTATAATGGGTGTGTTCCTTATCTTATCTTAGTGTCTAAACTCTTCTCCATGGCTGGACCTCGAAATAATATTCCTTTACGTGCTAAGGGGTATCTAGAGAGTGGGATAGGTTTAATAACTACCCTAACCATAACGCGTACCCTAACCCTAACCCCTACCCTAAACCTAACACGTACCCTAATCCTAACCCGTACCCTAAACCGAGCCCTAACCCTAACATTAACTCTAACCCTAACCCTAACCCATACCCTACGCCGTACCCGAAGCCCTCCCCAAACCCGTAACATAAGCCGTACCCTAAGCCTAACCCTAAGCCTAACCCTAACCCTAGGCTACCCTTGACTGCTTCTGCCTCCAATAGATTTCCTAAGCACTAGTGTTTTAAGGAACAGCTTAAAAAGAGAATCCTAATGTGATTTCTTTATAATGGGTGTGTTCCTTATCTTATCCTAGTGTCTAAACTCTTCTCCATGGCTGGACCCCCTAATAATATTCCTTTACGTGCTAAGGGGTATCTAGAGAGTGGGATAGGTTTAATAACTACCCTAATCCTAACGCGTACCCTAACCCTAACCCCTGCCCTAACACTAACACGTACCCTAATCTTAAACCGTACCCTAAACCGACCCCTAACCCTAACACTAACCCTAACCCTAACCCTAAACCATACCCTACGCCGTACCCGAAGCCCTCCCCGAACCCTTACCCTAAGCCGTACCCTAAGCCTAACCCTAAGCCTAACCCTAACCCTAGGCTACCCTTGACTGCTTCTGCCTCCAATAGATTTCCTAAACAATAGTGTTTTAAGGAACAGCTTAAAAAGAGAATCCTAATGTGATTTCTTTATAATGGGTGTGTTCCTTATCTTATCCTAGTGTCTAAACTCTTCTCCATGGCTGGACCAGCGAATAATATTCCTTTATGTGCTAAGGGGTATCTAGAGAGTGGGATAGGTTTAATAACTACCCTAATCCGAACGCGTACCCTAACCCTAACCCCTGCCCTAACCCTAACACGTACCCTAATCCTAAACCGTACCCTAAACCGACCCCTAACCCTAACACTAACCCTAAACCTAACCCTAACCCATACCCTACGCCGTACCCGAAGCCCTCCCCGAACCCGTACCGTAAGCCGTACCCTAAGCCTAACCCTAAGCCTAACCCTAACCCTAGGCTACCCTTGACTGCTTCTGCCTCCAATAGATTTCCTAAGCACTAGTGTTTTAAGGAACAGCTTAAAAAGAGAATCCTAATGTGATTTCTTTATAATGGGTGTGTTCCTTATCTTATCCTAGTGTCTAAACTCTTCTCCATGGCTGGACCCCCAAATAATATTCCTTTACGTGCTAAGGGGTATCTAGAGAGTGGGATAAGTTTAATAACTACCCTAACCCTAACGCGTACCCTAACCCTAACCCCTACCCTAACCCTAACACGTACCCTAATCCTAACCAATACCCTAAACCGAGCCCTAACCCTAACACTAACCCTAACCCTACCCCTAACACATACCCTACACCGTACTCGAAGCCCTCCCCGAACCCGTACCCTAAGCCGTACCCTAAGACTAACCCTAAGCCTAACCCTAACCCTAGGCTACCCTTGACTGCTTCTGCCTCCAATAGATTTCCTAAGCACTAGTGTTTTAAGGAACAGCTTAAAAAGAGAATCCTAATGTGATTTCTTTATAATGGGTGTGTTCCTTATCTTATCCTAGTGTCTAAACTCTTCTCCATGGCTGGACCCCAAATAATATTCCTTTATGTGCTAAGGGGTACCTAGAGAGTGGGATAGGTTTAATAACTACCCTAATCCTAACGCGTACCCTAACCCTAACCCCTGCCCTAACCCTAACACGTACCCTAATCCTAAACCGTACCCTAAACCGACCCCTAACCCTAACACTAACCCTAACCCTAACCCTAACCCATACCCTACGCCGTACCCGAACCCCTCGCAAAACCCATAACCTAAACCGTACCCTAACCCTAACCCTAAGCCTAACCCAAACCCTAGGCTACCCTTGATTACTTCTGCCTCCACTAGATTTCCTAAGCACAAGTGTTTTAAGGAACAGCTTAAAAAGAGAATCCTAATGTGATTTCTTTATAATGGGTGAGTTCCTTATCTTATCCTAGTGTCTAAACCCTTCTCCATGGCTGGACCCCCAAATAATATTCCTTTACGTGCTAAGGGGTATCTAGAGAGTGGGATACGTTTAATAACTACCCTAACCATAACGCGTACCCTAACCCTAACCCCTACCCTAAACCTAACACGTACCCTAATCCTAACCCGTACCCTAAACCGAGCCCTAACCCTAACACTAACCCTAACCCTAACCCTAACCCATACCCTACGCCGTACCCGAAGCCCTCCCCGAACCCGTACCGTAAGCCGTACCCTAAGCCTAACCCTAAGCCTAACCCTAACCCTAGGCTACCCTTGACTGCTTCTGCCTCCAATAGATTTCCTAAGCACTAGTGTTTTAAGGAACAGCTTAAAAAGAGAATCCTAATGTGATTTCTTTATAATGGGTGTGTTCCTTATCTTATCCTAGTGTCTAAACTCTTCTCCATGGCTGGACCTCCAAATAATATTCCTTTACGTGCTAAGGGGTATCTAGAGAGTGGGATAGGTTTAATAACTACCCTAACCATAACGCGTACCCTAACCCTAACCCCTACCCTAAACCTAACACGTACCCTAATCCTAACCCGTACCCTAAACCGAGCCCTAACCCTAACACTAACCCTAACCCTAACCCTACCCCATACCCTACGCCGTACCCGAAGCCCTCCCCGAACCCGTACCGTAAGCCGTACCCTAAGCCTAACCCTAAGCCTAACCCTAACCCTAGGCTACCCTTGACTGCTTCTGCCTCCAATAGATTTCCTAAGCACTAGTGTTTTAAGGAACAGCTTAAAAAGAGAATCCTAATGTGATTTCTTTATAATGGGTGTGTTCCTTATCTTATCCTAGTGTCTAAACTCTTCTCCATGGCTGGACCTCGAAATAATATTCCTTTACGTGCTAAGGGGTATCTAGAGAGTGGGATAGATTTAATAACTACCCTAACCATAACGCGTACCCTAACCCTAACCCCTACCCTAAACCTAACACGTACCCTAATGCTAACCCGTACCCTAAACCGAGCCCTAACCCTAACACTAACCCTAACCCTAACCCTAACCCATACCCTACGCCGTACCCGAAGCCCTCCCCGAACCCGTAACATAAGCCGTACCCTAAGCCTAACCCTAAGCCTAACCCTAACCCTAGGCTACCCTTGACTGCTTCTGCCTCCAATAGATTTCTTAAGCACTTGTGTTTTAAGGAACAGCTTAAAAAGAGAATCCTAATGTGATTTCTTTATAATGGGTGTGTTCCTTATCTTATCCTAGTGTCTAAACTCTTCTCCATGGCTGGACCCCCAAATAATACTCCTTTACGTGCTAAGGGGTATCTAGAGAGTGGGATAGGTTTAATAACTACCCTAACCCTAACGCGTACCCTAACCCTAACCCCTACCCTAACCCTAACACGTACCCTAATCCTAACCAATATCCTAAACCGAGCCCTAACCCTAAAACTAACCCTAACCCTAACCCTAACACATACCCTACACCGTACTCGAAGCCCTCCCCGAACCCGTACCCTAAGCCGTACCCTAAGACTATCCCTAAGCCTAACACTAACCCTAGGCTACCCTTGACTGCTTCAGCCTCCAATAGATTTCCGCAGCACTAGTGTTTTAAGGAACAGCTTAAAACGAAAATCCTAATGTGATTTCTTTATAATGGGTGTGTTCCTTATCTTATCCTAGTGTCTAAACATTTCTCCATGGCTGGACCCCCAAATAATATTCATTTACGTGCTAAGGGGTATCTAGAGAGTGGGATAGGTTTAATAACTACCCTAACCCTAACGCGTACCCTATCCTTAACCCCTACCCTAACCCTTACACGTACCCTAATCCTAACCCATAACCTAAACCGAGCCCTAACCCTAACATTAACCCTAACCCTAACCCTAACCCATACCCTACGCCATAAACGAACCCCTCCCCGAACCCGTACACTAAGCCGTACCCTAACACTAACCCTAAGCCTATCCTTAACCCTAGGCTACCCTTGACTGCTTCTGCCTCCAATAGATTTCCTAAGCACTAGTGTTTTAAGGAACAGCTTAAAAAGAGAATCCTAATGTGATTTCTGTATAATGGGTGTGTTCCTTATCTTATCCTTGTGTCTAAACTCTTCTCCATGCCTGGACCCCCAAATAATATTCCTTTACGTGTTAAGGGGTATCTAGAGAGTGGGATAGGGTTAATAACTACATTAACCCTAACGCGTACTCTAACCCTAACCCCTACCCTAACCCTAACACGTACCCTAATCCTAACCCGTACCCTAAACCGAGCCCTAACCCTACCACTAACCCTAACCCTAACCCATATCCTACTCCGTACACGAACCCCTCCCCGAACCCGTAACCTAAGCCGTACCCTAATCCTAAGCTACCCTTGACTGCTTCTGCCTCCAATAGGTTTCCTAATCACTAGTGTTTTAAGGAACATCCTAAAAAGGGAATCCTAATGTGATTTCTTTATAATGGGTGTGTTCCTTATCTTATCCTTGTGTCTAAACTTTTCTCCATGGATGGACCCCCAAATAATATTCCTTTACATGCTAAGGGGTATCAAGAGAGTGGGATAGGTTTAATAACTACCCTAACCCTATCGCATACCCTAACCGTAACCCCTACCCTGACCGAAACACGTACCCTAATCCTAACCCGTACCCTAAACCGAGCCCTAACCCTAACACTAACCCTAACACTAACACTAACCCATACCCTACGCGGTACCCGAACCCCTCCTCGAAACAGTACCTTAAGCCGAAACGTAACCCTAACCCTCACCCTAACCCTAACCCTAGGCTACCCTTGACTGCTTCTGCCTCCAATAGATTTCCTAAGCACTAGTGTTTTAAGGAACAGCTTAAAAAGAGAATCCAAATGTGATTTCTTTATAATGGGTGTGTTCCTTATCTTATCCTTGTGTCTAAACTCTTCTCCATGGCTGGACCCCCAAATAATATTCCTTTACGTGCTAAGGGGTAACTAGAGAGTGGGATAGGTTTAATAACTACCCTAACCCAAACGCGTACCAAAACCCTAACCCCTACCCTAACCCATACCCTACACCGTACACGAACCCCTCCCCGAACCCGTATCCTAAGCCGTAGCCTAACCCTAAGCTATCCTTGACTGCTTCTGCCTCAAACAAATTTCTTAAGCACTAGTGTTTTAAGGAACCACTTAAAAAGAGAATCCTAATGTGATTTCTTTATAATGGGTGTGTTCCTTATCTGATCCTAGTGTCTAAACTCTTCTCCATGGCTGGACACCCAAATAATATTCCTTTACGTGCTAAGGGGTATCTAGAGAGTGGGATAGGTTTAATAACTACCCTAACCCTAACGCGTACCCTAACCCTAACCCCTACCCTAACCCTAACACGTACCCTAATCCTAGCCCGTACCCTAAACCGAGCCCTAACCCTACCACTAACCCTAACCCTAACCCATATCCTACACCGTACACGAACCCCTCCCCGAAACCGTATCCTAAGCCGTACCCTAACCCTAAGCTACCCTTGACTGCTTCTGCCTCCAATACATTTCCTAATCACTAGTGTTATAAGTATCAGGTTAAAAACAGAATCCTAATGTGATTTCTTTATAATGGGTGTGTTCCTTATCTTATCCTAGTGTCTAAACTCTTCTCCATGGGTGGAATCCCAAATTATATTCCTTTACGTCCTAAGGGGTATCTAGAGAGTGGGATAGGTTTAATTACTACCGTAACCCTAACACGTAGCCTAACCCTAACCCTAACACGTACCCTAATCCTAACCCGTACCCAAAACCGAGCCCTAACCCTACCACTAACCCTAAACCTAACCCTAACCCATACCCTACACCGTACACGAACCCCTCCCCGAAACCGAATCCTAAGCCGTACCCTAACCCTAAGCTACCCTTGACTTATTCTGCCTCCAATACATTTCCTAATCACTAGTGTTATAAGGATCAGCTTAAAAAGAGAATCCTAATGTGATTTCTTTATAATGGGTGTGTTCCTTATCTTATCCTAGTGTCTAAACTCTTCTCCATGGCTGGACCCCCAAATAATATTCCTTTACGTGCTAAGGGGTATCTAGAGAGTGGGATAGGTTTAATAACTACCCTAACACTAACGCGTACGCTAACCCTAACACGTACCCTAATCCTAACCCGTACCCTAAACCGAGCCCTAACCCTAACACTAACCCTAACCCTAACCCATACCCTACGCCATACAAGAACCCCTCCCCGAACCCGTACCTTAATCCGTAACCTAACCCTAACCCCCACCCTAACCCTAACCCTAGGCTCTCCTTGACTGCTTCTGCCTCCAATAGATTCCCTAAGAACTAGTGTTTTAAGGAACAGGTTAAAAAGAGAATCCTAATGTGATTTCTTTATAATGGGTGTGTTCCTTAACTTATCCTTTTGTCAAAACTCTTCTCCATGGCTGGACCCCCAAATAATATTCCTTTACGTGCTAAGGGGTATCTAGAGAGTTGGATAGGTTTAATAACTACCCTAACCCTAACGCGTACGCTAACCCTAACCCCTACCCTAACCCTAACACGTACCCTAATCCTAACCCGTACCCTAAACCGAGCCCTCAACCTAACTCTAACCCTAACCCTAACCCCTACCCTAACCATAATACGTAGCCTACTCTTAACCCGTACCCTAAACCGAGCCCTAACCCTAACACTAACCCTAACCCTAACACTAACCCATACCCTACGCCGTACCCAAAACCCTCCCCGAACCCGTACCCTAAGCCATACCCTAACCCTAACCCTAACCTAACGCGTACCCTAAACCGAACCCCTACCCTAACCCTAACACATACCCTAATCCTAACCCGTATCCTAAACCGAGCCCTAACCCTACCACTAACCCTAACCCTAACCCATACCCTACACCGTACACGAACACCTCCCCGAACCCATATCCTAAGCCGTACCCTAACCCTAAGCAACCCTTGACTGCTTCTGCCTCCAATAGATTTCCTAAGCATTAGTGTTTTAAGGAACCACTTAAAAAGAGAATCCTAATGTGATTTCTTTATAATGCGTGTGTTCCTTTTCTTATCTTAGTGTCTAAACTCTTCTCCATGGCTGGACCCCCAAATAATATTCCTTTACGTGCTAACGGGTATCTAGAGAGTGGGATAGGTTTAATAACTACCCTAACCCTAACGCGTACCCTAACCCTAACCCCTACCCTAACCCTAACACATACCCTAATCCTAACCCGTACCCTAAACCGAGCCCTAACCCTACCACTAACCCTAACCCTAACCCTAACCCATACCCTACGCTATACCCGAACCCCTCCCCGAACCCGTACCCTAAGCCGTACCCTAACCCTAAGCTACCCTTGAATGCTTCTGCCTCCAATACATTTCCTAATCACTAGTGTTATAAGTATCAGCTTTAAAAGAGAATCCTAATGTGATTCCTTTATAATGGCTGTGTTCCTTATCTTATCCTAGTGTCTAAACTCTTCTCCATGGCTGGACCACCAAATAATATTTTTTTACGTGCTAAGGGGTATCTAGAGAGTAGGATAGGTTTAATAACTACCCTAACACTAACGCGTACCCTAACCCTAACACGTACCCTAATCCTAACCCGTACCCTAAACCGAGGCCTAACCCTAACATAACCCTAACCCTAACCCATACCCTACGCCATACACGAACCCCTCCCCGAACCCATACCCTAGGCCGTAACCTAACCATAACCCCCACCCTAACCCTAACCCTAGGCTATCCTTGACTGCTTCTGCCGCCAATATATTTCCTAACCACTAGTGTTTTAAGGTACAGCTTAAAAAGAGAATCCTAATGTGATTTCTTTATAATGGGTGTGTTCCTTATCTTATCCTACTGTCTAAACTCTTCTCCATGGCTGGACCCCCAAATAATATTCCTTTACGTGCTAAGGGGTATCTAGAGAGTGGGATAGGTTTAATAACTACCCTAACCCTAACGCATACCCTAACCCTAACCCTAACACGTACCCTAATCCTAACCCGTACCCTAATCCTAACCAGTACCCTAAACCGAGCCCTAACCCTAACACTAACCCTAACCCTATCCCTAACCCATACCCTATGCCGTATCCGAACACCTCCCCGAACCCGTACTATAAGCCGTACCCTAACCCTAACCCTAACCCTAACCCATACCCTATGCCGTACACGAACCCCTCCGAGAACCCGTATCCTAAGCCGTACCCTAATCCTAAGCTACCCTTGACTGCTTCTGCCTCCAATAGATTTCCTAATCACTAGTGTTTTAAGGAACAGATTAAAAAGAGAATCCTAATGTGATTTCTTTATAATGGGTGTGTTCCTTATCTTATCCTAGTGTCTAAACTTTTCTCCATGGCTGGACCCCCAAATAATATTCCTTTACGTGCTAAGTGGTATCAAGAGAGTGGGATAGGTTTAATAACTACCCTGACCCTATCGCGTACCCTAACCCTAACCCCTACCCTAACCCAAACACGTACCCTAATCCTAGCCCATACCCTAAACGGAGCCCTAACGCTAACAGTAACCCTAACCCTAACCCATACCCTACGCCTTACCCGAACCCTTCCTCGAAGCAGTACCTTAAGCCGTACCCTAACCCTAACCCCTACCCTAACACAAACACGTACCCTAATCCTAACCCGTACTCTAAACCGAGCCCTAACACTAATCCTAACCCTAACCCATACCCTACGCCGTACCCGAACCCGTACCCTAAGCCGTACCCTAACCCTAACCCTCACTCTATCCCTAAGCCTAAGCTACCCTTGACTGCTTCAGCCTCCAATAGAATTCCGAAGCACTAGTATTTTAAGGACCAGCTTAAAAAGAGAATCCTTATGTGATTTCTTTATAATGGGTGTTTTCCTTATCTTATCCTAGTGTCTAAAATCTTCTCCATGGCTGGACCCCCAAATAATATTCCTTTACGTGCTAAGGGGTATCTAGAGAGTGGGATAGGTTTAATAACTACCCTAACCCTAACGCGTACCCTAACCCTAACACCTACCCTAACCCTTACACGTGCCCTAATCCTAATCCATACCTTAAACCAAGCCCTAACCATAACACTAACCCTAACCCTAACCCATACCCTACGCCTTAAACGACCCCCTCCCCGAACCCGTACACTAAGCCATACCCTAAACCTAACCCTAAGCCTTACCCTAACCCTAGGCTACCCTTGAATGCTTCTGCCTCCAATAGATTTCCTAAGCATTAGTGTTTTAAGGAACCACTTAAAAAGAGAATCCTAATGTGATTTTTTATAATGGGTGTGTTCCTTTTTTATCTTAGTGTCTAAACTCTTCTCCATGGCTGGACCCCCAAATAATATTCCTTTACGTGCTAACGGGTATCTAGAGAGTGGGATAGGTTTAATAACTACCCTAAACCTAACGCGTACCCTAACCCTAACCCCTACCCTAACCCTAACACGTACCCTAATCCTAACCCGTACCCTAAACCGAGCCCTAACCTTAACACTAACCCTAACCCTAACCCATACCCTACACTGTAACCGAACCCCTCCTCAAACCAGTACCTTAAGCCGTACCCTAACCCTAACCCTCAACCTAACCCTAACCCTAGGCTACCCTTGACTGCTTCTGCCTCCAATAGATTTCCTAAGCACTAGTGTTTTAAGGAACAGCTTAAAAAGAGAATCCTCATGTGATTTCTTTATATTGGGTGTGTTCCTTATCTTATCCTAGTGTCTAAACTCTTCTCCATGGCTGTACCCACAAATAGTATTCCTTTACGTGCTAAGGGGTATCTAGAGAGTGGGATAGGTTTAATAACTACCCTAAAGCTAACGCATACCCTAAGCCTAACCTCTACCCTTACCCTAACACGTACCCTAATCTTAACCCGTAACCTAAACCGAGCCCTAACCCTAACACTAACCCTAACCCTAACCCTAAACCATACCTTATGCCATACACGAACCCTTCCCCGAACCCATACCCTAAGCCGTAACCTAAACCTAACCCCCACCCTAACCCTAACCCTAGGCTATCCTTGACTGCTTCTGCCGCCAATATATTTCCTAACCACTAGTGTTTTAACGAACAGCTTGAAAAGAGAATCCTAATGTGATTTCTTTATAATGGGTGTGTTCCTTATCTTATCCTAGTGTCTAAACTCTTCTCCATGGCTGGACCCCCAAATAATATTCCTTTACGTGCTAAGGGGTATCTAGAGAGTGGGATAGGTTTAATAACTACCCTAAGCCTAACGCGTACCCTAACCCTAACCCTAACACGTACCCTAATCCTAACCCGTACCCTAAACCGAGCCCTAACCCTAACACTAACCCTAACCCTAACCCTAACCCATACCCTATGCCGTACCCGAACACCTCCCCGAACCCGTACCCTAAGCCGTACCCTAACCCTAATCCTAACCCTAACCCATACCCTACGCCGTACCCGAACCCCTCCCCGAACCAGTACCTTAATCAGTACCCTAACCCTAACCCTAAGCCTAACGCTAACCCTAGGCTACCCTTGACTGCTTCTGCCTCCAATAGATTTCCTAAGCACTAGTGTTTTAAGGAACAGCTTAAAAAGGGAATCCTAATGTGATTTCTTTATAATGGGTGTGTTCCTTATCTTATCCTAGTGTCTAAACTCTTCTCCATGGCTGGACCCCCAAATAATGTTCCTTTACGTGCTAAGGGGTATCTAGAGAGTGGGATAGGTTTAATAACTACCATAACCCTAACGCGTACCCTAACCCTAACCCCTACCCTAACCCTAACACGTACCCTAATCCTAACCCGTACCCTAAACCGAGCCCTAACCCTAACACTAACCCTAACCCTAACCCATACCCTACGCTATACCCGAACCCCTCCCCGAACCCGTACCCTAAGCCGTACCCTAACCCTAACCCCCACCCGAACCCTAACCCTAGGCTATCCTTGACTGCTTCTGCCTCCAACAGATTTCCTAAGCACTAGTGTTGTAAGGAACAGCTTAAAAAGAGAATCCTAATGTGATTTCTTTATAATGGGTGTGTTCCTTATCTTATCCTAGTGTCTAAACTCTTCTCCATGGCTGGACCCCCAAATAATATTCCTTTACATGCTAAGGGGTATCTAGAGAGTGGGATAGGTATAATAACTACGCTAACCCTAAGGCCTACCCTAACCCTAACCCCTACCCTAAACCTAACACGTACCCTAATCCTAAACCGTACCCTAAACCCAGCCCTAACCCTAACACTAACCCTAACCCTAACCCTAACCGATACCCTACGCCGGAACAGAACCCCTCCCCGAACACGTACCCTACGCCGTACCCTAACACTAACCCTAAGCCTATCCCTAACCCTAGGCTACCCTTGACTGCTTCTGCCTCCAATAGATTTCCTAAGCACTTCTGTTTTAAGGAACAGCTTAAAAGAGAATCCTAATGTGATTTCTTTATAATGTGTTTGTTCCTTATCTTATCCTAGTGTCTAAAGTCTTCTCCATGGCTGGACCCCCAAATAATATTCCTTTACCTCCTAAGGGGTATCTAGAGAGTGGGATATGTTTAATAACTACCCTAACCCTAACGCGTACCCTAACCCTAACCCCTACCCTAACGCTAACACGTACACTAATCCTAACCCGTACCATAAACCGAGCCCTAACCCTAACACTAACCCTAACGTGTACCCTAACTCATACCCTACGCCGTACCCGAACCCCTCCCCGAACCCGTACCCTAAGCCGTACCCTAACCCTAACCCTAAGCCTAACGCTAACCCTAGGCTACCCTTTACTGCTTCTGCCTCCAATAGATTTCCTAAGCACTAGTGTTTTAAGGAACAGCTTAAAAAGGGAATCCTAATGTGATTTCTTTATAATGGGTGTGTTCCTTATCTTATCCTAGTGTCTAAACTCTTCTCCATTGCTGGACCCCCAAATAATATTCCTTTACGTGCTAAGGGGTATCTAGAGAGTGGGATAGGTTTAATAACTACCATAACTCTAACACGTACCCTAACCCTAACCCCTACCCTAACCCTAACACGTACACTAATCCTAACCCGTACCCTAAACCGAGACCTAACCCTAACACTAACCCTAACATGTACCCTAACCCATACCGTACGGCGTACACGAATCCCTCCCCGTACCCGTACCCTAAGCCGTACCCTAACACTAACCCTCACCCTAACCCTAAAGCTAGGCTACCCTTGACTGCTTCAGCCTCCACTAGATTTCCTAAGCACTCGTGTTTTAAGGAACAGCTTAAAAAGAGAATCCTAAAGTGATTTCTTTATAATGGTGTGTTCCTTATCTTATCCTAGTGTCTAAACTCTTCTCCATGGCTGGACCCCCAAATAATATTCCTTTACGTGCTAAGGGGTATCTAGAGAGTGGGATAGGTTTAATATCTACCCTAACCATAACCCCTTCCCTAACCCTAACATGTACCCTAATCCTAACCCGTACCCTAAACCGAGCCCTCAACCTAACACTAACCCTAACCCTAACCCATACCCTACGCCGTACACGAACCCCTCCCCGAACCCGTACCCTAAGCCGTACCCTAACCCTAACCCTAAGCCTAACGCTAACCCTAGGCTACCCTTGACTGCTTCTGCCTCCAATAGATTTCCTAAGCACTAGTGTTTTCAGGAACAGCTTAAAAAGGGAATCCTAATGTGATTTCTTTATAATGGGTGTGTTCCTTATCTTATCCTAGTGTCTAAACTCTTCTCCATGGCTGGACCCCCAAATAATATTCCTTTACGTGCTAAGGGGTATCTAGAGAGTGGGATAGGTTTAATAACTACCCTAACCCTAACGCGTACCCTAACGCTAACCCCTACCCTAACGCTTACACGTACCCTAATCCTAATCCATACCCTAAACCGAGCCCTAACCCTAACACTAACCCCAAACCTAACCCATACCCTACGCCGTAAACGACCCCATCCGCGAACCCGTACACTAAGCCGTACCCTAAACCTAACCCTAAGCCTAACCCTAACCCTAGGCTACCCTTGAATGCTTCTGCCTCCAATAGATTTCCTAAGCACTAGTGTTTTAAGGAACAGCTTTAAAAGAGAATCCTAAAGTGATTTCTCTATAATGGGTGTGTTCCTTATCTTATCCTAGTGTCTAAACACTTCTCCATGGCTGGAACCCTAAATAATATTCCTTTACGTGCTAAGGGGTATCTAGAGAGTGGGATAGGTTTAATAACTACCCTAACACTAAAGCGTACCCTAACCCTAACCCCTACCCTAACCCTAACACGTACCCTAATACTAAACAATACCCTAAACCGAGCCCTAACCCTTACACTAACCCTAACCCTAACCCATACTCTACGCCGTACCCGAACACCTCCCCGAACCCGTACCCTAAGCCGTACACTAACCCGTACCCTCACCCTAATCCTAAGCCTAAGTTACCCTTGACTGCTTCAGCCTCCAATAGATTTCCTAAGCACTAGTGTTTTAAGGAACAGCTTAAAAAGAGAATCCTAATGTGATTTCTTTATAATGGGTGTGTTCCTTATCTTATCCTAGTGTCTAAACTCTTCTCCATGGCTAGACCCCCAAATAATATTCCTTTACGTGAGGAGGGGTATCTAGAGAGTGGGATAGGTTTAATAACTACCCTAACCCTCACGTATACCCTAACCGTAACCCCTACCCTAACCCTAACACGTATCCTAATCCTAACTCATACCCTAAACCGAGCCCTAACCCTAACACTAACCCTAACCCTAAACCATACCCTACGCCGTACACGAACCCCCCCCCCGAAACCATACCCTAAGCCGTACCCTAACCCTAACCCTCACCCTAACCCTAACCCTACGCTACCCTTCACTGCTTCTGCCTCCAATAGATTTCCAAAGCACTAGTGTTTTAAGGAACAGCTTTAAAATAGTATCCTAATGTGATTTCTTTATAATGGGTGTGTTCCTTATCTTATCCTAGTGTCTAAACTCTTCTCCATGGCTGGACCCCCAAATAATATTCCTTTATGTGCTAAGGTGTATCTAGAGACTCGGATAGGTTTAATAACTACGCTAACCCTAACACGTACCCTAACCCTAACCCCTACCCTAACCCTAACACGTCACCTAATCCTAACCCGTACCCTAAACCGAGCCCTAACCCTAACACTAACCCTAACCCTAAACCATACACTACGCCGTACCCGAAACCTTCCCCGAACCCATACCGTAACACTAACCCTCACCCTAACCCTAACCCTAGGTTACCCTTGACTGCTTCTGCCTCCAATAGATTTCCTAAACACTACTGTTTTAAGGAACAGCTTAAAAAGAGAATCCTAATGTGATTTCTTTATAATGGGTGTGTTCCTTATGTTATCCTAGTGTCTAAACTCTTCTCCATGGCTGGACCCCCAAATAATATTCCTTTACATGCTAAGGGGTATCTAGAGAGTGAGATAGCTTTAATAACTACCCTAACCCTAACGCGTTCCCTAACCCTAAACCCTACCCTAATCCTAACACGTACACTAATCCTATCCCGTACCCTAAACCGAGCCCTAACCCTAACACTAACCCTAACCCTAACCCTAACCCATACCCTACGCAGTAGCCGAACTCCTCCCAGAACCCGTACCCTAAGCCGTACCCTAAACCGTACCGTAAGCCTAACCCTAACCCTAGGCTACACTTGACTGCTTCTACCTCCAATCGATTTCCTAAGCACTAGTGTTTTAAGGAACAGCTTAAATAGGGAATCCTAATGTGATTTCTTTATAATGGGTGTGTTCCTTATCTTATCCTAGTGTCTAAACTCTTCTCCATTGCTGGACCCCCAAATAATATTCCTTTACGTGCTAAGGGGTATCTAGAGAGTGGGATAGGTTTAATAACTACCATAACTCTAACACGTACCCTAACCCTAACCCCTACCCTAACCCTAACACGTACACTAATCCTAACCCGTACCCTAAACCGAGACCTAACCCTAACACTAACCCTAACATGTACCCTAACCCATACCGTACGGCGTACACGAATCCCTCCCCGTACCCGTACCCTAAGCCGTACCCTAACACTAACCCTCACCCTAACCCTAAAGCTAGGCTACCCTTGACTGCTTCAGCCTCCACTAGATTTCCTAAGCACTCGTGTTTTAAGGAACAGCTTAAAAAGAGAATCTTAAAGTGATTTCTTTATAATGGTGTGTTCCTTATCTTATCCTAGTGTCTAAACTCTTCTCCATGGCTGGACCCCCAAATAATATTCCTTTACGTGCTAAGGGGTATCTAGAGAGTGGGATAGGTTTAATATCTACCCTAACCATAACCCCTTACCTAACCCTAACATGTACCCTAATCCTAACCCGTACCCTAAACCGAGCCCTCAACCTAACACTAACCCTAACCCTAACCCATACCCTACGCCGTACACGAACCCCTCCCCGAACCCGTACCCTAAGCCGTACCCTAACCCTAACCCTAAGCCTAACGCTAACCCTAGGCTACCCTTGACTGCTTCTGCCTCCAATAGATTTCCTAAGCACTAGTGTTTTCAGGAACAGCTTAAAAAGGGAATCCTAATGTGATTTCTTTATAATGGGTGTGTTCCTTATCTTATCCTAGTGTCTAAACTCTTCTCCATGGCTGGACCCCCAAATAATATTCCTTTACGTGCTAAGGGGTATCTAGAGAGTGGGATAGGTTTAATAACTACCCTAACCCTAACGCGTACCCTAACGCTAACCCCTACCCTAACGCTTACACGTACCCTAATCCTAATCCATACCCTAAACCGAGCCCTAACCCTAACACTAACCCCAAACCTAACCCATACCCTACGCCGTAAACGACCCCATCCGCGAACCCGTACACTAAGCCGTACCCTAAACCTAACCCTAAGCCTAACCCTAACCCTAGGCTACCCTTGAATGCTTCTGCCTCCAATAGATTTCCTAAGCACTAGTGTTTTAAGGAACAGCTTTAAAAGAGAATCCTAAAGTGATTTCTCTATAATGGGTGTGTTCCTTATCTTATCCTAGTGTCTAAACACTTCTCCATGGCTGGAACCCTAAATAATATTCCTTTACGTGCTAAGGGGTATCTAGAGAGTGGGATAGGTTTAATAACTACCCTAACACTAAAGCGTACCCTAACCCTAACCCCTACCCTAACCCTAACACGTACCCTAATACTAAACAATACCCTAAACCGAGCCCTAACCCTTACACTAACCCTAACCCTAACCCATACTCTACGCCGTACCCGAACACCTCCCCGAACCCGTACCCTAAGCCGTACACTAACCCGTACCCTCACCCTAATCCTAAGCCTAAGTTACCCTTGACTGCTTCAGCCTCCAATAGATTTCCTAAGCACTAGTGTTTTAAGGAACAGCTTAAAAAGAGAATCCTAATGTGATTTCTTTATAATGGGTGTGTTCCTTATCTTATCCTAGTGTCTAAACTCTTCTCCATGGCTAGACCCCCAAATAATATTCCTTTACGTGAGGAGGGGTATCTAGAGAGTGGGATAGGTTTAATAACTACCCTAACCCTCACGTATACCCTAACCGTAACCCCTACCCTAACCCTAACACGTATCCTAATCCTAACTCATACCCTAAACCGAGCCCTAACCCTAACACTAACCCTAACCCTAAACCATACCCTACGCCGTACACGAACCCCCCCCCCGAAACCATACCCTAAGCCGTACCCTAACCCTAACCCTCACCCTAACCCTAACCCTACGCTACCCTTCACTGCTTCTGCCTCCAATAGATTTCCAAAGCACTAGTGTTTTAAGGAACAGCTTTAAAATAGTATCCTAATGTGATTTCTTTATAATGGGTGTGTTCCTTATCTTATCCTAGTGTCTAAACTCTTCTCCATGGCTGGACCCCCAAATAATATTCCTTTATGTGCTAAGTTGTATCTAGAGACTCGGATAGGTTTAATAACTACGCTAACCCTAACACGTACCCTAACCCTAACCCCTACCCTAACCCTAACACGTCACCTAATCCTAACCCGTACCCTAAACCGAGCCCTAACCCTAACACTAACCCTAACCCTAAACCATACACTACGCCGTACCCGAAACCTTCCCCGAACCCATACCGTAACACTAACCCTCACCCTAACCCTAACCCTAGGTTACCCTTGACTGCTTCTGCCTCCAATAGATTTCCTAAACACTACTGTTTTAAGGAACAGCTTAAAAAGAGAATCCTAATGTGATTTCTTTATAATGGGTGTGTTCCTTATGTTATCCTAGTGTCTAAACTCTTCTCCATGGCTGGACCCCCAAATAATATTCCTTTACATGCTAAGGGGTATCTAGAGAGTGAGATAGCTGTAATAACTACCCTAACCCTAACGCGTTCCCTAACCCTAAACCCTACACTAATCCTAACACGTACACTAATCCTATCCCGTACCCTAAACCGAGCCCTAACCCTAACACTAACCCTAACCCTAACCCTAACCCATACCCTACGCAGTAGCCGAACTCCTCCCAGAACCCGTACCCTAAGCCGTACCCTAAACCGTACCGTAAGCCTAACCCTAACCCTAGGCTACACTTGACTGCTTCTACCTCCAATCGATTTCCTAAGCACTAGTGTTTTAAGGAACAGCTTAAAAAGGGAATCCTAATGTGATATCTTTATAATGGGTGTGTTCCTTATCTTATCCTAGTGTCTAAACTCTTCTCCATGGCTGGCCCCCAATTAATATTCCTTTACGTGCTAAGGGGTACCTAGAGAGTGGGATAGGTTTAATAACTACCCTAACCCTAACGCGTACCCTAACCCTAACCCCTACCCTAACCCTAACACGTATCCTAATCCTAACTCATACCCTAAACCGAGCCCAAACCCTAACACTAAACCTAACCCTAAACCATACCCTACGCCGTACACGAACCCCCCCCCGAACTCGTACCCTAACCCTAACCCTCACCCTAACCCTACGCTACCCTTCACTGCTTCTGCCTCCAATAGATTTCCAAAGCACTAGTGTTTTAAAGAACAGCTTTAAAATAGTATCCTAATGTGATTTCTTTATAATGGGTGTGTTCCTTATCTTATCCTAGTGTCTAAACTCTTCTCCATGGCTGGACCCCCAAATAATATTCCTTTACGTGCTAAGGTGTATCTAGAGAGTGGGATAGGTTTAATAACTACGCTAACCCTAACACGTACCCTAACCCTAACCCCTACCCTAACCCTAACACGTCACCTAATCCTAACCCGTACCCTAAACCGAGCCCTAACCCTAACACTAACACTAACCCTAACCCTAACCGATACCCTACGCCGGAACAGAACCCCTCCCCGAACCCGTACCCTACGCCGTACCCTAACACTAACCCTAAGCCTATCCCTAACCCTAGGCTACCCTTGACTGCTTCTGCCTCCAATAGATTTCCTAAGCACTTCTGTTTTAAGGAACAGCTTAAAAAGAGAATCCTAATGTGATTTCTTTATAATGGGTTTGTTCCTTATCTTATCCTAGTGTCTAAAGTCTTCTCCATGGCTGGACCCCCAAATAATATTCCTTTACGTCCTAAGGGGTATCTAGAGAGTGGGATAGGTTTAATAACTACCCTAACCCTAACGCGTAACCTAACCCTAACCCTACCCTAACGCTAACACGTACACTAATCCTAACCCGTACCATAAACCGAGCCCTAACCCTAACAATAAACCTAACGTGTACCCTAACTCATACCCTACGCCGTACCCGAACCCCTCCCCGAACCCGTACCCTAAGCCGTACCCTAACCCTAACCCTAAGCCTAACGCTAACCCTAGGCTACCCTTGACTGCTTCTGCCTCCAATAGATTTCCTAAGCACTAGTGTTTTAAGGAACAGCTTAAAAAGGGAATCCTAATGTGATTTCTTTATAATGGGTGTGTTCCTTATCTTATCCTAGTGTCTAAACTCTTCTCCATGGCTGGACCCCCAAATAATATTCCTTTACGTGCTAAGGGGTATCTAGAGAGTGGGATAGGTTTAATAACTACCATAAACCTAACGCGTACCCTAACCCTAACCCCTACCCTAACCCTAACACGTACACTAATCCTAACCCGTACCCTAAACCGAGACCTAACCCTAACACTAACCCTAACATGTACCCTAACCCATTCCGTACGGGGTACACGAATCCCTCCCCGTACCCGTACCCTAAGCCGTACCCTAACACTAACCCTCACCCTATCCCTAAAGCTAGGCTACCCTTGACTGCTTCAGCCTCCAATAGATTTCCTAAGCACTCGTGTTTTAAGGAACAGCTTAAAAAGAGAATCCTAAAGTGATTTCTTTATAATGGGTGTGTTCCTTATCTTATCCTAGTGTCTAAACTCTTCTCCATGGCTGGACCCCCAAATAATATTCCTTTACGTGCTAAGCGGTATCTAGAGAGTGGGATAGGTTTAATAACTACCCTAACCATAACCCCTACCCTAAGCCTAACATGTACCCTAATCCTAACCGGTACCCTAAACCGAGCCCTCAACCTAACACTAACCCTAACCCTAACCCATACACTACGCCGTACACGAACCCCTCCCCGAACCCGTACCCTAAGCCGTACCCTAACCCTAACCCTAAGCCTAACGCTAACCCTAGGCTACCCTTGACTGCTTCTGCCTCCAATAGATTTCCTAAGCACTAGTCATTTAAGGAACAGCTTAAAAAGGGAATCCTAATGTGATTTCTTTATAATGGGTGTGTTCCTTATCTTATCCTAGTGTATAAACTCTTCTCCATGGCTGGACCCCCAAATAATATTCCTTTACGTGCTAAGGGGTATCTAGAGAGTGGGATAGGTTTAATAACTACCCTAACCCTAACGCGTACCCTAACACTAACACCTACCATAACCCTTACACGTACCCTAATCCTAATCCATACCCTAAACCGGGCCCTAACCCTAACACTAACCCCAACCCTAACCCATACCCTACGCCGTAAACGACCCCATCCGCGAACCCGTACACTAAGCCCTACCCTAAACCTAACACTAAGCCTAACCCTAACCCTAGGCTACCCTTGAATGCTTCTGCCTCCAATAGATTTCCTAAGCACTAGTGTTTTAAGGAACAGCTTTAAAAGAGAATCCTAAAGTGATTTCTCTATAATGGGTGTGTTCCTTATCTTATCCTAGTGTCTAAACACTTCTCCATGGCTGGAACCCTAAATAATATTCCTTTACGTGCTAAGGGGTATCTAGAGAGTGGGATAGGTTTAATAACTACCCTAACCCTAACACGTACCCTAACCCTAACCCCTACCCTAACGCTAACACGTACACTAATCCTAACCCGTACCCTAAACCGAGCCCTAACCCTAACACTAACCCTAACGTGTACCCTAACTCATACCCTACGCCGTACCCGAACCCCTCCCCGAACCCGTACCCTAAGCCGTACCCTAACCCTAACCCTAAGCCTAACGCTAACCCTAGGCTACCCTTGACTGCTTCTGCCTCCAATAGATTTCCTAAGTACTAGTGTTTTAAGGAACAGCTTAAAAAGGGAATCCTAATGTGATTTCTTTATAATGGGTGTGTTCCTTATCTTATCCTAGTGTCTAAACTCTTCTCCATGGCTGGACCCCCAAATAATATTCCTTTACATGCTAAGGGGTATCTAGAGAGTGGGATAGGTTTAATAACTACCATAACCCTAACGCGTACCCTAACCCTAACCCCTACCCTAACCCTAACACGTACACTAATCCTAACCCGTACCCTAAACTGAGACCTAACCCTAACACTAACCCTAACATGTACCCTAACCCATACCGTACGGCGTACACGAATCCCTCCCCGAACCCGTACCCTAAGCCGTACCCTAACACTAACCCTCACCCTAACCCTAAAGCTAGGCTTCCCTTGACTGCTGCAGCCTCCAATAGATTTCCTAAGCACTCGTGTTTTAAGGAACAGCTTAAAAAGAGAATCCTAATGTGATTTCTTTATAATGGGTGTGTTCCTTATCTTATCCTAGTGTCTAAACTCTTCTCCATTGCTGGACACCCAAGTAATATTCCTTTACGTGTTAAGGGGTATCTAGAGAGTAGGATAGGTTTAATAACTACCCTAACGCGTACCCTAAATGTAACCCATACCGTTACCCTAACCCGTACCCTAATCCTAATCCGTACCCTAAACCGAGCCCTAACCCTAACACTAACCCTAACCTAACCCTAACCCATAACCTACGCCTTACCCGAACCTCTCCCCGAACCCGTACCCTAAGCCGTACCCTAACCCTAACCCTAAGCCTAACCCTAACCCTAGGCTACCCTTGACTGCTTCTGCCTCCAATAGATTTCCTAAGCACTATTGTTTTAAGTAACAGCTTAAAAAGAGAATCCTAATGTGCTTTCTTTGTAATGGGTGTGTTCCTTATCTTATCCTAGTGTCTAAACTCTTCTCCATGGCTGGACTCCCAAATAATATTCCTTTACGTGCTAAGCGGTATCTAGAGAGTGGGATAGGTTTAATAACTACCGTAACCCTAACCCCTACCCTAACCCTAACATGTACCCTAATCCTAAACCGTACGCTAAACCGAGCCCTCAACCTAACACTAACCCTAACCCTAACCCATACCCTACGCCGTACACGAACCCCTCCCCGAACCCGTACCCTAAGCCGTACCCTAACCCTAACCCTAAGCCTAACGCTAACCCTAGGCTACCCTTGACTGCTTCTGCCTCCAATAGATTTCCTAAGCACTAGTGTTTTAAGGAAGAGCTTAAAAAGGGAATCCTAATGTGATTTCTTTATAATGGGTGTGTTCCTTATCTTATCCTAGTGTCTAAACTCTTCTCCATGGCTGGACCCCCAAATAATATTCCTTTACGTGCTAAGGGGTATCTAGAGAGTGGGATAGGTTTAATAACTACCCTAACCCTAACGCGTACCCTAACCCTAAATCCTACTCTAACCCTAACACGTACCCTAATCCTAACGCGTACCCTAAACCGAGCCCTAACCCTAACACTAACCCTAACCCTAACCCATACCCTTTGCCGTACCCGAACCCCTCCCCGAACCCGTACCCTAAGCCGTACCCTAATCTTAACCCTAAGCCTAACCCTAACACTAGGCTACCCTTCACTGCTTCTGCCTCCAATAGATTTCCTAAGCACTAGTGTTTTAATGAACAGCTTAAAAACAGAATCCTAATGTGACTTCTTTATAATGGGTGTATTCCTTAACTTATCCTAGTGTCTAAACTCTTCTCCATGGCTGGACCCCCAAATAATATTCCTTTACGGGCTAAGGGGTATCTAGAGATTGGGATAGGTTTACTAACTACCCTAACCCAAACACGTGCCCTAATCCTAACCCGTACCCTAAACCGAGCCCTAACCCTAACACTAACCCTAACCCTAACCCTAACACATACCCTACGCCGTACCCGAAACCCTCCCCGAACCCGTAACCTAAGCCGTACCCTAACCCTAACCCTAAGCCTAACCCTAACCCTAGGCTACCTTTGACTGCTTTTTCCTCCGATAGATTTCCTAAGCACTAGTGTTTTAAGGAACAGATTAAAAAGAAAATCCTAATGTAATTTCTTTATAATGGGTGTGTTCCTTATCTTATCCTAGTGTCTAAACTCTTCTCCATGGCAGGCCCCTAAATAATATTACTATACGTGCTAAGGGGTATCTAGAGAGTGGGATAGGTTTAATAACTACCCTAACCCTAATGCGTACCCTAACCCTAACCCCTACCCTAACCCTAACACGTACCCTAATCCTAACCCGTACCCTAAACCGAGCCCTAAACCTAACACTAACCCTAACCCTAACCCTAACACATACCCTACGCCGTACACGAACCCCTCCCCGAACCCGTACCCTAAGCCGTACCCTAATCTTAACCCTAAGCCTAACCCTAACACTAGGCTACCCTTCACTGCTTCTGCCTCCAATAGATTTCCTAAGCACTAGTGTTTTAATGAACAGCTTAAAAAGAGAATCCTAATGTGATTTCTTTATAATGTGTGTGTTCATTATCTTATCCTAGTGTCTAATCTCTTCTCCATGGCTGACCCCTAAATAATATTCCTTTACGTGCTAAGGGGTATCTAGAGAGTGGGATGGGTTTAATAACTACCTTAAACCTAACGCGTACCCTAACCCTAACCCCTAACCTAACCCTAACACGTACTCTAATCCTAAACCGTACCCTAAACCGAGCCCTAAACCTATCCCTAACCCTAACCCTAACACATACCCTACGCCGTACACAAAACCCTCCCCGAACCCGTATCCTAATCCGTACCCTATCCCTAAGCTACCCTCGACTGTTTCTGCCTCCAGTAGTTTTCCTAAGCACTAGTGTTTTAAGGAACAACTTAAAAAGAGAATCCTAATGTGATTTCTTTATAATGGGTGTGTTCCTTATCTTATACTAGCCTCTAAACTCTTCTCCATGGCTGGACCCCCAAATAATATTCCTTTACGTGCTAAGGGGTATCTAGAGAGTGGGATAGGTTTAATAACTACCCTAACCCTAACGCGTACCCTAACCCTAACCCCTACCCTAACCCTAACACGTACCCTAATCCTAACCTATACCCTAAACCGAGCCCTAAACCTAACACTAACCCTAACCATAACCCATACCCTACGCCGTAACCGAAGCCCTCCCCAAACCCGTACCCTAAGCTGTACCCTAAGCCTAACCCTAACCCTAGGCTACCCTTGACTGCTTCTGCCTCCAATAGATTTCCTAAGAACTAGTGTTTTAAGGAACCGCTTAAAAAGAGAATCCTAATGTGATTTCTTTATAATGGGTGTGTTCCTTAACTTATCCTAGTGTCTAAACTCTTCTCCATGGCTGGACCCCCAAATAATATACCTTTCCGTGCTAAGGGGTATCTAGAGAGTGGGATAGGTTTAATAACTACCCTATCCCAAACGCGTACCCTAACCCTAACCCCTACCTTAACCCTAACACATACACTAATCCTAACCCGTACCCTAAACCGAGCCCTAACCCTACCACTAACCCGAACCCAAACCGTAACCCATACCCTATGCCGTAACCGAACCCCTCCCCGAACCCGTACCCTAAACCTCACCCTAACCCTAACCCTAGGCTACCCTTGACTGCTTCTGCCTCCTATAGATTTCCTAAGCACTAGTGTTTTAAGGAACAGCTTAAAAAGAGAATCCTAATGTGATTTCTTTATAATGGGTGTGTTCCTTATCTTATCCTAGTGTCTAAACTCTTCTCCATGGCTGGACCCCCAAATAATATTCCTTTACGTGCTAAGGGGTATCTAGAGAGTGGGATAGGTTTAATAACTACCCTAACCCTAACGCGTACCCTAACCCTAAATCCTACTCTAACCCTAACACGTACCCTAATCCTAACGCGTACCCTAAACCGAGCCCTAACCCTAACACTAACCCTAACCCTAACCCATACCCTTTGCCGTTCCCGAACCCCTCCCCGAACCCGTACCCTAAGCCGTAACCTAGTCTTAACCCTAAGCCTAACCCTAACACTAGGCTACCCTTCACTGCTTCTGCCTCCAATAGATTTCCTAAGCACTAGTGTTTTAATGAACAGCTTAAAAAGAGAATCCTAATGTGATTTCTTTATAATGTGCGTGTTCATTATCTTATCTTAGTGTCTAAACTCTTCTCCATTGCTGGCCCCTAAATAATATTCCTTTACGTGCTAAGGGGTATCTAGAGAGTGTGATGGGTTTAATAACTACCTTAACCCTAACGCGTACCCTAACCCTAACCCCTACCCTAACCCTAACACGTACTCTAATCCTAACCCGTACCCTAAACCGAGCCCTAACCCTAACACTAACCCTAACCCATACCCTACGCCGTACCCGAACCCCTCCCCGAACCCATACCCTAAGACGTACCCTAACGCTAACCCCCTCCCTAACCCTAACCCTACGCTACCCTTGACTGCTTCTGCCTCCAATAGATTTCTTAAGCACTAGTGTTTTAAGGAACAGCTTAAAAAGAGAATCCTAATGTGATTTCTTTATAATGGGTGTGTTCCTTATCTTATCCTAGTGTCTAAACACTTCTCCATGGCTGGCCCCTAAATAATATTCCTATACGTGCTAAGGGGTATCTAGAGAGTGGGATAGGTTTAATAACTACCTTAACCCTAACGCGTACCCTAACCCTAACCCCTACCCTAACCATAACATGTACCCTAATCCTAACCCGTACCCTAAACCGAGCCCTAACCCTAACCCTAACCCTAACACTAACACATACCCTACGCCGTACACGAACCCCTCCCCGAACCCGTATCCTAATCCGTACCCTATCCCTAAGCTACCCTTGACTGTTTCTGCCTCCAGTAGTTTTCCTAAGCAGTAGTGTTTTAAGGAACAGCTTAAAAAGAGAATCCTAATGTGATTTCTTTATAATGGGTGTGTTACTTATCTTATACTAGTGTCTAAATTCTTCTCCATGGCTGGAACCCCAAATAATATTCCTTTACGTGCTAAGGGGTATCTAGAGAGTGGGATAGGTTTAATAACTACCCTAACCCTAACGCGTACCCTAACCCTAACCCCTACCCTAACCCTATCACGTACCCTAATCCTAACCCATACCCTAAACCGAGCCCTACACCTAACACTAACCCTAACACTAACCCTAACCCATACCCTACGCCGTAACCGAAGCCCTCCCTGAACCCGTACCCTAACCCTCACACTAACCCTAACCCTATGCTACCCTTGACTGCTTCTGCCTCCTATAGATTTCCTAAGCACTAGTGTTTTAAGGAACAGCTTAAAAACAGAATCCTAATGTGACTTCTTTATAATGGGTGTATTCCTTAACTTATCCTAGTGTCTAAACTCTTCTCCATGGCTGGACCCCCAAATAATATTCCTTTACGTGCTAAGGGGTATCTAGAGATTGGGATAGGTTTAATAACTACCCTAATCCTAACGCGTACCCTAACCCTAACCCCTACCCTAACCCTAACACTAACCCTAACCCTAACCCTAACACATACCCTACGCCGTACACGAACCCCTCCCCGAACCCGTACCCTAAGCCGTACCCTAACCCTAACCCTAAGCCTAACCCTAACCCTAGGCTTCCATTGACTGCTTCTGCCTCCAATAGATTTCCTAAGCACTAGTGTTTTAAGGAACAGCTTAAAAAGAGAATCCTAATGTGATTTCTTTATAATGGGTGTGTTCCTTATCTTATCCTAGTGTCTAAACACTTCTCCATGGCTGGACCCCCAAATAATATTCCTTTACGTGCTAAGGGGTATCTAGAGAGTGAGATAGCTTTAATAACTACCCTAACCCTAACGCGTACCCTAACCCTAACCCCTACTCAAACCCTAACGCGTACCCTAACCCTAACCCCTACACTAACCCTAACACATACCCTAATCCTAACCCGTAACCTAAACCGAGCCCTAACCCTACCACTAACCCTAACCCTAACCCATACACTACGCCGTACACGAACCCCTCCCCGAACCCGTATCCTAAGCCATACCCTAACCCTAAGCTACCCTTGACTGCTTCTGCCTCCAATAGTTTTCCTAATCACTAGTGTTTTAAGGAACAGCTTAAAAAGAGAATCCTAATGTGATTTCTTTATAATGGGTGTGTTCTTTTTCTTATCCTATTGTCTAAACTCTTCTCCATGGCTGGACCCCCAAATAATATTCCTTTATGTGTTAAGGGGTATCTAGAGAGTGGGATAGGTTTAATAACTACCCTAACCCTAACGCGTACCCTAACCCTAAATCCTACTCTAACCCTAACTCGTACCCTAATCCTAACACGTACCCTAAACCGAGCCCTAACCCTAACACTAACCCTAATCCTAACCCTAACCCATACCCTTTGCCGTACCTTAACCCCTCCCCGAACCCGTACCCTAAGCCGTACCCTAATCTTAACCCTAAGCCTAACCCTAACACTAGGCTACCCTTCACTGCTTCTGCCTCCAATAGATTTCCTAAGCACTAGTGTTTTAATGAACAGCTTAAAAAGAGAATCCTAATGTGATTTCTTTATAATGTGCGTGTTCATTATCTTATCCTAGTGTCTAAACTCTTCTCCATGGCTGGCCCCTAAATAATATTCCTTTACGTGCTAAGGGGTATCTAGAGAGTGTGATGGGTTTAATAACTACCTTAACCCTAACGCGTACCCTAACCCTAACCCCTACCCTAAACCTAACACGTACTCTAATCCTAACCCGTACCCTAAACCGAGCCCTAACCCTACCACTAACCCTAACCCATACCCTACGCCGTACCCGAACCCCTCCCCGAACCCATACCTTAAAACGTACCCTAACGCTAACCCCCTCCCTCTCCCTAACCCTACGCTACCCTTGACTGCTTCTGCCTCCAATAGATTTCTTAAGCACTAGTGTTTTAAGGAACAGCTTAAAAAGAGAATCCTAATGTGATTTCTTTATAATGGGTGTGTTCCTTATCTTATCCTAGTGTCTAAACACTTCTCCATGGCTGGCCCCTAAATAATATTCCTATACGTGCTAAGGGGTATCTAGAGAGTGGGATAGGTTTAATAACTACCTTAACCCTAACGCGTACCCTAACCCTAACCCCTACACTAACCATAACATGTACCCTAATCCTAACCCGTACCCTAAACCGAGCCCTAACCCTAACCCTAACCCTAACACTAACACATACCCTACGCCGTACACGAACCCCTCCCCGAACCCGTATCCTAATCCGTACCCTATCCCTAAGCTACCCTTGACTGTTTCTGCCTCCAGTAGTTTTCCTAAGCAGTAGTGTTTTAAGGAACAGCTTAAAAAGAGAATCCTAATGTGATTTCTTTATAATGGGTGTGTTACTTATCTTATACTAGTATCTAAATTCTTCTCCATGGCTGGACCCCCAAATAATATTCCTTTACGTGCTAAGGGGTATCTAGAGAGTGGGATAGGTTTAATAACTACCCTAACCCTAACGCGTACCCTAACCCTAACCCCTACCCTAACCCTAACACGTACCCTAATCCTAACCCGTACCCTAAACCGAGCCCTAACCTTAACACTAACCCTAACCCTAACCCATACCCTACGCTATACCCGAACCCCTCCCCGAACCCGTACCCTAAGCCATACCCTAACCCTAACCCCCACCCTAACCCTAACCCTAGGCTATCCTTGACTGCTTCTGCCTCCAACAGATTTCCTAAGCACCAGTGTTGTAAGGAACAGCTTAAAAAGAGAATCCTAATGTGATTTCTTTATAATGGGTGTGTTCCTTATCTTATCCTAGTGTCTAAACTCTTCTCCATGGCTGGACCCCCAAATAATATTCCTTTACGTGCTAAGGGGTATCTAGAGAGTGGGATAGGTATAATAACTACCCTAACCCTAAGGCCTACCCTAACCCTAACCCCTACCCTAACCCTAACACGTACCCTAATCCTAAACCGTACCCTAAACCCAGCCCTAACCCTAACACTAACCCTAACCCTAAACCATACCTTACGCAGTACCCGAACTCCTCCCCGAACCCGTACCCTACGCCGTACCTTAACTCTAACCCTAAGCCTAACCCTAACCCTAGGCTACCCTTGACTGCTTCTGCCTCCAATAGATTTCCTAAACACTAGTATTTTAAGGAACTGCTTAAAAAGAGAATTCTAATGTGATTTCTTTATAATGGGTGTGTTCCTTATCTTATCCTAGTGTCTAAACTCTTCTCCATGGCTGGACCCCCAAATAATATTCCTTTACGTGCTAAGGGGTATCTAGAGCGTGGGATAGGGTTAAAAACTACCCTAACCCTAACGCGTACCCTAAACCTAAACCCTACCCTAACCTTAACACGTACCCTAATCCTAACTCGTACCCTAAATCGAGCCCTAACCCTACCACTAACCCTAACCCTAACCTTAACCCATACCCTACACCGTACACGAACCCCTCCCCGAACCCGTATCTTAAGCCGTACCCTAACCCTAAGCTACCCTTTACTGCTTCTGCCTCCAATAGATTTCCTAAGCACTAGTGTTTTGAGGAAGCACTTAAAAAGAGAATCCTAATGTGATTTCTTTATAATGGGTGTGTTCCTTATCTTATCCTAGTGTCTAAACTCTTCTCCATGGCTGGACCCCCAAATAATATTCCTTTACATGCTAAGGTGTATCTAGAGAGTGGGATAGGTTTAATAACTACGCTAACCCTAACACGTACCCTAACCCTAACCCCTACCCTAAACCTAACACGTCACCTAATCCTAACACGTACCCTAAACCGAGCCCTAACCCTAACACTAACACTAACCCTAACCCTAACCGATACCCTACGCCGGAACAGAACCCCTCCCCGAACACGTACCCTACGCCGTACCCTAACACTAACCCTAAGCCTATCCCTAACCCTAGGCTACCCTTGACTGCTTCTGCCTCCAATAGATTTCCTAAGCACTTCTGTTTTAAGGAACAGCTTAAAAGAGAATCCTAATGTGATTTCTTTATAATGGGTTTGTTCCTTATCTTATCCTAGTGTCTAAAGTCTTCTCCATGGCTGGACCCCCAAATAATATTCCTTTACCTCCTAAGGGGTATCTAGAGAGTGGGATAGGTTTAATAACTACCCTAACCCTAACGCGTACCCTAACCCTAACCCCTACCCTAACGCTAACACGTACACTAATCCTAACCCGTACCATAAACCGAGCCCTAACCCTAACACTAACCCTAACGTGTACCCTAACTCATACCCTACGCCGTACCCGAACCCCTCCCCGAACCCGTACCCTAAGCCGTACCCTAACCCTAACCCTAAGCCTAACGCTAACCCTAGGCTACCCTTTACTGCTTCTGCCTCCAATAGATTTCCTAAGCACTAGTGTTTTAAGGAACAGCTTAAAAAGGGAATCCTAATGTGATTTCTTTATAATGGGTGTGTTCCTTATCTTATCCTAGTGTCTAAACTCTTCTCCATTGCTGGACCCCCAAATAATATTCCTTTACGTGCTAAGGGGTATCTAGAGAGTGGGATAGGTTTAATAACTACCATAACTCTAACACGTACCCTAACCCTAACCCCTACCCTAACCCTAACACGTACACTAATCCTAACCCGTACCCTAAACCGAGACCTAACCCTAACACTAACCCTAACATGTACCCTAACCCATACCGTACGGCGTACACGAATCCCTCCCCGTACCCGTACCCTAAGCCGTACCCTAACACTAACCCTCACCCTAACCCTAAAGCTAGGCTACCCTTGACTGCTTCAGCCTCCACTAGATTTCCTAAGCACTCGTGTTTTAAGGAACAGCTTAAAAAGAGAATCTTAAAGTGATTTCTTTATAATGGTGTGTTCCTTATCTTATCCTAGTGTCTAAACTCTTCTCCATGGCTGGACCCCCAAATAATATTCCTTTACGTGCTAAGGGGTATCTAGAGAGTGGGATAGGTTTAATATCTACCCTAACCATAACCCCTTACCTAACCCTAACATGTACCCTAATCCTAACCCGTACCCTAAACCGAGCCCTCAACCTAACACTAACCCTAACCCTAACCCATACCCTACGCCGTACACGAACCCCTCCCCGAACCCGTACCCTAAGCCGTACCCTAACCCTAACCCTAAGCCTAACGCTAACCCTAGGCTACCCTTGACTGCTTCTGCCTCCAATAGATTTCCTAAGCACTAGTGTTTTCAGGAACAGCTTAAAAAGGGAATCCTAATGTGATTTCTTTATAATGGGTGTGTTCCTTATCTTATCCTAGTGTCTAAACTCTTCTCCATGGCTGGACCCCCAAATAATATTCCTTTACGTGCTAAGGGGTATCTAGAGAGTGGGATAGGTTTAATAACTACCCTAACCCTAACGCGTACCCTAACGCTAACCCCTACCCTAACGCTTACACGTACCCTAATCCTAATCCATACCCTAAACCGAGCCCTAACCCTAACACTAACCCCAAACCTAACCCATACCCTACGCCGTAAACGACCCCATCCGCGAACCCGTACACTAAGCCGTACCCTAAACCTAACCCTAAGCCTAACCCTAACCCTAGGCTACCCTTGAATGCTTCTGCCTCCAATAGATTTCCTAAGCACTAGTGTTTTAAGGAACAGCTTTAAAAGAGAATCCTAAAGTGATTTCTCTATAATGGGTGTGTTCCTTATCTTATCCTAGTGTCTAAACACTTCTCCATGGCTGGAACCCTAAATAATATTCCTTTACGTGCTAAGGGGTATCTAGAGAGTGGGATAGGTTTAATAACTACCCTAACACTAAAGCGTACCCTAACCCTAACCCCTACCCTAACCCTAACACGTACCCTAATACTAAACAATACCCTAAACCGAGCCCTAACCCTTACACTAACCCTAACCCTAACCCATACTCTACGCCGTACCCGAACACCTCCCCGAACCCGTACCCTAAGCCGTACACTAACCCGTACCCTCACCCTAATCCTAAGCCTAAGTTACCCTTGACTGCTTCAGCCTCCAATAGATTTCCTAAGCACTAGTGTTTTAAGGAACAGCTTAAAAAGAGAATCCTAATGTGATTTCTTTATAATGGGTGTGTTCCTTATCTTATCCTAGTGTCTAAACTCTTCTCCATGGCTAGACCCCCAAATAATATTCCTTTACGTGAGGAGGGGTATCTAGAGAGTGGGATAGGTTTAATAACTACCCTAACCCTCACGTATACCCTAACCGTAACCCCTACCCTAACCCTAACACGTATCCTAATCCTAACTCATACCCTAAACCGAGCCCTAACCCTAACACTAACCCTAACCCTAAACCATACCCTACGCCGTACACGAACCCCCCCCCCGAAACCATACCCTAAGCCGTACCCTAACCCTAACCCTCACCCTAACCCTAACCCTACGCTACCCTTCACTGCTTCTGCCTCCAATAGATTTCCAAAGCACTAGTGTTTTAAGGAACAGCTTTAAAATAGTATCCTAATGTGATTTCTTTATAATGGGTGTGTTCCTTATCTTATCCTAGTGTCTAAACTCTTCTCCATGGCTGGACCCCCAAATAATATTCCTTTATGTGCTAAGTTGTATCTAGAGACTCGGATAGGTTTAATAACTACGCTAACCCTAACACGTACCCTAACCCTAACCCCTACCCTAACCCTAACACGTCACCTAATCCTAACCCGTACCCTAAACCGAGCCCTAACCCTAACACTAACCCTAACCCTAAACCATACACTACGCCGTACCCGAAACCTTCCCCGAACCCATACCGTAACACTAACCCTCACCCTAACCCTAACCCTAGGTTACCCTTGACTGCTTCTGCCTCCAATAGATTTCCTAAACACTACTGTTTTAAGGAACAGCTTAAAAAGAGAATCCTAATGTGATTTCTTTATAATGGGTGTGTTCCTTATGTTATCCTAGTGTCTAAACTCTTCTCCATGGCTGGACCCCCAAATAATATTCCTTTACATGCTAAGGGGTATCTAGAGAGTGAGATAGCTTTAATAACTACCCTAACCCTAACGCGTTCCCTAACCCTAAACCCTACCCTAATCCTAACACGTACACTAATCCTATCCCGTACCCTAAACCGAGCCCTAACCCTAACACTAACCCTAACCCTAACCCTAACCCATACCCTACGCAGTAGCCGAACTCCTCCCAGAACCCGTACCCTAAGCCGTACCCTAAACCGTACCGTAAGCCTAACCCTAACCCTAGGCTACACTTGACTGCTTCTACCTCCAATCGATTTCCTAAGCACTAGTGTTTTAAGGAACAGCTTAAAAAGGGAATCCTAATGTGATATCTTTATAATGGGTGTGTTCCTTATCTTATCCTAGTGTCTAAACTCTTCTCCATGGCTGGCCCCCAATTAATATTCCTTTACGTGCTAAGGGGTACCTAGAGAGTGGGATAGGTTTAATAACTACCCTAACCCTAACGCGTACCCTAACCCTAACCCCTACCCTAACCCTAACACGTATCCTAATCCTAACTCATACCCTAAACCGAGCCCAAACCCTAACACTAAACCTAACCCTAAACCATACCCTACGCCGTACACGAACCCCCCCCCGAACTCGTACCCTAACCCTAACCCTCACCCTAACCCTACGCTACCCTTCACTGCTTCTGCCTCCAATAGATTTCCAAAGCACTAGTGTTTTAAAGAACAGCTTTAAAATAGTATCCTAATGTGATTTCTTTATAATGGGTGTGTTCCTTATCTTATCCTAGTGTCTAAACTCTTCTCCATGGCTGGACCCCCAAATAATATTCCTTTACGTGCTAAGGTGTATCTAGAGAGTGGGATAGGTTTAATAACTACGCTAACCCTAACACGTACCCTAACCCTAACCCCTACCCTAACCCTAACACGTCACCTAATCCTAACCCGTACCCTAAACCGAGCCCTAACCCTAACACTAACACTAACCCTAACCCTAACCGATACCCTACGCCGGAACAGAACCCCTCCCCGAACCCGTACCCTACGCCGTACCCTAACACTAACCCTAAGCCTATCCCTAACCCTAGGCTACCCTTGACTGCTTCTGCCTCCAATAGATTTCCTAAGCACTTCTGTTTTAAGGAACAGCTTAAAAAGAGAATCCTAATGTGATTTCTTTATAATGGGTTTGTTCCTTATCTTATCCTAGTGTCTAAAGTCTTCTCCATGGCTGGACCCCCAAATAATATTCCTTTACGTCCTAAGGGGTATCTAGAGAGTGGGATAGGTTTAATAACTACCCTAACCCTAACGCGTAACCTAACCCTAACCCTACCCTAACGCTAACACGTACACTAATCCTAACCCGTACCATAAACCGAGCCCTAACCCTAACAATAAACCTAACGTGTACCCTAACTCATACCCTACGCCGTACCCGAACCCCTCCCCGAACCCGTACCCTAAGCCGTACCCTAACCCTAACCCTAAGCCTAACGCTAACCCTAGGCTACCCTTGACTGCTTCTGCCTCCAATAGATTTCCTAAGCACTAGTGTTTTAAGGAACAGCTTAAAAAGGGAATCCTAATGTGATTTCTTTATAATGGGTGTGTTCCTTATCTTATCCTAGTGTCTAAACTCTTCTCCATGGCTGGACCCCCAAATAATATTCCTTTACGTGCTAAGGGGTATCTAGAGAGTGGGATAGGTTTAATAACTACCATAAACCTAACGCGTACCCTAACCCTAACCCCTACCCTAACCCTAACACGTACACTAATCCTAACCCGTACCCTAAACCGAGACCTAACCCTAACACTAACCCTAACATGTACCCTAACCCATTCCGTACGGGGTACACGAATCCCTCCCCGTACCCGTACCCTAAGCCGTACCCTAACACTAACCCTCACCCTATCCCTAAAGCTAGGCTACCCTTGACTGCTTCAGCCTCCAATAGATTTCCTAAGCACTCGTGTTTTAAGGAACAGCTTAAAAAGAGAATCCTAAAGTGATTTCTTTATAATGGGTGTGTTCCTTATCTTATCCTAGTGTCTAAACTCTTCTCCATGGCTGGACCCCCAAATAATATTCCTTTACGTGCTAAGCGGTATCTAGAGAGTGGGATAGGTTTAATAACTACCCTAACCATAACCCCTACCCTAAGCCTAACATGTACCCTAATCCTAACCGGTACCCTAAACCGAGCCCTCAACCTAACACTAACCCTAACCCTAACCCATACACTACGCCGTACACGAACCCCTCCCCGAACCCGTACCCTAAGCCGTACCCTAACCCTAACCCTAAGCCTAACGCTAACCCTAGGCTACCCTTGACTGCTTCTGCCTCCAATAGATTTCCTAAGCACTAGTCATTTAAGGAACAGCTTAAAAAGGGAATCCTAATGTGATTTCTTTATAATGGGTGTGTTCCTTATCTTATCCTAGTGTATAAACTCTTCTCCATGGCTGGACCCCCAAATAATATTCCTTTACGTGCTAAGGGGTATCTAGAGAGTGGGATAGGTTTAATAACTACCCTAACCCTAACGCGTACCCTAACACTAACACCTACCATAACCCTTACACGTACCCTAATCCTAATCCATACCCTAAACCGGGCCCTAACCCTAACACTAACCCCAACCCTAACCCATACCCTACGCCGTAAACGACCCCATCCGCGAACCCGTACACTAAGCCCTACCCTAAACCTAACACTAAGCCTAACCCTAACCCTAGGCTACCCTTGAATGCTTCTGCCTCCAATAGATTTCCTAAGCACTAGTGTTTTAAGGAACAGCTTTAAAAGAGCATCCTAAAGTGATTTCTCTATAATGGGTGTGTTCCTTATCTTATCCTAGTGTCTAAACACTTCTCCATGGCTGGAACCCTAAATAATATTCCTTTACGTGCTAAGGGGTATCTAGAGAGTGGGATAGGTTTAATAACTACCCTAACCCTAACACGTACCCTAACCCTAACCCCTACCCTAACGCTAACATGTACACTAATCCTAACCCGTACCCTAAACCGAGCCCTAACCCTAACACTAACCCTAACGTGTACCCTAACTCATACCCTACGCCGTACCCGAACCCCTCCCCGAACCCGTACCCTAAGCCGTACCCTAACCCTAACCCTAAGCCTAACGCTAACCCTAGGCTACCCTTGACTGCTTCTGCCTCCAATAGATTTCCTAAGCACTAGTGTTTTAAGGAACAGCTTAAAAAGGGAATCCTAATGTGATTTCTTTATAATGGGTGTGTTCCTTATCTTATCCTAGTGTCTAAACTCTTCTCCATGGCTGGACCCCCAAATAATATTCCTTTACATGCTAAGGGGTATCTAGAGAGTGGGATAGGTTTAATAACTACCATAACCCTAACGCGTACCCTAACCCTAACCCCTACCCTAACCCTAACACGTACACTAATCCTAACCCGTACCCTAAACTGAGACCTAACCCTAACACTAACCCTAACATGTACCCTAACCCATACCGTACGGCGTACACGAATCCCTCCCCGAACCCGTACCCTAAGCCGTACCCTAACACTAACCCTCACCCTAACCCTAAAGCTAGGCTTCCCTTGACTGCTGCAGCCTCCAATAGATTTCCTAAGCACTCGTGTTTTAAGGAACAGCTTAAAAAGAGAATCCTAATGTGATTTCTTTATAATGGGTGTGTTCCTTATCTTATCCTAGTGTCTAAACTCTTCTCCATTGCTGGACACCCAAGTAATATTCCTTTACGTGTTAAGGGGTATCTAGAGAGTAGGATAGGTTTAATAACTACCCTAACGCGTACCCTAAATGTAACCCATACCGTTACCCTAACCCGTACCCTAATCCTAATCCGTACCCTAAACCGAGCCCTAACCCTAACACTAACCCTAACCTAACCCTAACCCATAACCTACGCCTTACCCGAACCTCTCCCCGAACCCGTACCCTAAGCCGTACCCTAACCCTAACCCTAAGCCTAACCCTAACCCTAGGCTACCCTTGACTGCTTCTGCCTCCAATAGATTTCCTAAGCACTATTGTTTTAAGTAACAGCTTAAAAAGAGAATCCTAATGTGCTTTCTTTGTAATGGGTGTGTTCCTTATCTTATCCTAGTGTCTAAACTCTTCTCCATGGCTGGACTCCCAAATAATATTCCTTTACGTGCTAAGCGGTATCTAGAGAGTGGGATAGGTTTAATAACTACCGTAACCCTAACCCCTACCCTAACCCTAACATGTACCCTAATCCTAAACCGTACGCTAAACCGAGCCCTCAACCTAACACTAACCCTAACCCTAACCCATACCCTACGCCGTACACGAACCCCTCCCCGAACCCGTACCCTAAGCCGTACCCTAACCCTAACCCTAAGCCTAACGCTAACCCTAGGCTACCCTTGACTGCTTCTGCCTCCAATAGATTTCCTAAGCACTAGTGTTTTAAGGAAGAGCTTAAAAAGGGAATCCTAATGTGATTTCTTTATAATGGGTGTGTTCCTTATCTTATCCTAGTGTCTAAACTCTTCTCCATGGCTGGACCCCCAAATAATATTCCTTTACGTGCTAAGGGGTATCTAGAGAGTGGGATAGGTTTAATAACTACCCTAACCCTAACGCGTACCCTAACCCTAAATCCTACTCTAACCCTAACACGTACCCTAATCCTAACGCGTACCCTAAACCGAGCCCTAACCCTAACACTAACCCTAACCCTAACCCATACCCTTTGCCGTACCCGAACCCCTCCCCGAACCCGTACCCTAAGCCGTACCCTAATCTTAACCCTAAGCCTAACCCTAACACTAGGCTACCCTTCACTGCTTCTGCCTCCAATAGATTTCCTAAGCACTAGTGTTTTAATGAACAGCTTAAAAACAGAATCCTAATGTGACTTCTTTATAATGGGTGTATTCCTTAACTTATCCTAGTGTCTAAACTCTTCTCCATGGCTGGACCCCCAAATAATATTCCTTTACGGGCTAAGGGGTATCTAGAGATTGGGATAGGTTTAATAACTACCCTAATCCTAACGCGTACCCTAACCCTAACCCCTACCCTAACCCAAACACGTGCCCTAATCCTAACCCGTACCCTAAACCGAGCCCTAACCCTAACACTAACCCTAACCCTAACCCTAACACATACCCTACGCCGTACCCGAAACCCTCCCCGAACCCGTAACCTAAGCCGTACCCTAACCCTAACCCTAAGCCTAACCCTAACCCTAGGCTACCTTTGACTGCTTTTTCCTCCGATAGATTTCCTAAGCACTAGTGTTTTAAGGAACAGATTAAAAAGAAAATCCTAATGTAATTTCTTTATAATGGGTGTGTTCCTTATCTTATCCTAGTGTCTAAACTCTTCTCCATGGCAGGCCCCTAAATAATATTACTATACGTGCTAAGGGGTATCTAGAGAGTGGGATAGGTTTAATAACTACCCTAACCCTAATGCGTACCCTAACCCTAACCCCTACCCTAACCCTAACACGTACCCTAATCCTAACCCGTACCCTAAACCGAGCCCTAAACCTAACACTAACCCTAACCCTAACCCTAACACATACCCTACGCCGTACACGAACCCCTCCCCGAACCCGTACCCTAAGCCGTACCCTAATCTTAACCCTAAGCCTAACCCTAACACTAGGCTACCCTTCACTGCTTCTGCCTCCAATAGATTTCCTAAGCACTAGTGTTTTAATGAACAGCTTAAAAAGAGAATCCTAATGTGATTTCTTTATAATGTGTGTGTTCATTATCTTATCCTAGTGTCTAATCTCTTCTCCATGGCTGACCCCTAAATAATATTCCTTTACGTGCTAAGGGGTATCTAGAGAGTGGGATGGGTTTAATAACTACCTTAAACCTAACGCGTACCCTAACCCTAACCCCTAACCTAACCCTAACACGTACTCTAATCCTAAACCGTACCCTAAACCGAGCCCTAAACCTATCCCTAACCCTAACCCTAACACATACCCTACGCCGTACACAAAACCCTCCCCGAACCCGTATCCTAATCCGTACCCTATCCCTAAGCTACCCTCGACTGTTTCTGCCTCCAGTAGTTTTCCTAAGCACTAGTGTTTTAAGGAACAACTTAAAAAGAGAATCCTAATGTGATTTCTTTATAATGGGTGTGTTCCTTATCTTATACTAGCCTCTAAACTCTTCTCCATGGCTGGACCCCCAAATAATATTCCTTTACGTGCTAAGGGGTATCTAGAGAGTGGGATAGGTTTAATAACTACCCTAACCCTAACGCGTACCCTAACCCTAACCCCTACCCTAACCCTAACACGTACCCTAATCCTAACCTATACCCTAAACCGAGCCCTAAACCTAACACTAACCCTAACCATAACCCATACCCTACGCCGTAACCGAAGCCCTCCCCAAACCCGTACCCTAAGCTGTACCCTAAGCCTAACCCTAACCCTAGGCTACCCTTGACTGCTTCTGCCTCCAATAGATTTCCTAAGAACTAGTGTTTTAAGGAACCGCTTAAAAAGAGAATCCTAATGTGATTTCTTTATAATGGGTGTGTTCCTTAACTTATCCTAGTGTCTAAACTCTTCTCCATGGCTGGACCCCCAAATAATATACCTTTCCGTGCTAAGGGGTATCTAGAGAGTGGGATAGGTTTAATAACTACCCTATCCCAAACGCGTACCCTAACCCTAACCCCTACCTTAACCCTAACACATACACTAATCCTAACCCGTACCCTAAACCGAGCCCTAACCCTACCACTAACCCGAACCCTAACCGTAACCCATACCCTATGCCGTAACCGAACCCCTCCCCGAACCCGTACCCTAAACCTCACCCTAACCCTAACCCTAGGCTACCCTTGACTGCTTCTGCCTCCTATAGATTTCCTAAGCACTAGTGTTTTAAGGAACAGCTTAAAAAGAGAATCCTAATGTGATTTCTTTATAATGGGTGTGTTCCTTATCTTATCCTAGTGTCTAAACTCTTCTCCATGGCTGGACCCCCAAATAATATTCCTTTACGTGCTAAGGGGTATCTAGAGAGTGGGATAGGTTTAATAACTACCCTAACCCTAACGCGTACCCTAACCCTAAATCCTACTCTAACCCTAACACGTACCCTAATCCTAACGCGTACCCTAAACCGAGCCCTAACCCTAACACTAACCCTAACCCTAACCCATACCCTTTGCCGTTCCCGAACCCCTCCCCGAACCCGTACCCTAAGCCGTAACCTAGTCTTAACCCTAAGCCTAACCCTAACACTAGGCTACCCTTCACTGCTTCTGCCTCCAATAGATTTCCTAAGCACTAGTGTTTTAATGAACAGCTTAAAAAGAGAATCCTAATGTGATTTCTTTATAATGTGCGTGTTCATTATCTTATCTTAGTGTCTAAACTCTTCTCCATTGCTGGCCCCTAAATAATATTCCTTTACGTGCTAAGGGGTATCTAGAGAGTGTGATGGGTTTAATAACTACCTTAACCCTAACGCGTACCCTAACCCTAACCCCTACCCTAACCCTAACACGTACTCTAATCCTAACCCGTACCCTAAACCGAGCCCTAACCCTAACACTAACCCTAACCCATACCCTACGCCGTACCCGAACCCCTCCCCGAACCCATACCCTAAGACGTACCCTAACGCTAACCCCCTCCCTAACCCTAACCCTACGCTACCCTTGACTGCTTCTGCCTCCAATAGATTTCTTAAGCACTAGTGTTTTAAGGAACAGCTTAAAAAGAGAATCCTAATGTGATTTCTTTATAATGGGTGTGTTCCTTATCTTATCCTAGTGTCTAAACACTTCTCCATGGCTGGCCCCTAAATAATATTCCTATACGTGCTAAGGGGTATCTAGAGAGTGGGATAGGTTTAATAACTACCTTAACCCTAACGCGTACCCTAACCCTAACCCCTACCCTAACCATAACATGTACCCTAATCCTAACCCGTACCCTAAACCGAGCCCTAACCCTAACCCTAACCCTAACACTAACACATACCCTACGCCGTACACGAACCCCTCCCCGAACCCGTATCCTAATCCGTACCCTATCCCTAAGCTACCCTTGACTGTTTCTGCCTCCAGTAGTTTTCCTAAGCAGTAGTGTTTTAAGGAACAGCTTAAAAAGAGAATCCTAATGTGATTTCTTTATAATGGGTGTGTTACTTATCTTATACTAGTGTCTAAATTCTTCTCCATGGCTGGAAACCCAAATAATATTCCTTTACGTGCTAAGGGGTATCTAGAGAGTGGGATAGGTTTAATAACTACCCTAACCCTAACGCGTACCCTAACCCTAACCCCTACCCTAACCCTAACACGTACCCTAATCCTAACCCATACCCTAAACCGAGCCCTACACCTAACACTAACCCTAACACTAACCCTAACCCATACCCTACGCCGTAACCGAAGCCCTCCCTGAACCCGTACCCTAACCCTCACACTAACCCTAACCCTATGCTACCCTTGACTGCTTCTGCCTCCTATAGATTTCCTAAGCACTAGTGTTTTAAGGAACAGCTTAAAAACAGAATCCTAATGTGACTTCTTTATAATGGGTGTATTCCTTAACTTATCCTAGTGTCTAAACTCTTCTCCATGGCTGGACCCCCAAATAATATTCCTTTACGTGCTAAGGGGTATCTAGAGATTGGGATAGGTTTAATAACTACCCTAATCCTAACGCGTACCCTAACCCTAACCCCTACCCTAACCCTAACACTAACCCTAACCCTAACCCTAACACATACCCTACGCCGTACACGAACCCCTCCCCGAACCCGTACCCTAAGCCGTACCCTAACCCTAACCCTAAGCCTAACCCTAACCCTAGGCTTCCATTGACTGCTTCTGCCTCCAATAGATTTCCTAAGCACTAGTGTTTTAAGGAACAGCTTAAAAAGAGAATCCTAATGTGATTTCTTTATAATGGGTGTGTTCCTTATCTTATCCTAGTGTCTAAACACTTCTCCATGGCTGGACCCCCAAATAATATTCCTTTACGTGCTAAGGGGTATCTAGAGAGTGAGATAGCTTTAATAACTACCCTAACCCTAACGCGTACCCTAACCCTAACCCCTACTCTAACCCTAACGCGTACCCTAACCCTAACCCCTACACTAACCCTAACACATACCCTAATCCTAACCCGTAACCTAAACCGAGCCCTAACCCTACCACTAACCCTAACCCTAACCCATACACTACGCCGTACACGAACCCCTCCCCGAACCCGTATCCTAAGCCATACCCTAACCCTAAGCTACCCTTGACTGCTTCTGCCTCCAATAGTTTTCCTAATCACTAGTGTTTTAAGGAACAGCTTAAAAAGAGAATCCTAATGTGATTTCTTTATAATGGGTGTGTTCTTTTTCTTATCCTATTGTCTAAACTCTTCTCCATGGCTGGACCCCCAAATAATATTCCTTTATGTGTTAAGGGGTATCTAGAGAGTGGGATAGGTTTAATAACTACCCTAACCCTAACGCATACCCTAACCCTAAATCCTACTCTAACCCTAACTCGTACCCTAATCCTAACACGTACCCTAAACCGAGCCCTAACCCTAACACTAACCCTAATCCTAACCCTAACCCATACCCTTTGCCGTACCTTAACCCCTCCCCGAACCCGTACCCTAAGCCGTACCCTAATCTTAACCCTAAGCCTAACCCTAACACTAGGCTACCCTTCACTGCTTCTGCCTCCAATAGATTTCCTAAGCACTAGTGTTTTAATGAACAGCTTAAAAAGAGAATCCTAATGTGATTTCTTTATAATGTGCGTGTTCATTATCTTATCCTAGTGTCTAAACTCTTCTCCATGGCTGGCCCCTAAATAATATTCCTTTACGTGCTAAGGGGTATCTAGAGAGTGTGATGGGTTTAATAACTACCTTAACCCTAACGCGTACCCTAACCCTAACCCCTACCCTAAACCTAACACGTACTCTAATCCTAACCCGTACCCTAAACCGAGCCCTAACCCTACCACTAACCCTAACCCATACCCTACGCCGTACCCGAACCCCTCCCCGAACCCATACCCTAAAACGTACCCTAACGCTAACCCCCTCCCTCTCCCTAACCCTACGCTACCCTTGACTGCTTCTGCCTCCAATAGATTTCTTAAGCACTAGTGTTTTAAGGAACAGCTTAAAAAGAGAATCCTAATGTGATTTCTTTATAATGGGTGTGTTCCTTATCTTATCCTAGTGTCTAAACACTTCTCCATGGCTGGCCCCTAAATAATATTCCTATACGTGCTAAGGGGTATCTAGAGAGTGGGATAGGTTTAATAACTACCTTAACCCTAACGCGTACCCTAACCCTAACCCCTACACTAACCATAACATGTACCCTAATCCTAACCCGTACCCTAAACCGAGCCCTAACCCTAACCCTAACCCTAACACTAACACATACCCTACGCCGTACACGAACCCCTCCCCGAACCCGTATCCTAATCCGTACCCTATCCCTAAGCTACCCTTGACTGTTTCTGCCTCCAGTAGTTTTCCTAAGCAGTAGTGTTTTAAGGAACAGCTTAAAAAGAGAATCCTAATGTGATTTCTTTATAATGGGTGTGTTACTTATCTTATACTAGTATCTAAATTCTTCTCCATGGCTGGACCCCCAAATAATATTCCTTTACGTGCTAAGGGGTATCTAGAGAGTGGGATAGGTTTAATAACTACCCTAACCCTAACGCGTACCCTAACCCTAACCCCTACCCTAACCCTAACACGTACCCTAATCCTAACCCGTACCCTAAACCGAGCCCTAACCTTAACACTAACCCTAACCCTAACCCATACCCTACGCTATACCCGAACCCCTCCCCGAACCCGTACCCTAAGCCGTACCCTAACCCTAACCCCCACCCTAACCCTAACCCTAGGCTATCCTTGACTGCTTCTGCCTCCAACAGATTTCCTAAGCACCAGTGTTGTAAGGAACAGCTTAAAAAGAGAATCCTAATGTGATTTCTTTATAATGGGTGTGTTCCTTATCTTATCCTAGTGTCTAAACTCTTCTCCATGGCTGGACCCCCAAATAATATTCCTTTACGTGCTAAGGGGTATCTAGAGAGTGGGATAGGTATAATAACTACCCTAACCCTAAGGCCTACCCTAACCCTAACCCCTACCCTAACCCTAACACGTACCCTAATCCTAAACCGTACCCTAAACCCAGCCCTAACCCTAACACTAACCCTAACCCTAAACCATACCTTACGCAGTACCCGAACTCCTCCCCGAACCCGTACCCTACGCCGTACCTTAACTCTAACCCTAAGCCTAACCCTAACCCTAGGCTACCCTTGACTGCTTCTGCCTCCAATAGATTTCCTAAACACTAGTATTTTAAGGAACTGCTTAAAAAGAGAATTCTAATGTGATTTCTTTATAATGGGTGTGTTCCTTATCTTATCCTAGTGTCTAAACTCTTCTCCATGGCTGGACCCCCAAATAATATTCCTTTACGTGCTAAGGGGTATCTAGAGCGTGGGATAGGGTTAAAAACTACCCTAACCCTAACGCGTACCCTAAACCTAAACCCTACCCTAACCTTAACACGTACCCTAATCCTAACTCGTACCCTAAATCGAGCCCTAACCCTACCACTAACCCTAACCCTAACCTTAACCCATACCCTACACCGTACACGAACCCCTCCCCGAACCCGTATCTTAAGCCGTACCCTAACCCTAAGCTACCCTTTACTGCTTCTGCCTCCAATAGATTTCCTAAGCACTAGTGTTTTGAGGAAGCACTTAAAAAGAGAATCCTAATGTGATTTCTTTATAATGGGTGTGTTCCTTATCTTATCCTAGTGTCTAAACTCTTCTCCATGGCTGGACCCCCAAATAATATTCCTTTACATGCTAAGGTGTATCTAGAGAGTGGGATAGGTTTAATAACTACGCTAACCCTAACACGTACCCTAACCCTAACCCCTACCCTAAACCTAACACGTCACCTAATCCTAACCCGTACCCTAAACCGAGCCCTAACCCTAACACTAACACTAACCCTAACCCTAACCGATACCCTACGCCGGAACAGAACCCCTCCCCGAACACGTACCCTACGCCGTACCCTAACACTAACCCTAAGCCTATCCCTAACCCTAGGCTACCCTTGACTGCTTCTGCCTCCAATAGATTTCCTAAGCACTTCTGTTTTAAGGAACAGCTTAAAAGAGAATCCTAATGTGATTTCTTTATAATGGGTTTGTTCCTTATCTTATCCTAGTGTCTAAAGTCTTCTCCATGGCTGGACCCCCAAATAATATTCCTTTACCTCCTAAGGGGTATCTAGAGAGTGGGATAGGTTTAATAACTACCCTAACCCTAACGCGTACCCTAACCCTAACCCCTACCCTAACGCTAACACGTACACTAATCCTAACCCGTACCATAAACCGAGCCCTAACCCTAACACTAACCCTAACGTGTACCCTAACTCATACCCTACGCCGTACCAGAACCCCTCCCCGAACCCGTACCCTAAGCCGTACCCTAACCCTAACCCTAAGCCTAACGCAAACCCTAGGCTACCCTTTACTGCTTCTGCCTCCAATAGATTTCCTAAGCACTAGTGTTTTAAGGAACAGCTTAAAAAGGGAATCCTAATGTGATTTCTTTATAATGGGTGTGTTCCTTATCTTATCCTAGTGTCTAAACTCTTCTCCATTGCTGGACCCCCAAATAATATTCCTTTACGTGCTAAGGGGTATCTAGAGAGTGGGATAGGTTTAATAACTACCATAACTCTAACACGTACCCTAACCCTAACCCCTACCCTAACCCTAACACGTACACTAATCCTAACCCGTACCCTAAACCGAGACCTAACCCTAACACTAACCCTAACATGTACCCTAACCCATACCGTACGGCGTACACGAATCCCTCCCCGTACCCGTACCCTAAGCCGTACCCTAACACTAACCCTCACCCTAACCCTAAAGCTAGGCTACCCTTGACTGCTTCAGCCTCCACTAGATTTCCTAAGCACTCGTGTTTTAAGGAACAGCTTAAAAAGAGAATCCTAAAGTGATTTCTTTATAATGGTGTGTTCCTTATCTTATCCTAGTGTCTAAACTCTTCTCCATGGCTGGACCCCCAAATAATATTCCTTTACGTGCTAAGGGGTATCTAGAGAGGGGGATAGGTTTAATATCTACCCTAACCATAACCCCTTCCCTAACCCTAACATGTACCCTAATCCTAACCCGTACCCTAAACCGAGCCCTCAACCTAACACTAACCCTAACCCTAACCCATACCCTACGCCGTACACGAACCCCTCCCCGAACCCGTACCCTAAGCCGTACCCTAACCCTAACCCTAAGCCTAACGCTAACCCTAGGCTACCCTTGACTGCTTCTGCCTCCAATAGATTTCCTAAGCACTAGTGTTTTCAGGAACAGCTTAAAAAGGGAATCCTAATGTGATTTCTTTATAATGGGTGTGTTCCTTATCTTATCCTAGTGTCTAAACTCTTCTCCATGGCTGGACCCCCAAATAATATTCCTTTACGTGCTAAGGGGTATCTAGAGAGTGGGATAGGTTTAATAACTACCCTAACCCTAACGCGTACCCTAACGCTAACCCCTACCCTAACGCTTACACGTACCCTAATCCTAATCCATACCCTAAACCGAGCCCTAACCCTAACACTAACCCCAACCCTAACCCATACCCTACGCCGTAAACGACCCCATCCGCGAACCCGTACACTAAGCCGTACCCTAAACCTAACCCTAAGCCTAACCCTAACCCTAGGCTACCCTTGAATGCTTCTGCCTCCAATAGATTTCCTAAGCACTAGTGTTTTAAGGAACAGCTTTAAAAGAGAATCCTAAAGTGATTTCTCTATAATGGGTGTGTTCCTTATCTTATCCTAGTGTCTAAACACTTCTCCATGGCTGGAACCCTAAATAATATTCCTTTACGTGCTAAGGGGTATCTAGAGAGTGGGATAGGTTTAATAACTACCCTAACCCTAAAGCGTACCCTAACCCTAACCCCTACCCTAACCCTAACACGTACCCTAATCCTAAACAATACCCTAAACCGAGCCCTAACCCTTACACTAACCCTAACCCTAACCCATACTCTACGCCGTACCCGAACACCTCCCCGAACCCGTACCCTAAGCCGTACACTAACCCGTACCCTCACCCTAATCCTAAGCCTAAGTTACCCTTGACTGCTTCAGCCTCCAATAGATTTCCTAAGCACTAGTGTTTTAAGGAACAGCTTAAAAAGAGAATCCTAATGTGATTTCTTTATAATGGGTGTGTTCCTTATCTTATCCTAGTGTCTAAACTCTTCTCCATGGCTAGACGCCCAAATAATATTCCTTTACGTGCGGAGGGGTATCTAGAGAGTGGGATAGGTTTAATAACTACCCTAACCCTAACGCGTACCCTAACCCTAAATCCTACTCTAACCCTAACACGTACCCTAATCCTAACGCGTACCCTAAACCGAGCCCTAACCCTAACACTAACCCTAACCCTAACCCATACCCTTTGCCGTACCCGAACCCCTCCCCGAACCCGTACCCTAAGCCGTACCCTAATCTTAACCCTAAGCCTAACCCTAACACTAGGCTACCCTTCACTGCTTCTGCCTCCAATAGATTTCCTAAGCACTAGTGTTTTAATGAACAGCTTAAAAAGAGAATCCTAATGTGATTTCTTTATAATGTGCGTGTTCATTATCTTATCCTAGTGTCTAAACTCTTCTCCATGGCTGGCCCCTAAATAATATTCCTTTACGTGCTAAGGGGTATCTAGAGAGTGTGATGGGTTTAATAACTACGTTAACCCTAACGCGTACCCTAACCCTAACCCCTACCCTAACCCTAACACGTACTCTAATCCTAACCCGTACCCTAAACCGAGCCCTAACCCTACCACTAACCCTAACCCATACCCTACGCCGTACCCGAACCCCTCCCCGAACCCATACCCTAAGACGTACCCTAACGCTAACCCCCTCCCTAACCCTAACCCTACGCTACCCTTGACTGCTTCTGCCTCCAATAGATTTCTTAAGCACTAGTGTTTTAAGGAACAGCTTAAAAAGAGAATCCTAATGTGATTTCTTTATAATGGGTGTGTTCCTTATCTTATCCTAGTGTCTAAACACTTCTCCATGGCTGGCCCCTAAATAATATTCCTATACGTGCTAAGGGGTATCTAGAGAGTGGGATAGGTTTAATAACTACCTTAACCCTAACGCGTACCCTAACCCTAACCCCTACCCTAACCATAACATGTACCCTAATCCTAACCCGTACCCTAAACCGAGCCCTAACCCTAACCCTAACCCTAACACTAACACATACCCTACGCCGTACACGAACCCCTCCCCGAACCCGTATCCTAATCCGTACCCTATCCCTAAGCTACCCTTGACTGTTTCTGCCTCCAGTAGTTTTCCTAAGCAGTAGTGTTTTAAGGAACAGCTTAAAAAGAGAATCCTAATGTGATTTCTTTATAATGGGTGTGTTACTTATCTTATACTAGTGTCTAAATTCTTCTCCATGGCTGGACCCCCAAATAATATTCCTTTACGTGCTAAGGGGTATCTAGAGAGTGGGATAGGTTTAATAACTACCCTAACCCTAACGCGTACCCTAACCCTAACACCTACCCTAACCCTAACACGTACCCTAATCCTAACCCATACCCTAAACCGAGCCCTACACCTAACACTAACCCTAACACTAACCCTAACCCATACCCTACGCCGTAACCGAAGCCCTGCCTGAACCCGTACCCTAACCCTCACACTAACCCTAACCCTAGGCTACCCTTGACTGCTTCTGCCTCCTATAGATTTCCTAAGCACTAGTGTTTTAAGGAACAGCTTAAAAACAGAATCCTAATGTGACTTCTTTATAATGGGTGTATTCCTTAACTTATCCTAGTGTCTAAACTCTTCTCCATGGCTGGACCCCCAAATAATATTCCTTTACGGGCTAAGGGGTATCTAGAGATTGGGATAGGTTTAATAACTACCCTAATCCTAACGCGTACCCTAACCCTAACCCCTACCCTAACCCAAACACGTGCCCTAATCCTAACCCGTACCCTAAACCGAGCCCTAACCCTAACACTAACCCTAACCCTAACCCTAACACATACCCTACGCCGTACCCGAAACCCTCCCCGAACCCGTAACCTAAGCCGTACCCTAACCCTAACCCTAAGCCTAACCCTAACCCTAGGCTACCTTTGACTGCTTTTTCCTCCGATAGATTTCCTAAGCACTAGTGTTTTAAGGAACAGATTAAAAAGAAAATCCTAATGTAATTTCTTTATAATGGGTGTGTTCCTTATCTTATCCTAGTGTCTAAACTCTTCTCCATGGCAGGCCCCTAAATAATATTACTATACGTGCTAAGGGGTATCTAGAGAGTGGGATAGGTTTAATAACTACCTTAACACTAATGCGTACCCTAACCCTAACCCCTACCCTAACCCTAACACGTACCCTAATCCTAACCCGTACCCTAAACCGAGCCCTAAACCTAACACTAACCCTAACCCTAACCCTAACACATACCCTACGCCGTACACGAACCCCTCCCCGAACCCATACCCTAAGACGTACCCTAACGCTAACCCCCTCCCTAACCCTAACCCTACGCTACCCTTGACTGCTTCTGCCTCCAATAGATTTCTTAAGCACTAGTGTTTTAAGGAACAGCTTAAAAAGAGAATCCTAATGTGATTTCTTTATAATGGGTGTGTTCCTTATCTTATCCTAGTGTCTAAACACTTCTCCATGGCTGGACCCCCAAATAATATTCCTTTACGTGCTAAGCGGTATCTAGAGAGTGAGATAGCTTTAATAACTACCCTAACCCTAACGCGTACCCTAACCCTAACCCCTACTCTAACCCTAACGCGTACCCTAACCCTAACCCCAACCCTAAACCTAACACATACCCTAATCCAAACCCGTAACCCTAACCGAGCCCTAACCCTACCACTAACCCTAACCCTAACCCATACACTACGCCATACACGAACCCCTCCCCGAACCCGTATCCTAAGCCATACCCTAACCCTAAGCTACCCTTGACTGCTTCTGCCTCCAATAGTTTTCCTAATCACTAGTGTTTTAAGGAACAGCTTTAAAAGAGAATCCTAATGTGATTTCTTTATAATGGGTGTGTTCTTTTTCTTATCCTATTGTCTAAACTCTTCTCCATGGCTGGACCCCCAAATAATATTCCTTTATGTGTTAAGGGGTATCTAGAGAGTGGGATAGGTTTAATAACTACCCTAACCCTAACGCGTACCCTAACCCTAAATCCTACTCTAACCCTAACACGTACCCTAATCCTAACACGTACCCTAAACCGAGCCCTAACCCTAACACTAACCTTAATCCTAACCCTAACCCATACCCTTTGCCGTACCTTAACCCCGCCCCGAACCCGTACCCTAAGCGGTACCCTAATCTTAACCCTAAGCCTAACCCTAACACTAGTCTACCCTTCACTGCTTCTGCCTCCAATAGATTTACTAAGCACTAGTGTTTTAATGAACAGCTTAAAAAGAGAATCCTTATGTGATTTCTTTATAATGTGTGTGTTCATTATCTTATCCTAGTGTCTAAACTCTTCTCCATGGCTGACCCCTAAATAATATTCCTTTACGTGCTAAGGGGTATCTAGAGAGTGGGATGGGTTTAATAACTACCTTAAACCTAACGCGTACCCTAACCCTAACCCCTAACCTAACCCTAACACGTACTCTAATCCTAACCCGTACCCTAAACCGAGCCCTAAACCTATCCCTAACCCTAACCCTAACACATACCCTACGCCGTACACAAACCCCTCCCCGAACCCGTATCCTAATCCGTACCCTATCCCTAAGCTACCCTCGACTGTTTCTGCCTCCAGTAGTTTTCCTAAGCACTAGTGTTTTAAGGAACAACTTAAAAAGAGAATCCTAATGTGATTTCTTTATAATGGGTGTGTTCCTTATCTTATACTAGCCTCTAAACTCTTCTCCATGGCTGGACCCCCAAATAATATTCCTTTACGTGCTAAGGGGTATCTAGAGAGTGGGATAGGTTTAATAACTACCCTAACCCTAACGCGTACCCTAACCCTAACCCCTACCCTAACCCTAACACGTACCCTAATCCTAACCTATACCCTAAACCGAGCCCTAAACCTAACACTAACCCTAACCATAACCCATACCCTACGCCGTAACCGAAGCCCTCCCCAAACCCGTACCCTAAGCTGTACCCTAAGCCTAACCCTAACCCTAGGCTACCCTTGACTGCTTCTGCCTCCAATAGATTTCCTAAGAACTAGTGTTTTAAGGAACCGCTTAAAAAGAGAATCCTAATGTGATTTCTTTATAATGGGTGTGTTCCTTAACTTATCCTAGTGTCTAAACTCTTCTCCATGGCTGGACCCCCAAATAATATTCCTTTCCGTGCTAAGGGGTATCTAGAGAGTGGGATAGGTTTAATAACTACCCTATCCCAAACGCGTACCCTAACCCTAACCCCTACCTTAACCCTAACACATACACTAATCCTAACCCGTACCCTAAACCGAGCCCTAACCCTACCACTAACCCGAACCCTAACCGTAACCCATACCCTATGCCGTAACCGAACCCCTCCCCGAACCCGTACCCTAAACCTCACCCTAACCCTAACCCTAGGCTACCCTTGACTGCTTCTGCCTCCTATAGATTTCCTAAGCACTAGTGTTTTAAGGAACAGCTTAAAAAGAGAATCCTAATGTGATTTCTTTATAATTGGTGTGTTCCTTATCTTATCCTAGTGTCTAAACTCTTCTCCATGGCTGGACCCCCAAATAATATTCCTTTACGTGCTAAGGGGTATCTAGAGAGTGGGATAGGTTTAATAACTACCCTAACCCTAACGCGTACCCTAACCCTAAATCCTACTCTAACCCTAACACGTACCCTAATCCTAACGCGTACCCTAAACCGAGCCCTAACCCTAACACTAACCCTAACCCTAACCCATACCCTTTGCCGTACCCGAACCCCTCCCCGAACCCGTACCCTAAGCCGTACCCTAGTCTTAACCCTAAGCCTAACCCTAACACTAGGCTACCCTTCACTGCTTCTGCCTCCAATAGATTTCCTAAGCACTAGTGTTTTAATGAACAGCTTAAAAAGAGAATCCTAATGTGATTTCTTTATAATGTGCGTGTTCATTATCTTATCTTAGTGTCTAAACTCTTCTCCATTGCTGGCCCCTAAATAATATTCCTTTACGTGCTAAGGGGTATCTAGAGAGTGTGATGGGTTTAATAACTACCTTAACCCTAACGCGTACCCTAACCCTAACCCCTACCCTAACCCTAACACGTACTCTAATCCTAACCCGTACCCTAAACCGAGCCCTAACCCTACCACTAACCCTAACCCATACCCTACGCCGTACCCGAACCCCTCCCCGAACCCATACCCTAAGACGTACCCTAACGCTAACCCCCTCCCTAACCCTAACCCTACGCTACCCTTGACTGCTTCTGCCTCCAATAGATTTCTTAAGCACTAGTGTTTTAAGGAACAGCTTAAAAAGACAATCCTAATGTGATTTCTTTATAATGGGTGTGTTCCTTATCTTATCCTAGTGTCTAAACACTTCTCCATGGCTGGCCCCTAAATAATATTCCTATACGTGCTAAGGGGTGTCTAGAGAGTGGGATAGGTTTAATAACTACCTTAACCCTAACGCGTACCCTAACCCTAACCCCTACCCTAACCATAACATGTACCCTAATCCTAACCCGTACCCTAAACCGAGCCCTAACCCTAACCCTAACCCTAACACTAACACATACCCTACGCCGTACACGAACCCCTCCCCGAACCCGTATCCTAATCCGTACCCTATCCCTAAGCTACCCTTGACTGTTTCTGCCTCCAGTAGTTTTCCTAAGCAGTAGTGTTTTAAGGAACAGCTTAAAAAGAGAATCCTAATGTGATTTCTTTATAATGGGTGTGTTACTTATCTTATACTAGTGTCTAAATTCTTCTCCATGGCTGGAACCCCAAATAATATTCCTTTACGTGCTAAGGGGTATCTAGAGAGTGGGATAGGTTTAATAACTACCCTAACCCTAACGCGTACCCTAACCCTAACCCCTACCCTAACCCTAACACTTACCCTAATCCTAACCCATACCCTAAACCGAGCCCTACACCTAACACTAACCCTAACACTAACCCTAACCCATACCCTACGCCGTAACCGAAGCCCTCCCTGAACCCGTACCCTAACCCTCACACTAACCCTAACCCTATGCTACCCTTGACTGCTTCTGCCTCCTATAGATTTCCTAAGCACTAGTGTTTTAAGGAACAGCTTAAAAACAGAATCCTAATGTGACTTCTTTATAATGGGTGTATTCCTTAACTTATCCTAGTGTCTAAACTCTTCTCCATGGCTGGACCCCCAAATAATATTCCTTTACGTGCTAAGGGGTATCTAGAGATTGGGATAGGTTTAATAACTACCCTAATCCTAACGCGTACCCTAACCCTAACCCCTACCCTAACCCTAACACTAACCCTAACCCTAACCCTAACACATACCCTACGCCGTACACGAACCCCTCCCCGAACCCGTACCCTAAGCCGTACCCTAACCCTAACCCTAAGCCTAACCCTAACCCTAGCCTTCCATTGACTGCTTCTGCCTCCAATAGATTTCCTAAGCACTAGTGTTTTAAGGAACAGCTTAAAAAGAGAATCCTAATGTGATTTCTTTATAATGGGTGTGTTCCTTATCTTATCCTAGTGTCTAAACTCTTCTCCATGGCTGGACCCCCAAATAATATTCCTTTACGTGCTAAGGGGTATCTAGAGAGTGAGATAGCTTTAATAACTACCCTAACCCTAACGCGTACCCTAACCCTAACCCCTACTCTAACCCTAACGCGTACCCTAACCCTAACCCCTACACTAACCCTAACACATACCCTAATCCTAACCCGTAACCTAAACCGAGCCCTAACCCTACCACTAACCCTAACCCTAACCCATACACTACGCCGTACACGAACCCCTCCCCGAACCCGTATCCTAAGCCATACCCTAACCCTAAGCTACCCTTGACTGCTTCTGCCTCCAATAGTTTTCCTAATCACTAGTGTTTTAAGGAACAGCTTAAAAAGAGAATCCTAATGTGATTTCTTTATAATGGGTGTGTTCTTTTTCTTATCCTATTGTCTAAACTCTTCTCCATGGCTGGACCCCCAAATAATATTCCTTTATGTGTTAAGGGGTATCTAGAGAGTGGGATAGGTTTAATAACTACCCTAACCCTAACGCGTACCCTAACCCTAAATCCTACTCTAACCCTAACTCGTACCCTAATCCTAACACGTACCCTAAACCGAGCCCTAACCCTAACACTAACCCTAACCCTAACCCTAACCCATACCCTTTGCCGTACCTTAACCCCTCCCCGAACCCGTACCCTAAGCCGTACCCTAATCTTAACCCTAAGCCTAACCCTAACACTAGGCTACCCTTCACTGCTTCTGCCTCCAATAGATTTCCTAAGCACTAGTGTTTTAATGAACAGCTTAAAAAGAGAATCCTAATGTGATTTCTTTATAATGTGCGTGTTCATTATCTTATCCTAGTGTCTAAAGTCTTCTCCATGGCAGGCCCCTAAATAATATTACTATACGTGCTAAGGGGTATCTAGAGAGTGGGATAGGTTTAATAACTACCTTAACACTAATGCGTACCCTAACCCTAACCCCTACCCTAACCCTAACACGTACCCTAATCCTAACCCGTACCCTAAACCGAACCCTAAACCTAACACTAACCCTAACGCTAACCCTAACACATACCCTACGCCGTACACGAACCCCTCCCCGAACCCGTACCCTAAGCCGTACCCTAACCCTAACCCTAAGCCTAACCCTAACCCTAGGCTTCCATTGACTGCTTCTGCCTCCAATAGATTTCCTAAGCACTAGTGTTTTAAGGAACAGCTTAAAAAGAGAATCCTAATGTGATTTCTTTATAATGGGTGTGTTCCTTATCTTATCCTAGTGTCTAAACTCTTCTCCATGGCTGGACCCCCAAATAATATTCCTTTACGTGCTAAGGGGTATCTAGAGAGTGAGATAGCTTTAATAACTACCCTAACCCTAACGCGTACCCTAACCCTAACCCCTACTCTAACCCTAACGCGTACCCTAACCCTAACCCCTACACTAACCCTAACACATACCCTAATCCTAACCCGTAACCTAAACCGAGCCCTAACCCTACCACTAACCCTAACCCTAACCCATACACTACGCCGTACACGAACCCCTCCCCGAACCCGTATCCTAAGCCATACCCTAACCCTAAGCTACCCTTGACTGCTTCTGCCTCCAATAGTTTTCCTAATCACTAGTGTTTTAAGGAACAGCTTAAAAAGAGAATCCTAATGTGATTTCTTTATAATGGGTGTGTTCTTTTTCTTATCCTATTGTCTAAACTCTTCTCCATGGCTGGACCCCCAAATAATATTCCTTTATGTGTTAAGGGGTATCTAGAGAGTGGGATAGGTTTAATAACTACCCTAACCCTAACGCGTACCCTAACCCTAAATCCTACTCTAACCCTAACTCGTACCCTAATCCTAACACGTACCCTAAACCGAGCCCTAACCCTAACACTAACCCTAACCCTAACCCTAACCCATACCCTTTGCCGTACCTTAACCCCTCCCCGAACCCGTACCCTAAGCCGTACCCTAATCTTAACCCTAAGCCTAACCCTAACACTAGGCTACCCTTCACTGCTTCTGCCTCCAATAGATTTCCTAAGCACTAGTGTTTTAATGAACAGCTTAAAAAGAGAATCCTAATGTGATTTCTTTATAATGTGCGTGTTCATTATCTTATCCTAGTGTCTAAAGTCTTCTCCATGGCAGGCCCCTAAATAATATTACTATACGTGCTAAGGGGTATCTAGAGAGTGGGATAGGTTTAATAACTACCTTAACACTAATGCGTACCCTAACCCTAACCCCTACCCTAACCCTAACACGTACCCTAATCCTAACCCGTACCCTAAACCGAACCCTAAACCTAACACTAACCCTAACGCTAACCCTAACACATACCCTACGCCGTACACGAACCCCTCCCCGAACCCGTACCCTAAGCCGTACCCTAACCCTAACCCTAAGCCTAACCCTAACCCTAGGCTTCCATTGACTGCTTCTGCCTCCAATAGATTTCCTAAGCACTAGTGTTTTAAGGAACAGCTTAAAAAGAGAATCCTAATGTGATTTCTTTATAATGGGTGTGTTCCTTATCTTATCCTAGTGTCTAAACTCTTCTCCATGGCTGGACCCCCAAATAATATTCCTTTACGTGCTAAGGGGTATCTAGAGAGTGAGATAGCTTTAATAACTACCCTAACCCTAACGCGTACCCTAACCCTAACCCCTACTCTAACCCTAACGCGTACCCTAACCCTAACCCCTACACTAACCCTAACACATACCCTAATCCTAACCCGTAACCTAAACCGAGCCCTAACCCTACCACTAACCCTAACCCTAACCCATACACTACGCCGTACACGAACCCCTCCCCGAACCCGTATCCTAAGCCATACCCTAACCCTAAGCTACCCTTGACTGCTTCTGCCTCCAATAGTTTTCCTAATCACTAGTGTTTTAAGGAACAGCTTAAAAAGAGAATCCTAATGTGATTTCTTTATAATGGGTGTGTTCTTTTTCTTATCCTATTGTCTAAACTCTTCTCCATGGCTGGACCCCCAAATAATATTCCTTTATGTGTTAAGGGGTATCTAGAGAGTGGGATAGGTTTAATAACTACCCTAACCCTAACGCGTACCCTAACCCTAAATCCTACTCTAACCCTAACTCGTACCCTAATCCTAACACGTACCCTAAACCGAGCCCTAACCCTAACACTAACCCTAATCCTAACCCTAACCCATACCCTTTGCCGTACCTTAACCCCTCCCCGAACCCGTACCCTAAGCCGTACCCTAATCTTAACCCTAAGCCTAACCCTAACACTAGGCTACCCTTCACTGCTTCTGCCTCCAATAGATTTCCTAAGCACTAGTGTTTTAATGAACAGCTTAAAAAGAGAATCCTAATGTGATTTCTTTATAATGTGCGTGTTCATTATCTTATCCTAGTGTCTAAACTCTTCTCCATGGCTGGCCCCTAAATAATATTCCTTTACGTGCTAAGGGGTATCTAGAGAGTGTGATGGGTTTAATAACTACCTTAACCCTAACGCGTACCCTAACCCTAACCCCTACCCTAAACCTAACACGTACTCTAATCCTAACCCGTACCCTAAACCGAGCCCTAACCCTACCACTAACCCTAACCCATACCCTACGCCGTACCCGAACCCCTCCCCGAACCCATACCCTAAAACGTACCCTAACGCTAACCCCCTCCCTCTCCCTAACCCTACGCTACCCTTGACTGCTTCTGCCTCCGATAGATTTCTTAAGCACTAGTGTTTTAAGGAACAGCTTAAAAAGAGAATCCTAATGTGATTTCTTTATAATGGGTGTGTTCCTTATCTTATCCTAGTGTCTAAACACTTCTCCATGGCTGGCCCCTAAATAATATTCCTATACGTGCTAAGGGGTATCTAGAGAGTGGGATAGGTTTAATAACTACCTTAACCCTAACGCGTACCCTAACCCTAACCCCTACACTAACCATAACATGTACCCTAATCCTAACCCGTACCCTAAACCGAGCCCTAACCCTAACCCTAACCCTAACACTAACACATACCCTACGCCGTACACGAACCCCTCCCCGAACCCGTATCCTAATCCGTACCCTATCCCTAAGCTACCCTTGACTGTTTCTGCCTCCAGTAGTTTTCCTAAGCAGTAGTGTTTTAAGGAACAGCTTAAAAAGAGAATCCTAATGTGATTTCTTTATAATGGGTGTGTTACTTATCTTATACTAGTATCTAAATTCTTCTCCATGGCTGGACCCCCAAATAATATTCCTTTACGTGCTAAGGGGTATCTAGAGAGTGGGATAGGTTTAATAACTACCCTAACCCTAACGCGTACCCTAACCCTAACCCCTACCCTAACCCTAACACGTACCCTAATCCTAACCCATACCCTAAACCGAGCCCTACACCTAACACTAACCCTAACACTAACCCTAACCCATACCCTACGCCGTAACCGAAGCCCTCCCTGAACCCGTACCCTAACCCTCACACTAACCCTAACCCTAGGCTACCCTTGACTGCTTCTGCCTCCTATAGATTTCCTAAGCACTAGTGTTTTAAGGAACAGCTTAAAAACAGAATCCTAATGTGACTTCTTTATAATGGGTGTATTCCTTAACTTATCCTAGTGTCTAAACTCTTCTCCATGGCTGGACCCCCAAATAATATTCCTTTACGTGCTAAGGGGTATCTAGAGATTGGGATAGGTTTAATAACTACCCTAATCCTAACGCGTACCCTAACCCTAACCCCTACCCTAACCCAAACACGTGCCCTAATCCTAACCCGTACCCTAAAGCGAGCCCTAACCCTAACACTAACCCTAACCCTAACCCTAACACATACCCTACGCCGTACCCGAAACCCTCCCCGAACCCGTAACCTAAGCCGTACCCTAACCCTAACCCTAAGCCTAACCCTAACCCTAGGCTACCTTTGACTGCTTTTTCCTCCGATAGATTTCCTAAGCACTAGTGTTTTAAGGAACAGCTTAAAAAGAGAGTCCTAATGTGATTTCTTTATAATGGGTGTGTTCCTTATCTTATCCTAGTGTCTAAACTCTTCTCCATGGCTGGACCCCCAAATAATATTCCTTTACGTGCTAAGGGGTATCTAGAGAGTGAGATAGCTTTAATAACTACCCTAACCCTAACGCGTACCCTAACCCTAACCCCTACTCTAAACCTAACGCGTACACTAACCCTAACCCCTACCCTAAACCTAACACATACCCTAATCCTAACCCGTAACCTAAACCGAGCCCTAACCCTACCACTAACCCTAACCCTAACCCATACACTACGCCGTACACGAACCCCTCCCCGAACCCGTATCCTAAGCCATAACCTAACCCTAAGCTACCCTTGACTGCTTCTGCCTCCAATAGTTTTCCTAATCACTAGTGTTTTAAGGAACAGCTTAAAAAGAGAATCCTAATGTGATTTCTTTATAATGGGTGTGTTCTTTTTCTTATCCTATTGTCTAAACTCTTCTCCATGGCTGGACCCCCAAATAATATTCCTTTATGTGTTAAGGGGTATCTAGACAGTGGGATAGGTTTAATAACTACCCTAACCCTAACGCGTACACTAACCCTAAATCCTACTCTAACCCTAACACGTACCCTAATCCTAACACGTACCCTAAACCGAGCCCTAACCCTAACACTAACCCTAATCCTAACCCTAACCCATACCCTTTGCCGTACCTTAACCCCGCCCCGAACCCGTACCCTAAGCCGTACCCTAATCTTAACCCTAAGCCTAACCCTAACACTAGGCTACCCTTCACTGCTTCTGCCTCCAATAGATTTACTAAGCACTAGTGTTTTAATGAACAGCTTAAAAAGAGAATCCTAATGTGATTTCTTTATAATGTGTGTGTTCATTATCTTATCCTAGTGTCTAAACTCTTCTCCATGGTTGACCCTTAAATAATATTCCTTTACGTGCTAAGGGGTATCTAGAGAGTGGGATGGGTTTAATAACTACCTTAACCCTAACGCGTACCCTAACCCTAACCCCTAACCTAACCCTAACACATACTCTAATCCTAACCCGTACCCTAAACCGAGCCCTAAACCTATCCCTAACCCTAACCCTAACACATACACTACGCCGTACACAAACCCCTCCCCGAACCCGTATCCTAATCCGTACCCTATCCCTAAGCTACCCTCGACTGTTTCTGCCTCCAGTAGTTTTCCTAAGCACTAGTGTTTTAAGGAACAGCTTAAAAAGAGAATCCTAATGTGATTTCTTTATAATGGGTGTGTTCCTTATCTTATACTAGTGTCTAAACTCTTCTCCATGGCTGGACCCCCAAATAATATTCCTTTACGTGCTAAGGGGTATCTAGAGAGTGGGATAGGTTTAATAACTACCCTAACCCTAACGCGTACCCTAACCCTAACACCTACCCTAACCCTAACACGTACCCTAATCCTAACCTATACCCTAAACCGAGCCCTAAACCTAACACTAACCCTAACCCTAACCCATACCCTACGCCGTAACCGAAGCCCTCCCCGAACCCGTACCCTAAGCTGTACCCTAAGCCTAACCCTAACCCTAGGCTACCCTTGACGGCTTCTGCCTCCAATAGATTTCCTAAGAACTAGTGTTTTAAGGAACCGCTTAAAAAGAGAATCCTAATGTGATTTCTTTATAATGGGTGTGTTCCTTAACTTATCCTAGTGTCTAAACTCTTCTCCATGGCTGGACCCCCAAATAATATTCCTTTCCGTGCTAAGGGGTATCTAGAGAGTGGGATAGGTTTAATAACTACCCTAACCCAAACGCGTACCCTAACCCTAACCCCTACCTTAACCCTAACACATACCCTAATCCTAACCCGTACCCTAAACCGAGCCCTAACCCTACCACTAACCCGAACCCTAACCCTAACCCATACCCTATGCCGTAACCGAACCCCTCCCGGAACCCGTACCCTAAACCTCACCCTAACCCTAACCCTAGGCTACCCTTGACTGCTTCTGCCTCCTATAGATTTCCTAAGCACTAGTGTTTTAAGGAACAGCTTAAAAAGAGAATCCTAATGTGATTTCTTTATAATGGGTGTGTTCCTTATCTTATCCTAGTGTCTAAACTCTTCTCCATGGCTGGACCCCCAAATAATATTCCTTTACGTGCTAAGGGGTATCTAGAGAGTGGGATAGGTTTAATAACTACCCTAACCCTAACGCGTACCCTAACCCTAAATCCTACTCTAACCCTAACACGTACCCTAATCCTAACGCGTACCCTAAACCGAGCCCTAACCCTAACACTAACCCTAACACTAACCCATACCCTTTGCCGTACCCGAACCCCTCCCCGAACCCGTACCCTAAGCCGTACCCTAATCTTAACCCTAAGCCTAACCCTAACACTAGGCTACCCTTCACTGCTTCTGCCTCCAATAGATTTCCTAAGCACTAGTGTTTTAATGAACAGCTTAAAAAGAGAATCCTAATGTGATTTCTTTATAATGTGCGTGTTCATTATCTTATCCTAGTGTCTAAACTCTTCTCCATGGCTGGCCCCTAAATAATATTCCTTTACGTGCTAAGGGGTATCTAGAGAGTGGGATGGGTTTAATAACTACCTTAACCCTAACGCGTACCCTAACCCTAACCCCTACCCTAACCCTAACACGTACTCTAATCCTAACCCGTACCCTAAACCGAGCCCTAACCCTACCACTAACCCTAACCCATACCCTACGCCGTACCCGAACCCCTCCCCGAACCCATACCCTAAGACGTACCCTAACGCTAACCCCCTCCCTAACCCTAACCCTACGCTACCCTTGACTGCTTCTGCCTCCAATAGATTTCGTAAGCACTAGTGTTTTAAGGAACAGCTTAAAAAGAGAATCCTAATGTGATTTCTTTATAATGGGTGTGTTCCTTATCTTATCCTAGTGTCTAAACACTTCTCCATGGCTGGCCCCTAAATAATATTCCTATACGTGCTAAGGGGTATCTAGAGAGTGGGATAGGTTTAATAACTACCTTAACCCTAACGCGTACCCTAACCCTAACCCCTACCCTAACCATAACATGTACCCTAATCCTAACCCGTACCCTAAACCGAGCCCTAACCCTAACCCTAACCCTAACACTAACACATACCCTACGCCGTACACGAACCCCTCCCCGAACCCGTATCCTAATCCGTACCCTATCCCTAAGCTACCCTTGACTGTTTCTGCCTCCAGTAGTTTTCCTAAGCAGTAGTGTTTTAAGGAACAGCTTAAAAAGAGAATCCTAATGTGATTTCTTTATAATGGGTGTGTTACTTATCTTATACTAGTGTCTAAATTCTTCTCCATGGCTGGACCCCCAAATAATATTCCTTTACGTGCTAAGGGGTATCTAGAGAGTGGGATAGGTTTAATAACTACCCTAACCCTAACGCGTACCCTAACCCTAACCCCTACCCTAACCCTAACACGTACCCTAATCCTAACCCATACCCTAAACCGAGCCCTACACCTAACACTAACCCTAACACTAACCCTAACCCATACCCTACGCCGTAACCGAAGCCCTCCCCGAACCCGTACCCTAACCATCACACTAACCCTAACCCTAGGCTACCCTTGACTGCTTCTGCCTCCTATAGATTTCCTAAGCACTAGTGTTTTAAGGAACAGCTTAAAAAGAGAGTCCTAATGTGATTTCTTTATAATGGGTGTGTTCCTTATCTTATCCTAGTGTCTAAACTCTTCTCCATGGCTGGACCCCCAAATAATATTCCTTTACGTGCTAAGGGGTATCTAGAGAGTGAGATAGCTTTAATAACTACCCTAACCCTAACACGTACCCTAACCCTAACACATACCCTAATCCTAACCCGTAACCTAAACCGAGCCCTAACCCTACCACTAACCCTAACCCTAACCCATACACTACGCCGTACACGAACCCCTCCCCGAACCCGTATCCTAAGCCATACCCTAACCCTAAGCTACCCTTGACTGCTTCTGCCTCCAATACTTTTCCTAATCACTAGTGTTTTAAGGAACAGCTTAAAAAGAGAATCCTAATGTGATTTCTTTATAATGGGTGTGTTCTTTTTCTTATCCTATTGTCTAAACTCTTCTCCATGGCTGGACCCCCAAATAATATTCCTTTATGTGTTAAGGGGTATCTAGAGAGTGGGATAGGTTTAATAACTACCCTAACCCTAACGCGTACCCTAACCCTAACCCCTATCCTAACCCTAACACATACCCTAATCCTAACCCGTACCCTAAACCGAGCCCTAACCCTAACACTAACCCTAAACCTAACCCTAACACATACCCAACGCCGTACCCGAACCTCCCCCCGAACCCGTACCCTAAGCCGTACCCTAACCCTAACCCTCACCCTAACCCTAACCCTAGGCTTCCCTTCACTGCTTCTGCCTCCAATAGATTTCCTAAGCACTAGTGTTTTAAGGAACAGCTTAAAAAGATAATCCTAATGTGATTTCTTTATAATGGGTGTGTTCCTTATCTTATACTAGTGTCTAAACTCTTCTCCATGGCTGGACCCCCAAATAATGTTCCTTTACGTGCTAAGGGGTATCTAGAGAGTGGGATAGGTTTAATAACTACCCTAACCCTAACGCGTACCCTAACCCTAACCCCTACCCTAACCCTATAATGTAACTTAATCCTAACCCGTAACCTAAACCAAGCCCTAATCCTAACACTAACCCTAACCTAACCCATACCCTACGCCATACCTGAACCCCTCCCCGAACCCGTACCCTAAGCCGTACCCTAACCCTAACCCTAAGCCTAACCCTAAGCCTAGACTACCCTTGACTGCTTCTGCCTCCAATAGATTTCATTAGCACTAGTGTTTTAAGGAACAGCTTAAAAAGAGAATCCTAATGTGCTTTCTTTATAATGGGTGTGTTCCTTATCTTATCCTAGTGTCTAAACTCTTCTCCAAGGCTGGACCCCCAAATAATATTCCTTTATGTGCTAAGGGGTATCTAGAGAGTGGGATAGTTTTAATAACTACCCTAACCATAACGCGTAACCTAACCCTAACCCCTTCCCTGACCCTAACACGTACCCTAATCCTAACCCATACCCTAAACCGAGGCCTAAACCTAACACTAACCCTAACCCTAACCCTAACCCATACCCTACGCCGTACTCGAAGCCCTCCCCGAACCCGTACCCTAAGCCGTACCCTAAGCCTAACCCTAACCCTAGGCTACCCTTGACTGCTTCTGCCTGCAATAGATTTCCTAAACACTAGTGTTTTAAGGAACCGCTTAAAAAGAGAATCCTAATGTGATTTCTTTATAATGGGTGTGTTCCTTAACTTATCCTACAGTCTAAACTCTTCTCCATGGCTGGACCCCCAAATGATATTCCTTTCCGTGCTAAGGGGTATCTAGTGAGTGGGATAGGTTTAATAACTACCCTAACCCTAACGCGTACCCTAACCCTAACCCCTACCTTAACCCTAACACGTACCCTAATCCTAACCCGTACCCTAAACCGAGCCCTAACCCTACCATTAACCCGAACCCGAACCCTAACCCATAGCCTAAGCCGTAACCGAACCCCTCCCCGAACCCGTACCCTAACCCTCACCCTAACCCTAACCCTAGGCTACCCTTGACTGCTTCTGCCTCCAATAGATTTCCTAAGCACTAGTGTTTTAAGGAACAGCTTAAAAAGAGAATCCTAATGTGATTTCTTTATAATGGGTATGTTCCTTATCTTATCCTAGTGTCTAAACTTTTCTCCATGGATGGACCCCCAAATAATATTCCTTTACGTGCTAAGCGGTATCTAGAGATTGGGATAGGTTTAATAACTACCCTAATCCTAACGCGTACCCTAATCCTAACCCCTACCCTAACCCAAACACGTACCCTAATCCTAACCCGTACCCTAAACCGAGCCCTAACCCTATCACTAACCCTAACCCTAACCCTAACACATACCCTACGCCGTACCCGAACCCTTACCCTAAGCCGTACCCTAATCTTAACCCTAAGCCTAACCCTAACACTAGGCTACCCTTCACTGCTTCTGCCTCCAATAGATTTCCTAAGCACTAGTGTTTTAATGAACAGCTTAAAAAGAGAATCCTAATGTGATTTCTTTATAATGTGTGTGTTCATTATCTTATCCTAGTGTCTAAACTCTTCTCCATGGCTGGCCCCTAAGTAATATTCCTTTACGTGCTAAGGGGTACCTAGAGAGTGGGATGGGATTAATGACTACCTTAACCCTAACGCGTACCCTAACCCTAACCCCTACCCTAACCCTAACACGTACTCTAATCCTAACCCGTACCCTAAACCGAGCCCTAACCCTACCACTAACCCTAACCCATACCCTACGCCGTACCCGAACCCCTCCCCGAACCCATACCCTAAGACGTACCCTAACGCTAACCCCCTCCCTAACCCTAACCCTACGCTACCCTTGACTGCTTCTGCCTCCAATAGATTTCTTAAGCACTAGTGTTTTAAGGAACAGCTTAAAAAGAGAATCCTAATGTGATTTCTTTATAATGGGTGTGTTCCTTATCTTATCCTAGTGTCTAAACACTTCTCCATGGCTGGCCCCTAAATAATATTCCTATACGTGCTAAGGGGTATCTAGAGAGTGGGATAGGTTTAATAACTACCTTAACCCTAACGCGTACCCTAACCCTAACCCCTACCCTAACCATAACATGTACCCTAATCCTAACCCGTACCCTAAACCGAGCCCTAACCCTAACCCTAACCCTAACACTAACACATACCCTACGCCGTACACAAACCGCTCCCCGAAACCGTATCCTAATCCGTACCCTATCCCTAAGCTACCCTTGACTGTTTCTGCCTCCAGTAGTTTTCCTAAGCAGTAGTGTTTTAAGGAACAGCTTAAAAAGAGAATCCTAATGTGATTTCTTTATAATGGGTGTGTTACTTATCTTATACTAGTGTCTAAATTCTTCTCCATGGCTGGACCCCCACATAATATTCCTTTATGTGCTAAGGGGTATCTAGAGAGTGGGATAGGTTTAATAACTACCCTAACCCTAACGCGTACCCTAACCCTAACCCCTACCCTAACCCTAACACGTACCCTAATCCTAACCCATACCCTAAACCGAGCCCTACACCTAACACTAACCCTAACACTAACACTAACCCATACCCTACGCCGTAACCGAAGCCCTCCCCGAACCCGTACCCTAACCCTCACACTAACCCTAACCCTAGGCTACCCTTGACTGCTTCTGCCTCCTATAGATTTCCTAAGCACTAGTGTTTTAAGGAACAGCTTAAAAAGAGAGTCCTAATGTGATTTCTTTATAATGGGTGTGTTCCTAATCTTATCCTAGTGTCTAAACTCTTCTCCATGGCTGGACCCCCAAATAATATTCCTTTACGTGCTAAGGGGTATCTAGAGAGTGAGATAGCTTTAATAACTACCCTAACCCTAACGCGTAACCTAACCCTAACCCCTCCTCTAACCCTAACGCGTACCCTAACCCTAACCCCTACCCTAACCCTAACACATACCCTAATCCTAACCCGTAACCTAAACCGAGCCCTAACCCTACCACTAACCCTAACCCTAACCCATACACTACGCCGTACACGAACCCCTCCCCGAACCCGTATCCTAAGCCATACCCTAACCCTAAGCTACCCTTGACTGCTTCTGCCTCCAATAGTTTTCCTAATCACTAGTGTTTTAAGGAACAGCTTAAAAAGAGAATCCTAATGTGATTTCTTTATAATGGGTGTGTTCTTTTTCTTATCCTATTGTCTAAACGCTTCTCCATGGCTGGACCCCCAAATAATATTCCTTTATGTGTTAAGGGGTATCTAGAGAGTGGGATAGGTTTAATAACTACCCTAACCCTAACGCGTACCCTAACCCTAACCCCTATCCTAACCCTAACACATACCCTAATCCTAACCCGTACCCTAAACCGAGCCCTAACCCTAACACTAACCCTAACCCATACCCTACGCCGTACCCGAACCCCCCCCCGAACCGGTACCCTAAGCCGTACCCTAACCCTAACCCTCACCCTAACCCTAACCCTAGGCTTCCCTTCACTGCTTCTGCCTCCAATAGATTTCCTAAGCACTAGTGTTTTAAGGAACAGCTTAAAAAGATAATCCTAATGTGATTTCTTTATAATGGGTGTGTTCCTTATCTTATACTAGTGTCTAAACTCTTCTCCATGGCTGGACCCCCAAATAATGTTCCTTTACGTGCTAAGGGGTATCTAGAGAGTGGGATAGGTTTAATAACTACCCTAACCCTAACGCGTACCCTAACCCTAACCCCTACCCTAACCCTATAACGTAACTTAATCCTAACCCGTAACCTAAACCAAGCCCTAATCCTAACACTAACCCTAACCTAACCCATACCCTACGCCATACCTGAACCCCTCCCCGAACCCGTACCCTAAGCCGTACCCTAACCCTAACCCTAACCCTAACCCTAAGCCTAGACTACCCTTGACTGCTTCTGCCTCCAATAGATTTCATTAGCACTAGTGTTTTAAGGAACAGCTTAAAAAAAGAATCCTAATGTGCTTTCTTTATAATGGGTGTGTTCCTTATCTTATCCTAGTGTCTAAACTCTTCTCCAAGGCTGGACCCCCAAATAATATTCCTTTATGTGCTAAGGGGTATCTAGAGAGTGGGATAGGTTTAATATCTACCCTAACCATAACGCGTAACCTAACCCTAACCCCTACCCTGACCCTAACACGTACCCTAAGCCTAACCCATACCCTAAACCGAGGCCTAAACCTAACACTAACCCTAACCCTAACCCTAACCCATACCCTACGCCGTACTCGAAGCCCTCCCCGAACCCGTACCCTAAGCCGTACCCTAAGCCATACCCTAACCCTAAGCTACCCTTGACTGCTTCTGCCTCCAATAGTTTTCCTAATCACTAGTGTTTTAAGGAACCGCTTAAAAAGAGAATCCTAATGTGATTTCTTTATAATGGGTGTGTTCCTTAATTATCCTAGAGTCTAAACTCTTCTCCATGGCTGGACCCCCAAATGATATTCCTTTCCGTGCTAAGGGGTATCTAGTGAGTGGGATAGGTTTAATAACTACCCTAACCCTAACGCGTACCCTAACCCTAACCCCTACCTTAACCCTAACACGTACCCTAATCCTAACCCGTACCCTAAACCGAGCCCTAACACTACCATTAACCCGAACCCGAACCCTAACCCATAGCCTAAGCCGTAACCGAACCCCTCCCCGAACCCGTACCCTAACCCTCACCCTATCCCTAACCCTAGGCTACCCTTGACTGCTTCTGCCTCCAATAGATTTCCTAAGCACTAGTGTTTTAAGTAACAGCTTAAAAAGAGAATCCTAATGTGATTTTTTTATAATGGGTGTGTTCCTTAACTTATCCTAGTGTCTAAACTCTTCTCCATGGCTGGACCCCCAAATAATATTCCTTTACGTGCTAAGGGGTATCTAGAGATTGGGAAAGGTTTAATAACTACCCTAATCCTAACGCGTACCCTAATCCTAACCCCTACCCTAACCCAAACACGTACCCTAATCCTAACCCGTACCCTAAACCGAGCCCTAACCCTATAACTAACCCTAACCCTAACCCTAACACATACACTACGCCGTACCCGAAACCCTCCCCGAACCCTTACCCTAAGCCGTACCCTAGTCTTAACCCTAAGCCTAACCCTAACACTAGGCTACCCTTCACTGCTTCTGCCTCCAATAGATTTCCTAAGCACTAGTGTTTTAATGAACAGCTTAAAAAGAGAATCCTAATGTGATTTCTTTATAATGTGCGTGTTCATTATCTTATCTTAGTGTCTAAACTCTTCTCCATTGCTGGCCCCTAAATAATATTCCTTTACGTGCTAAGGGGTATCTAGAGAGTGTGATGGGTTTAATAACTACCTTAACCCTAACGCGTACCCTAACCCTAACCCCTACCCTAACCCTAACACGTACTCTAATCCTAACCCGTACCCTAAACCGAGCCCTAACCCTACCACTAACCCTAACCCATACCCTACGCCGTACCCGAACCCCTCCCCGAACCCATACCCTAAGACGTACCCTAACGCTAACCCCCTCCCTAACCCTAACCCTACGCTACCCTTGACTGCTTCTGCCTCCAATAGATTTCTTAAGCACTAGTGTTTTAAGGAACAGCTTAAAAAGAGAATCCTAATGTGATTTCTTTATAATGGGTGTGTTCCTTATCTTATCCTAGTGTCTAAACACTTCTCCATGGCTGGCCCCTAAATAATATTCCTATACGTGCTAAGGGGTATCTAGAGAGTGGGATAGGTTTAATAACTACCTTAACCCTAACGCGTACCCTAACCCTAACCCCTACCCTAACCATAACATGTACCCTAATCCTAACCCGTACCCTAAACCGAGCCCTAACCCTAACCCTAACCCTAACACTAACACATACCCTACGCCGTACACGAACCCCTCCCCGAACCCGTATCCTAATCCGTACCCTATCCCTAAGCTACCCTTGACTGTTTCTGCCTCCAGTAGTTTTCCTAAGCAGTAGTGTTTTAAGGAACAGCTTAAAAAGAGAATCCTAATGTGATTTCTTTATAATGGGTGTGTTACTTATCTTATACTAGTGTCTAAATTCTTCTCCATGGCTGGACCCCCAAATAATATTCCTTTACGTGCTAAGGGGTATCTAGAGAGTGGGATAGGTTTAATAACTACCCTAACCCTAACGCGTACCCTAACCCTAACCCCTACCCTAACCCTAACACGTACCCTAATCCTAACCCATACCCTAAACCGAGCCCTACACCTAACACTAACCCTAACACTAACCCTAACCCATACCCTACGCCGTAACCGAAGCCCTCCCTGAACCCGTACCCTAACCCTCACACTAACCCTAACCCTATGCTACCCTTGACTGCTTCTGCCTCCTATAGATTTCCTAAGCACTAGTGTTTTAAGGAACAGCTTAAAAACAGAATCCTAATGTGACTTCTTTATAATGGGTGTATTCCTTAACTTATCCTAGTGTCTAAACTCTTCTCCATGGCTGGACCCCCAAATAATATTCCTTTACGTGCTAAGGGGTATCTAGAGATTGGGATAGGTTTAATAACTACCCTAATCCTAACGCGTACCCTAACCCTAACCCCTACCCTAACCCTAACACTAACCCTAACCCTAACCCTAACACATACCCTACGCCGTACACGAACCCCTCCCCGAACCCGTACCCTAAGCCGTACCCTAACCCTAACCCTAAGCCTAACCCTAACCCTAGCCTTCCATTGACTGCTTCTGCCTCCAATAGATTTCCTAAGCACTAGTGTTTTAAGGAACAGCTTAAAAAGAGAATCCTAATGTGATTTCTTTATAATGGGTGTGTTCCTTATCTTATCCTAGTGTCTAAACTCTTCTCCATGGCTGGACCCCCAAATAATATTCCTTTACGTGCTAAGGGGTATCTAGAGAGTGAGATAGCTTTAATAACTACCCTAACCCTAACGCGTACCCTAACCCTAACCCCTACTCTAACCCTAACGCGTACCCTAACCCTAACCCCTACACTAACCCTAACACATACCCTAATCCTAACCCGTAACCTAAACCGAGCCCTAACCCTACCACTAACCCTAACCCTAACCCATACACTACGCCGTACACGAACCCCTCCCCGAACCCGTATCCAAAGCCATACCCTAACCCTAAGCTACCCTTGACTGCTTCTGCCTCCAATAGTTTTCCTAATCACTAGTGTTTTAAGGAACAGCTTAAAAAGAGAATCCTAATGTGATTTCTTTATAATGGGTGTGTTCTTTTTCTTATCCTATTGTCTAAACTCTTCTCCATGGCTGGACCCCCAAATAATATTCCTTTATGTGTTAAGGGGTATCTAGAGAGTGGGATAGGTTTAATAACTACCCTAACCCTAACGCGTACCCTAACCCTAAATCCTACTCTAACCCTAACTCGTACCCTAATCCTAACACGTACCCTAAACCGAGCCCTAACCCTAACACTAACCCTAACCCTAACCCTAACCCATACCCTTTGCCGTACCTTAACCCCTCCCCGAACCCGTACCCTAAGCCGTACCCTAATCTTAACCCTAAGCCTAACCCTAACACTAGGCTACCCTTCACTGCTTCTGCCTCCAATAGATTTCCTAAGCACTAGTGTTTTAATGAACAGCTTAAAAAGAGAATCCTAATGTGATTTCTTTATAATGTGCGTGTTCATTATCTTATCCTAGTGTCTAAAGTCTTCTCCATGGCAGGCCCCTAAATAATATTACTATACGTGCTAAGGGGTATCTAGAGAGTGGGATAGGTTTAATAACTACCTTAACACTAATGCGTACCCTAACCCTAACCCCTACCCTAACCCTAACACGTACCCTAATCCTAACCCGTACCCTAAACCGAACCCTAAACCTAACACTAACCCTAACGCTAACCCTAACACATACCCTACGCCGTACACGAACCCCTCCCCGAACCCGTACCCTAAGCCGTACCCTAACCCTAACCCTAAGCCTAACCCTAACCCTAGGCTTCCATTGACTGCTTCTGCCTCCAATAGATTTCCTAAGCACTAGTGTTTTAAGGAACAGCTTAAAAAGAGAATCCTAATGTGATTTCTTTATAATGGGTGTGTTCCTTATCTTATCCTAGTGTCTAAACTCTTCTCCATGGCTGGACCCCCAAATAATATTCCTTTACGTGCTAAGGGGTATCTAGAGAGTGAGATAGCTTTAATAACTACCCTAACCCTAACGCGTACCCTAACCCTAACCCCTACTCTAACCCTAACGCGTACCCTAACCCTAACCCCTACACTAACCCTAACACATACCCTAATCCTAACCCGTAACCTAAACCGAGCCCTAACCCTACCACTAACCCTAACCCTAACCCATTCACTACGCCGTACACGAACCCCTCCCCGAACCCGTATCCTAAGCCATACCCTAACCCTAAGCTACCCTTGACTGCTTCTGCCTCCAATAGTTTTCCTAATCACTAGTGTTTTAAGGAACAGCTTAAAAAGAGAATCCTAATGTGATTTCTTTATAATGGGTGTGTTCTTTTTCTTATCCTATTGTCTAAACTCTTCTCCATGGCTGGACCCCCAAATAATATTCCTTTATGTGTTAAGGGGTATCTAGAGAGTGGGATAGGTTTAATAACTACCCTAACCCTAACGCGTACCCTAACCCTAAATCCTACTCTAACCCTAACTCGTACCCTAATCCTAACACGTACCCTAAACCGAGCCCTAACCCTAACACTAACCCTAACCCTAACCCTAACCCATACCCTTTGCCGTACCTTAAACCCTCCCCGAACCCGTACCCTAAGCCGTACCCTAATCTTAACCCTAAGCCTAACCCTAACACTAGGCTACCCTTCACTGCTTCTGCCTCCAATAGATTTCCTAAGCACTAGTGTTTTAATGAACAGCTTAAAAAGAGAATCCTAATGTGATTTCTTTATAATGTGCGTGTTCATTATCTTATCCTAGTGTCTAAAGTCTTCTCCATGGCAGGCCCCTAAATAATATTACTATACGTGCTAAGGGGTATCTAGAGAGTGGGATAGGTTTAATAACTACCTTAACACTAATGCGTACCCTAACCCTAACCCCTACCCTAACCCTAACACGTACCCTAATCCTAACCCGTACCCTAAACCGAACCCTAAACCTAACACTAACCCTAACGCTAACCCTAACACATACCCTACGCCGTACACGAACCCCTCCCCGAACCCGTACCCTAAGCCGTACCCTAACCCTAACCCTAAGCCTAACCCTAACCCTAGGCTTCCATTGACTGCTTCTGCCTCCAATAGATTTCCTAAGCACTAGTGTTTTAAGGAACAGCTTAAAAAGAGAATCCTAATGTGATTTCTTTATAATGGGTGTGTTCCTTATCTTATCCTAGTGTCTAAACTCTTCTCCATGGCTGGACCCCCAAATAATATTCCTTTACGTGCTAAGGGGTATCTAGAGAGTGAGATAGCTTTAATAACTACCCTAACCCTAACGCGTACCCTAACCCTAACCCCTACTCTAACCCTAACGCGTACCCTAACCCTAACCCCTACACTAACCCTAACACATACCCTAATCCTAACCCGTAACCTAAACCGAGCCCTAACCCTACCACTAACCCTAACCCTAACCCATACACTACGCCGTACACGAACCCCTCCCCGAACCCGTATCCTAAGCCATACCCTAACCCTAAGCTACCCTTGACTGCTTCTGCCTCCAATAGTTTTCCTAATCACTAGTGTTTTAAGGAACAGCTTAAAAAGAGAATCCTAATGTGATTTCTTTATAATGGGTGTGTTCTTTTTCTTATCCTATTGTCTAAACTCTTCTCCATGGCTGGACCCCCAAATAATATTCCTTTATGTGTTAAGGGGTATCTAGAGAGTGGGATAGGTTTAATAACTACCCTAACCCTAACGCGTACCCTAACCCTAAATCCTACTCTAACCCTAACTCGTACCCTAATCCTAACACGTACCCTAAACCGAGCCCTAACCCTAACACTAACCCTAATCCTAACCCTAACCCATACCCTTTGCCGTACCTTAACCCCTCCCCGAACCCGTACCCTAAGCCGTACCCTAATCTTAACCCTAAGCCTAACCCTAACACTAGGCTACCCTTCACTGCTTCTGCCTCCAATAGATTTCCTAAGCACTAGTGTTTTAATGAACAGCTTAAAAAGAGAATCCTAATGTGATTTCTTTATAATGTGCGTGTTCATTATCTTATCCTAGTGTCTAAACTCTTCTCCATGGCTGGCCCCTAAATAATATTCCTTTACGTGCTAAGGGGTATCTAGAGAGTGTGATGGGTTTAATAACTACCTTAACCCTAACGCGTACCCTAACCCTAACCCCTACCCTAAACCTAACACGTACTCTAATCCTAACCCGTACCCTAAACCGAGCCCTAACCCTACCACTAACCCTAACCCATACCCTACGCCGTACCCGAACCCCTCCCCGAACCCATACCCTAAAACGTACCCTAACGCTAACCCCCTCCCTCTCCCTAACCCTACGCTACCCTTGACTGCTTCTGCCTCCGATAGATTTCTTAAGCACTAGTGTTTTAAGGAACAGCTTAAAAAGAGAATCCTAATGTGATTTCTTTATAATGGGTGTGTTCCTTATCTTATCCTAGTGTCTAAACACTTCTCCATGGCTGGCCCCTAAATAATATTCCTATACGTGCTAAGGGGTATCTAGAGAGTGGGATAGGTTTAATAACTACCTTAACCCTAACGCGTACCCTAACCCTAACCCCTACACTAACCATAACATGTACCCTAATCCTAACCCGTACCCTAAACCGAGCCCTAACCCTAACCCTAACCCTAACACTAACACATACCCTACGCCGTACACGAACCCCTCCCCGAACCCGTATCCTAATCCGTACCCTATCCCTAAGCTACCCTTGACTGTTTCTGCCTCCAGTAGTTTTCCTAAGCAGTAGTGTTTTAAGGAACAGCTTAAAAAGAGAATCCTAATGTGATTTCTTTATAATGGGTGTGTTACTTATCTTATACTAGTATCTAAATTCTTCTCCATGGCTGGACCCCCAAATAATATTCCTTTACGTGCTAAGGGGTATCTAGAGAGTGGGATAGGTTTAATAACTACCCTAACCCTAACGCGTACCCTAACCCTAACCCCTACCCTAACCCTAACACGTACCCTAATCCTAACCCATACCCTAAACCGAGCCCTACACCTAACACTAACCCTAACACTAACCCTAACCCATACCCTACGCCGTAACCGAAGCCCTCCCTGAACCCGTACCCTAACCCTCACACTAACCCTATCCCTAGGCTACCCTTGACTGCTTCTGCCTCCTATAGATTTCCTAAGCACTAGTGTTTTAAGGAACAGCTTAAAAACAGAATCCTAATGTGACTTCTTTATAATGGGTGTATTCCTTAACTTATCCTAGTGTCTAAACTCTTCTCCATGGCTGGACCCCCAAATAATATTCCTTTACGTGCTAAGGGGTATCTAGAGATTGGGATAGGTTTAATAACTACCCTAATCCTAACGCGTACCCTAACCCTAACCCCTACCCTAACCCAAACACGTGCCCTAATCCTAACCCGTACCCTAAAGCGAGCCCTAACCCTAACACTAACCCTAACCCTAACCCTAACACATACCCTACGCCGTACCCGAAACCCTCCCCGAACCCGTAACCTAAGCCGTACCCTAACCCTAACCCTAAGCCTAACCCTAACCCTAGGCTACCTTTGACTGCTTTTTCCTCCGATAGATTTCCTAAGCACTAGTGTTTTAAGGAACAGCTTAAAAAGAGAGTCCTAATGTGATTTCTTTATAATGGGTGTGTTCCTTATCTTATCCTAGTGTCTAAACTCTTCTCCATGGCTGGACCCCCAAATAATATTCCTTTACGTGCTAAGGGGTATCTAGAGAGTGAGATAGCTTTAATAACTACCCTAACCCTAACGCGTACCCTAACCCTAACCCCTACTCTAAACCTAACGCGTACCCTAACCCTAACCCCTACCCTAAACCTAACACATACCCTAATCCTAACCCGTAACCTAAACCGAGCCCTAACCCTACCACTAACCCTAACCCTAACCCATACACTACGCCGTACACGAACCCCTCCCCGAACCCGTATCCTAAGCCATAACCTAACCCTAAGCTACCCTTGACTGCTTCTGCCTCCAATAGTTTTCCTAATCACTAGTGTTTTAAGGAACAGCTTAAAAAGAGAATCCTAATGTGATTTCTTTATAATGGGTGTGTTCTTTTTCTTATCCTATTGTCTAAACTCTTCTCCATGGCTGGACCCCCAAATAATATTCCTTTATGTGTTAAGGGGTATCTACAGAGTGGGATAGGTTTAATAACTACCCTAACCCTAACGCGTACACTAACCCTAAATCCTACTCTAACCCTAACACGTACCCTAATCCTAACACGTACCCTAAACCGAGCCCTAACCCTAACACTAACCCTAATCCTAACCCTAACCCATACCCTTTGCCGTACCTTAACCCCGCCCCGAACCCGTACCCTAAGCCGTACCCTAATCTTAACCCTAAGCCTAACCCTAACACTAGGCTACCCTTCACTGCTTCTGCCTCCAATAGATTTACTAAGCACTAGTGTTTTAATGAACAGCTTAAAAAGAGAATCCTAATGTGATTTCTTTATAATGTGTGTGTTCATTATCTTATCCTAGTGTCTAAACTCTTCTCCATGGCTGACCCTTAAATAATATTCCTTTACGTGCTAAGGGGTATCTAGAGAGTGGGATGGGTTTAATAACTACCTTAACCCTAACGCGTACCCTAACCCTAACCCCTAACCTAACCCTAACACATACTCTAATCCTAACCCGTACCCTAAACCGAGCCCTAAACCTATCCCTAACCCTAACCCTAACACATACACTACGCCGTACACAAACCCCTCCCCGAACCCGTATCCTAATCCGTACCCTATCCCTAAGCTACCCTCGACTGTTTCTGCCTCCAGTAGTTTTCCTAAGCACTAGTGTTTTAAGGAACAGCTTAAAAAGAGAATCCTAATGTGATTTCTTTATAATGGGTGTGTTCCTTATCTTATACTAGTGTCTAAACTCTTCTCCATGGCTGGACCCCCAAATAATATTCCTTTACGTGCTAAGGGGTATCTAGAGAGTGGGATAGGTTTAATAACTACCCTAACCCTAACGCGTACCCTAACCCTAACACCTACCCTAACCCTAACACGTACCCTAATCCTAACCTATACCCTAAACCGAGCCCTAAACCTAACACTAACCCTAACCCTAACCCATACCCTACGCCGTAACCGAAGCCCTCCCCGAACCCGTACCCTAAGCTGTACCCTAAGCCTAACCCTAACCCTAGGCTACCCTTGACGGCTTCTGCCTCCAATAGATTTCCTAAGAACTAGTGTTTTAAGGAACCGCTTAAAAAGAGAATCCTAATGTGATTTCTTTATAATGGGTGTGTTCCTTAACTTATCCTAGTGTCTAAACTCTTCTCCATGGCTGGACCCCCAAATAATATTCCTTTCCGTGCTAAGGGGTATCTAGAGAGTGGGATAGGTTTAATAACTACCCTAACCCAAACGCGTACCCTAACCCTAACCCCTACCTTAACCCTAACACATACCCTAATCCTAACCCGTACCCTAAACCGAGCCCTAACCCTACCACTAACCCGAACCCTAACCCTAACCCATACCCTATGCCGTAACCGAACCCCTCCCGGAACCCGTACCCTAAACCTCACCCTAACCCTAACCCTAGGCTACCCTTGACTGCTTCTGCCTCCTATAGATTTCCTAAGCACTAGTGTTTTAAGGAACAGCTTAAAAAGAGAATCCTAATGTGATTTCTTTATAATGGGTGTGTTCCTTATCTTATCCTAGTGTCTAAACTCTTCTCCATGGCTGGACCCCCAAATAATATTCCTTTACGTGCTAAGGGGTATCTAGAGAGTGGGATAGGTTTAATAACTACCCTAACCCTAACGCGTACCCTAACCCTAAATCCTACTCTAACCCTAACACGTACCCTAATCCTAACGCGTACCCTAAACCGAGCCCTAACCCTAACACTAACCCTAACACTAACCCATACCCTTTGCCGTACCCGAACCCCTCCCCGAACCCGTACCCTAAGCCGTACCCTAATCTTAACCCTAAGCCTAACCCTAACACTAGGCTACCCTTCACTGCTTCTGCCTCCAATAGATTTCCTAAGCACTAGTGTTTTAATGAACAGCTTAAAAAGAGAATCCTAATGTGATTTCTTTATAATGTGCGTGTTCATTATCTTATCCTAGTGTCTAAACTCTTCTCCATGGCTGGCCCCTAAATAATATTCCTTTACGTGCTAAGGGGTATCTAGAGAGTGGGATGGGTTTAATAACTACCTTAACCCTAACGCGTACCCTAACCCTAACCCCTACCCTAACCCTAACACGTACTCTAATCCTAACCCGTACCCTAAACCGAGCCCTAACCCTACCACTAACCCTAACCCATACCCTACGCCGTACCCGAACCCCTCCCCGAACCCATACCCTAAGACGTACCCTAACGCTAACCCCCTCCCTAACCCTAACCCTACGCTACCCTTGACTGCTTCTGCCTCCAATAGATTTCGTAAGCACTAGTGTTTTAAGGAACAGCTTAAAAAGAGAATCCTAATGTGATTTCTTTATAATGGGTGTGTTCCTTATCTTATCCTAGTGTCTAAACACTTCTCCATGGCTGGCCCCTAAATAATATTCCTATACGTGCTAAGGGGTATCTAGAGAGTGGGATAGGTTTAATAACTACCTTAACCCTAACGCGTACCCTAACCCTAACCCCTACCCTAACCATAACATGTACCCTAATCCTAACCCGTACCCTAAACCGAGCCCTAACCCTAACCCTAACCCTAACACTAACACATACCCTACGCCGTACACGAACCCCTCCCCGAACCCGTATCCTAATCCGTACCCTATCCCTAAGCTACCCTTGACTGTTTCTGCCTCCAGTAGTTTTCCTAAGCAGTAGTGTTTTAAGGAACAGCTTAAAAAGAGAATCCTAATGTGATTTCTTTATAATGGGTGTGTTACTTATCTTATACTAGTGTCTAAATTCTTCTCCATGGCTGGACCCCCAAATAATATTCCTTTACGTGCTAAGGGGTATCTAGAGAGTGGGATAGGTTTAATAACTACCCTAACCCTAACGCGTACCCTAACCCTAACCCCTACCCTAACCCTAACACGTACCCTAATCCTAACCCATACCCTAAACCGAGCCCTACACCTAACACTAACCCTAACACTAACCCTAACCCATACCCTACGCCGTAACCGAAGCCCTCCCCGAACCCGTACCCTAACCATCACACTAACCCTAACCCTAGGCTACCCTTGACTGCTTCTGCCTCCTATAGATTTCCTAAGCACTAGTGTTTTAAGGAACAGCTTAAAAAGAGAGTCCTAATGTGATTTCTTTATAATGGGTGTGTTCCTTATCTTATCCTAGTGTCTAAACTCTTCTCCATGGCTGGACCCCCAAATAATATTCCTTTACGTGCTAAGGGGTATCTAGAGAGTGAGATAGCTTTAATAACTACCCTAACCCTAACACGTACCCTAACCCTAACACATACCCTAATCCTAACCCGTAACCTAAACCGAGCCCTAACCCTACCACTAACCCTAACCCTAACCCATACACTACGCCGTACACGAACCCCTCCCCGAACCCGTATCCTAAGCCATACCCTAACCCTAAGCTACCCTTGACTGCTTCTGCCTCCAATAGTTTTCCTAATCACTAGTGTTTTAAGGAACAGCTTAAAAAGAGAATCCTAATGTGATTTCTTTATAATGGGTGTGTTCTTTTTCTTATCCTATTGTCTAAACTCTTCTCCATGGCTGGACCCCCAAATAATATTCCTTTATGTGTTAAGGGGTATCTAGAGAGTGGGATAGGTTTAATAACTACCCTAACCCTAACGCGTACCCTAACCCTAAATCCTACTCTAACCCTAACTCGTACCCTAATCCTAACACGTACCCTAAACCGAGCCCTAACCCTAACACTAACCCTAATCCTAACCCTAACCCATACCCTTTGCCGTACCTTAACCCCTCCCCGAACCCGTACCCTAAGCCGTACCCTAATCTTAACCCTAAGCCTAACCCTAACACTAGGCTACCCTTCACTGCTTCTGCCTCCAATAGATTTCCTAAGCACTAGTGTTTTAATGAACAGCTTAAAAAGAGAATCCTAATGTGATTTCTTTATAATGTGCGTGTTCATTATCTTATCCTAGTGTCTAAACTCTTCTCCATGGCTGGCCCCTAAATAATATTCCTTTACGTGCTAAGGGGTATCTAGAGAGTGTGATGGGTTTAATAACTACCTTAACCCTAACGCGTACCCTAACCCTAACCCCTACCCTAAACCTAACACGTACTCTAATCCTAACCCGTACCCTAAACCGAGCCCTAACCCTACCACTAACCCTAACCCATACCCTACGCCGTACCCGAACCCCTCCCCGAACCCATACCCTAAAACGTACCCTAACGCTAACCCCCTCCCTCTCCCTAACCCTACGCTACCCTTGACTGCTTCTGCCTCCGATAGATTTCTTAAGCACTAGTGTTTTAAGGAACAGCTTAAAAAGAGAATCCTAATGTGATTTCTTTATAATGGGTGTGTTCCTTATCTTATCCTAGTGTCTAAACACTTCTCCATGGCTGGCCCCTAAATAATATTCCTATACGTGCTAAGGGGTATCTAGAGAGTGGGATAGGTTTAATAACTACCTTAACCCTAACGCGTACCCTAACCCTAACCCCTACACTAACCATAACATGTACCCTAATCCTAACCCGTACCCTAAACCGAGCCCTAACCCTAACCCTAACCCTAACACTAACACATACCCTACGCCGTACACGAACCCCTCCCCGAACCCGTATCCTAATCCGTACCCTATCCCTAAGCTACCCTTGACTGTTTCTGCCTCCAGTAGTTTTCCTAAGCAGTAGTGTTTTAAGGAACAGCTTAAAAAGAGAATCCTAATGTGATTTCTTTATAATGGGTGTGTTACTTATCTTATACTAGTATCTAAATTCTTCTCCATGGCTGGACCCCCAAATAATATTCCTTTACGTGCTAAGGGGTATCTAGAGAGTGGGATAGGTTTAATAACTACCCTAACCCTAACGCGTACCCTAACCCTAACCCCTACCCTAACCCTAACACGTACCCTAATCCTAACCCATACCCTAAACCGAGCCCTACACCTAACACTAACCCTAACACTAACCCTAACCCATACCCTACGCCGTAACCGAAGCCCTCCCTGAACCCGTACCCTAACCCTCACACTAACCCTATCCCTAGGCTACCCTTGACTGCTTCTGCCTCCTATAGATTTCCTAAGCACTAGTGTTTTAAGGAACAGCTTAAAAACAGAATCCTAATGTGACTTCTTTATAATGGGTGTATTCCTTAACTTATCCTAGTGTCTAAACTCTTCTCCATGGCTGGACCCCCAAATAATATTCCTTTACGTGCTAAGGGGTATCTAGAGATTGGGATAGGTTTAATAACTACCCTAATCCTAACGCGTACCCTAACCCTAACCCCTACCCTAACCCAAACACGTGCCCTAATCCTAACCCGTACCCTAAAGCGAGCCCTAACCCTAACACTAACCCTAACCCTAACCCTAACACATACCCTACGCCGTACCCGAAACCCTCCCCGAACCCGTAACCTAAGCCGTACCCTAACCCTAACCCTAAGCCTAACCCTAACCCTAGGCTACCTTTGACTGCTTTTTCCTCCGATAGATTTCCTAAGCACTAGTGTTTTAAGGAACAGCTTAAAAAGAGAGTCCTAATGTGATTTCTTTATAATGGGTGTGTTCCTTATCTTATCCTAGTGTCTAAACTCTTCTCCATGGCTGGACCCCCAAATAATATTCCTTTACGTGCTAAGGGGTATCTAGAGAGTGAGATAGCTTTAATAACTACCCTAACCCTAACGCGTACCCTAACCCTAACCCCTACTCTAAACCTAACGCGTACCCTAACCCTAACCCCTACCCTAAACCTAACACATACCCTAATCCTAACCCGTAACCTAAACCGAGCCCTAACCCTACCACTAACCCTAACCCTAACCCATACACTACGCCGTACACGAACCCCTCCCCGAACCCGTATCCTAAGCCATAACCTAACCCTAAGCTACCCTTGACTGCTTCTGCCTCCAATAGTTTTCCTAATCACTAGTGTTTTAAGGAACAGCTTAAAAAGAGAATCCTAATGTGATTTCTTTATAATGGGTGTGTTCTTTTTCTTATCCTATTGTCTAAACTCTTCTCCATGGCTGGACCCCCAAATAATATTCCTTTATGTGTTAAGGGGTATCTACAGAGTGGGATAGGTTTAATAACTACCCTAACCCTAACGCGTACACTAACCCTAAATCCTACTCTAACCCTAACACGTACCCTAATCCTAACACGTACCCTAAACCGAGCCCTAACCCTAACACTAACCCTAATCCTAACCCTAACCCATACCCTTTGCCGTACCTTAACCCCGCCCCGAACCCGTACCCTAAGCCGTACCCTAATCTTAACCCTAAGCCTAACCCTAACACTAGGCTACCCTTCACTGCTTCTGCCTCCAATAGATTTACTAAGCACTAGTGTTTTAATGAACAGCTTAAAAAGAGAATCCTAATGTGATTTCTTTATAATGTGTGTGTTCATTATCTTATCCTAGTGTCTAAACTCTTCTCCATGGCTGACCCTTAAATAATATTCCTTTACGTGCTAAGGGGTATCTAGAGAGTGGGATGGGTTTAATAACTACCTTAACCCTAACGCGTACCCTAACCCTAACCCCTAACCTAACCCTAACACATACTCTAATCCTAACCCGTACCCTAAACCGAGCCCTAAACCTATCCCTAACCCTAACCCTAACACATACACTACGCCGTACACAAACCCCTCCCCGAACCCGTATCCTAATCCGTACCCTATCCCTAAGCTACCCTCGACTGTTTCTGCCTCCAGTAGTTTTCCTAAGCACTAGTGTTTTAAGGAACAGCTTAAAAAGAGAATCCTAATGTGATTTCTTTATAATGGGTGTGTTCCTTATCTTATACTAGTGTCTAAACTCTTCTCCATGGCTGGACCCCCAAATAATATTCCTTTACGTGCTAAGGGGTATCTAGAGAGTGGGATAGGTTTAATAACTACCCTAACCCTAACGCGTACCCTAACCCTAACACCTACCCTAACCCTAACACGTACCCTAATCCTAACCTATACCCTAAACCGAGCCCTAAACCTAACACTAACCCTAACCCTAACCCATACCCTACGCCGTAACCGAAGCCCTCCCCGAACCCGTACCCTAAGCTGTACCCTAAGCCTAACCCTAACCCTAGGCTACCCTTGACGGCTTCTGCCTCCAATAGATTTCCTAAGAACTAGTGTTTTAAGGAACCGCTTAAAAAGAGAATCCTAATGTGATTTCTTTATAATGGGTGTGTTCCTTAACTTATCCTAGTGTCTAAACTCTTCTCCATGGCTGGACCCCCAAATAATATTCCTTTCCGTGCTAAGGGGTATCTAGAGAGTGGGATAGGTTTAATAACTACCCTAACCCAAACGCGTACCCTAACCCTAACCCCTACCTTAACCCTAACACATACCCTAATCCTAACCCGTACCCTAAACCGAGCCCTAACCCTACCACTAACCCGAACCCTAACCCTAACCCATACCCTATGCCGTAACCGAACCCCTCCCGGAACCCGTACCCTAAACCTCACCCTAACCCTAACCCTAGGCTACCCTTGACTGCTTCTGCCTCCTATAGATTTCCTAAGCACTAGTGTTTTAAGGAACAGCTTAAAAAGAGAATCCTAATGTGATTTCTTTATAATGGGTGTGTTCCTTATCTTATCCTAGTGTCTAAACTCTTCTCCATGGCTGGACCCCCAAATAATATTCCTTTACGTGCTAAGGGGTATCTAGAGAGTGGGATAGGTTTAATAACTACCCTAACCCTAACGCGTACCCTAACCCTAAATCCTACTCTAACCCTAACACGTACCCTAATCCTAACGCGTACCCTAAACCGAGCCCTAACCCTAACACTAACCCTAACACTAACCCATACCCTTTGCCGTACCCGAACCCCTCCCCGAACCCGTACCCTAAGCCGTACCCTAATCTTAACCCTAAGCCTAACCCTAACACTAGGCTACCCTTCACTGCTTCTGCCTCCAATAGATTTCCTAAGCACTAGTGTTTTAATGAACAGCTTAAAAAGAGAATCCTAATGTGATTTCTTTATAATGTGCGTGTTCATTATCTTATCCTAGTGTCTAAACTCTTCTCCATGGCTGGCCCCTAAATAATATTCCTTTACGTGCTAAGGGGTATCTAGAGAGTGGGATGGGTTTAATAACTACCTTAACCCTAACGCGTACCCTAACCCTAACCCCTACCCTAACCCTAACACGTACTCTAATCCTAACCCGTACCCTAAACCGAGCCCTAACCCTACCACTAACCCTAACCCATACCCTACGCCGTACCCGAACCCCTCCCCGAACCCATACCCTAAGACGTACCCTAACGCTAACCCCCTCCCTAACCCTAACCCTACGCTACCCTTGACTGCTTCTGCCTCCAATAGATTTCGTAAGCACTAGTGTTTTAAGGAACAGCTTAAAAAGAGAATCCTAATGTGATTTCTTTATAATGGGTGTGTTCCTTATCTTATCCTAGTGTCTAAACACTTCTCCATGGCTGGCCCCTAAATAATATTCCTATACGTGCTAATGGGTATCTAGAGAGTGGGATAGGTTTAATAACTACCTTAACCCTAACGCGTACCCTAACCCTAACCCCTACCCTAACCATAACATGTACCCTAATCCTAACCCGTACCCTAAACCGAGCCCTAACCCTAACCCTAACCCTAACACTAACACATACCCTACGCCGTACACGAACCCCTCCCCGAACCCGTATCCTAATCCGTACCCTATCCCTAAGCTACCCTTGACTGTTTCTGCCTCCAGTAGTTTTCCTAAGCAGTAGTGTTTTAAGGAACAGCTTAAAAAGAGAATCCTAATGTGATTTCTTTATAATGGGTGTGTTACTTATCTTATACTAGTGTCTAAATTCTTCTCCATGGCTGGACCCCCAAATAATATTCCTTTACGTGCTAAGGGGTATCTAGAGAGTGGGATAGGTTTAATAACTACCCTAACCCTAACGCGTACCCTAACCCTAACCCCTACCCTAACCCTAACACGTACCCTAATCCTAACCCATACCCTAAACCGAGCCCTACACCTAACACTAACCCTAACACTAACCCTAACCCATACCCTACGCCGTAACCGAAGCCCTCCCCGAACCCGTACCCTAACCATCACACTAACCCTAACCCTAGGCTACCCTTGACTGCTTCTGCCTCCTATAGATTTCCTAAGCACTAGTGTTTTAAGGAACAGCTTAAAAAGAGAGTCCTAATGTGATTTCTTTATAATGGGTGTGTTCCTTATCTTATCCTAGTGTCTAAACTCTTCTCCATGGCTGGACCCCCAAATAATATTCCTTTACGTGCTAAGGGGTATCTAGAGAGTGAGATAGCTTTAATAACTACCCTAACCCTAACACGTACCCTAACCCTAACACATACCCTAATCCTAACCCGTAACCTAAACCGAGCCCTAACCCTACCACTAACCCTAACCCTAACCCATACACTACGCCGTACACGAACCCCTCCCCGAACCCGTATCCTAAGCCATACCCTAACCCTAAGCTACCCTTGACTGCTTCTGCCTCCAATACTTTTCCTAATCACTAGTGTTTTAAGGAACAGCTTAAAAAGAGAATCCTAATGTGATTTCTTTATAATGGGTGTGTTCTTTTTCTTATCCTATTGTCTAAACTCTTCTCCATGGCTGGACCCCCAAATAATATTCCTTTATGTGTTAAGGGGTATCTAGAGAGTGGGATAGGTTTAATAACTACCCTAACCCTAACGCGTACCCTAACCCTAACCCCTATCCTAACCCTAACACATACCCTAATCCTAACCCGTACCCTAAACCGAGCCCTAACCCTAACACTAACCCTAAACCTAACCCTAACCCATACCCAACGCCGTACCCGAACCTCCCCCCGAACCCGTACCCTAAGCCGTACCCTAACCCTAACCCTCACCCTAACCCTAACCCTAGGCTTCCCTTCACTGCTTCTGCCTCCAATAGATTTCCTAAGCACTAGTGTTTTAAGGAACAGCTTAAAAAGATAATCCTAATGTGATTTCTTTATAATGGGTGTGTTCCTTATCTTATACTAGTGTCTAAACTCTTCTCCATGGCTGGACCCCCAAATAATGTTCCTTTACGTGCTAAGGGGTATCTAGAGAGTGGGATAGGTTTAATAACTACCCTAACCGTAACGCGTACCCTAACCCTAACCCCTACCCTAACCCTATAACGTAACTTAATCCTAACCCGTAACCTAAACCAAGCCCTAATCCTAACACTAACCCTAACCTAACCCATACCCTACGTCATACCTGAACCCCTCCCCGAACCCGTACCCTAAGCCGTACCCTAACCCTAACACTAAGCCTAACCCTAAGCCTAGACTACCCTTGACTGCTTCTGCCTCCAATAGATTTCATTAGCACTAGTGTTTTAAGGAACAGCTTAAAAAGAGAATCCTAATGTGCTTTCTTTATAATGGGTGTGTTCCTTATCTTATCCTAGTGTCTAAACTCTTCTCCAAGGCTGGACCCCCAAATAATATTCCTTTATGTGCTAAGGGGTATCTAGAGAGTGGGATAGGTTTAATAACTACCCTAACCATGACGCGTAACCTAACCCTAACCCCTACCCTGACCCTAACACGTACCCTAATCCTAACCCATACCCTAAACCGAGGCCTAAACCTAACACTAACCCTAACCCTAACCCTAACCCATACCCTACGCCGTACTCGAAGCCCTCCCCGAACCCGTACCCTAAGCCGTACCCTAAGCCTAACCCTAACCCTAGGCTACCCTTGACTGCTTCTGCCTGCAATAGATTTCCTAAGCACTAGTGTTTTCAGGAACCGCTTAAAAAGAGAATCCTAATGTGATTTCTTTATAATGGGTGTGTTCCTTAACTTATCCTACAGTCTAAACTCTTCTCCATGGCTGGACCCCCAAATGATATTCCTTTCCGTGCTACGGGGTATCTAGTGAGTGGGATAGGTTTAATAACTACCCTAACCCTAACGCGTACCCTAACCCTAACCCCTACCTTAACCCTAACACGTACCCTAATCCTAACCCGTACCCTAAACCGAGCCCTAACCCTACCATTAACCCGAACCCGAACCCTAACCCATAGCCTAAGCCGTAACCGAACCCCTCCCCGAACGCGTACCCTAACCCTCACCCTAACCCTAACCCTAGGCTACCCTTGACTGCTTCTGCCTCCAATAGATTTCCTAAGCACTAGTGTTTTAAGTAACAGCTTAAAAAGAGAATCCTAATGTGATTTCTTTATAATGGGTGTGTTCCTTAACTTATCCTAGTGTCTAAACTCTTCTCCATGGCTGGACCCCCAAATAATATTCCTTTACGTGCTAAGGGGTATCTAGAGATTGGGATAGGTTTAATAACTACCCTAATCCTAACGCGTACCCTAATCCTAACCCCTACCCTAACCCAAACACGTACCCTAATCCTAACCCGTACCCTAAACCGAGCCCTAACCCTATCACTAACCCTAACCCTAACCCTAACACATACCCTACGCCGTACCCGAAACCCTCCCCGAACCCGTACCCTAAGCCGTACCCTAATCTTAACCGTAAGCCTAACCCTAACACTAGGCTACCCTTCACTGCTTCTGCCTCCAATAGATTTCCTAAGCACTAGTGTTTTAATGAACAGCTTAAAAAGAGAATCCTAATGTGATTTCTTTATAATGTGTGTGTTCATTATCTTATCCTAGTGTCTAAACTCTTCTCCATGGCTGGCCCCTAAGTAATATTCCTTTACGTGCTAAGGGGTATCTAGAGAGTGGGATGGGTTTAATAACCACCTTAACCCTAACGCGTACCCTAACCCTAACCCCTACCCTAACCCTAACACGTACTCTAATCCTAACCCGTACCCTAAACCGAGCCCTAACCCTACCACTAACCCTAACCCATACCCTACGCCGTACCCGAACCCCTCCCCGAACCCATACCCTAAGACGTACCCTAACGCTAACCCCCTCCCTATCCCTAACCCTACGCTACCCTTGACTGCTTCTGCCTCCAATAGATTTCTTAAGCACTAGTGTTTTAAGGAACAGCTTAAAAAGAGAATCCTAATGTGATTTCTTTATAATGGGTGTGTTCCTTATCTTATCCTAGTGTCTAAACACTTCTCCATGGCTGGCCCCTAAATAATATTCCTATACGTGCTAAGGGGTATCTAGAGAGTGGGATAGGTTTAATAACTACCTTAACCCTAACGCGTACCCTAACCCTAACCCCTACCCTAACCATAACATGTACCCTAATCCTAACCCGTACCCTAAACCGAGCCCTAACCCTAACCCTAACCCTAACACTAACACATACCCTACGCCGTACACGAACCCCTCCCCGAACCCGTATCCTAATCCGTACCCTATCCCTAAGCTACCCTTGACTGTTTCTGCCTCCAGTAGTTTTCCTAAGCAGTAGTGTTTTAAGGAACAGCTTAAAAAGAGAATCCTAATGTGATTTCTTTATAATGGGTGTGTTACTTATCTTATACTAGTGTCTAAATTCTTCTCCATGGCTGGACCCCCAAATAATATTCCTTTACGTGCTAAGGGGTATCTAGAGAGTGGGATAGGTTTAATAACTACCCTAACCCTAACGCGTACCCTAACCCTAACCCCTACCCTAACCCTAACACGTACCCTAATCCTAACCCATACCCTAAACCGAGCCCTACACCTAACACTAACCCTAACACTAACCCTAACCCATACCCTACGCCGTAACCGAAGCCCTCCCCGAACCCGTACCCTAACCCTCACACTAACCCTAACCCTAGGCTACCCTTGACTGCTTCTGCCTCCTATAGATTTCCTAAGCACTAGTGTTTTAAGGAACAGCTTAAAAAGAGAGTCCTAATGTGATTTCTTTATAATGGGTGTGTTCCTTATCTTATCCTAGTGTCTAAACTCTTCTCCATGGCTGGACCCCCAAATAATATTCCTTTACGTGCTAAGGGGTATCTAGAGAGTGAGATAGCTTTAATAACTACCCTAACCCTAACGCGTACCCTAACCCTAACCCCTACTCTAACCCTAACGCGTACCCTAACCCTAACCCCTACCCTAACCATAACACATACCCTAATCCTAACCCGTAACCTAAACCGAGCCCTAACCCTACCACTAACCCTAACCCTAACCCATACACTACGCCGTACACGAACCCCTCCCCGAACCCGTATCCTAAGCCATACCCTAACCCTAAGCTACCCTTGACTGCTTCTGCCTCCCATAGTTTTCCTAATCACTAGTGTTTTAAGGAACAGCTTAAAAAGAGAATCCTAATGTGATTTCTTTATAATGGGTGTGTTCTTTTTCTTCTCCTATTGTCTAAACTCTTCTCCATGGCTGGACCCCCAAATAATATTCCTTTATGTGTTAAGGGGTATCTAGAGAGTGGGATAGGTTTAATAACTACCCTAACCCTAACGCGTACCCTAACCCTAACCCCTATCCTAACCCTAACACATACCCTAATCCTAACCCGTACCCTAAACCGAGCCCTAACCCTAACACTAACCCTAAACCTAACCCTAAACCATACCCTACGCCATACCCGAACCCCCCCCCGAACCCGTACCCTAAGCCGTACCCTAACCCTAACCCACACCCTAACCCTAACCCTAGGCTTCCCTTCACTGCTTCTGCCTCCAATAGATTTCCTAAGCACTAGTGTTTTAAGGAACAGCTTAAAAAGATAATCCTAATGTGATTTCTTTATAATGGGTGTGTACCTTATCTTATACTAGTGTCTAAACTCTTCTCCATGGCTGGACCCCCAAATAATGTTCCTTTACGTGCTAAGGGGTATCTAGAGAGTGGGATAGGTTTAATAACTACCCTAACCCTAACGCGTACCCTAACCCTAACCCCTACGCTAACCCTATAAGGTAACTTAATCCTAAACCGTAACCTAAACCAAGCCCTAATCCTAACACTAACCCTAACCTAACCCATACCCTACGCCATACCTGAACCCCTCCCCGAACCCGTACCCTAAGCCGCACCCTAACCCTAACCCTAAGCCTAACCCTAAGCCTAGACTACCCTTGACTGCTTCTGCCTCCAATAGATTTCATTAGCACTAGTGTTTTAAGGAACAGCTTAAAAAGAGAATCCTAATGTGCTTTCTTTATAATGGGTGTGTTCTTTTTCTTCTCCTATTGTCTAAACTCTTCTCCATGGCTGGACCCCCAAATAATATTCCTTTATGTGCTAAGGGGTATCTAGAGAGTGGGATAGGTTTAATAACTACCCTAACCATAACGCGTAACCTAACCCTAACCCCTACCCTGACCCTAACACGTACCCTAATCCTAACCCATACCCTAAACCGAGGCCTAAACCTAACACTAACCCTAACCCTAACCCTAACCCATACCCTACGCCGTACTCGAAGCCCTCCCCGAACCCGTACCCTAAGCCGTACCCTAAGCCAAACCCTAACCCTAGGCTACCCTTGACTGCTTCTGCCTGCAATAGATTTCCTAAGCACTAGTGTTTTAAGGAACCGCTTAAAAAGAGAATCCTAATGTGATTTCTTTATAATGGGTGTGTTCCTTATCTTATCCTAGTGTCTAAACTCTTCTCCATGGCTGGACCCCCAAATGATATTCCTTTCCGTGCTAAGGGGTATCTAGTGAGTGGGATAGGTTTAATAACTACCCTAACCCTAACGCGTACCCTAACCCTAACCCCTACCTTAAACCTAACACGTACCCTAATCCTAACCCGTACCCTAAACCGAGCCCTAACCCTACCATTAACCCGAACCCGAACCCTAACCCATACCCTAAGCCGTAACCGAACCCCTCCCCGAACCCGTACCCTAACCCTCGCCCTAAGCGTAACCCTAGGCTACCCTTGACTGCTTCTGCCTCCAATAGATTTCCTAAGCACTAGTGTTTTAAGTAACAGCTTAAAAAGAGAATCCTAATGTGATTTCTTTATAATGGGTGTGTTCCTTAACTTATCCTAGTGTCTAAACTCTTCTCCATGGCTGGACCCCCAAATAATATTCCTTTACGTGCTAAGGGGTATCTAGAGATTGGGATAGGTTTAATAACTACCCTAATCCTAACGCGTACCCTAATCCTAACCCCTACCCTAACCCAAACACGTACCCTAATCCTAACCCGTACCCTAAACCGAGCCCTAACCCTATCACTAACCCTAACCCTAACCCTAAAACATACCCTACGCCGTACCCGAAACCCTCCCCGAACCCGTACCCTAAGCCGTACCCTAATCTTAACCCTAAGCCTAACCCTAACACTAGGCTACCCTTCACTGCTTCTGCCTCCAATAGATTTCCTAAGCACTAGTGTTTTAATGAACAGCTTAAAAAGAGAATCCTAATGTGATTTCTTTATAATGTGTGTGTTCATTATCTTATCCTAGTGTCTAAACTCTTCTCCATGGCTGGCCCCTAAGTAATATTCCTTTACGTGCTAAGGGGTATCTAGAGAGTGGGATGGGTTTAATAACTACCTTAACCCTAACGCGTACCCTAACCCTAACCGCTACCCTAACCCTAACACGTACTCTAATCCTAACCCGTGCCCTAAACCGAGCCCTAACCCTACCACTAACCATAACCCATACCCTACGCCGTACCCGAACCCCTCCCCGAAACCATACCCTAAGCCGTACCCTAACCCTAACCCCCTCCCTAACCCTAACCCTACGCTACCCTTGACTGCTTCTGCCTCCAATAGATTTCCTAAGCACTAGTGTTTTAAGGAACAGCTTAAAAAGAGAATCCTAAAGTGATTTCTTTATAATGGGTCTGTTCCTTATATTATCCTAGTGTCTAAACTCTTCTCCATGGCTGGACCACCAAATAATATTCCTTTACGTGCTAAGGGGGATCTAGAGAGTGGGATAGGTTTAATAACTACCCTAATCCTTACGCGTACCCTAACCCTAACCCCTACCCTAACCCTATAACGTAACCTAATCCTAACCCGTACCCTAAACCGAGCCCTAACCCTAACCCTAACCTTAACACATACCCTACGCCGTACACGAACCCCTCCCCGAACCCGTATCCTAATCCGTACACTAACCCTAAGCTACCCTTGACTATTTCTGCCTCCAGTAGTTTTCCTAAGCACTAGTGTTTTAAGGAACAGCTTAAAAAGATAATCCTAATGTGATTTCTTTATAATGGGTGTGTTCCTTATCTTATACTAGAGTCTAAACTCTTCTCCATGCCTGGACCCCCAAATAATGTTCCTTTACGTGCTAAGGGGTATCTAGAGAGTGGGATAGGTTTAATAACTACCCTAACCCTAACGCGTACCCTAACCCTAACCCCTACCCTAACCCTATAACGTAACCTAATCCTAACCCGTAACCTAAATCAAGCCCTAATCCTAACACTAACCCTAACCTAACCCATACCCTACGCCATACCTGAACCCCTCCCCGAACCCGTACCCTAAGCCGCACCCTAACCCTAACCCTAAGCCTAACCCTAAGCCTAGGCTACCCTTGACTGCTTCTGCCTACAATAGATTTCATAAGCACTAGTGTTTTAAGGAACAGCTTAAAAAGAGAATCCTAATGTGCTTTCTTTATAATGGGTGTGTTCCTTATCTTATCCTAGTGTCTAAACTCTTCTCCATGGCTGGACCCCCAAATAATATTCCTTTATGTGCTAAGGGGTATCTAGAGAGTGGGATAGGTTTAATAACTACCCTAACCATAACGCGTAACCTAACGCTAACCCCTACCCTAACCCAAACACGTACCCTAATCCTAACCCGTACCCTAATCCGAGCCCTAACCCTAACACTAACCCTAACCCTAACCCTAACACATACCCTACGCCGTACCCGAAACCCTCCCCGAACCCGTAACCTAAGCCGTACCCTAACCCTAACCCTAAGCCTAACCCTAACCCTAGGCTACCCTTGAGTGCTTCTGCCTCCAATCGATTTCCTAAGCACTAGTGTTTTAAGGAACAGCTTAAAAAGAGAATCCTAACGTGATTTCTTTATAATGGGTGTGTTCCTTATCTTATCCTAGTGTCTAAACTCTTCTCCATGGCTGGACCCCCAAATAATATTCCTTTACGTGCTAAGGGGTATCTAGAGAGTGTGATAGGTTTAATAACTACCCTAACCCTAACGCGTACCCTAACCCTAAATCCTACTCTAACCCTAACACGTACCCTAATCCTAACACGTACCCTAAACCGAGCCCTAACCCTAACACTAACCCTAACCCTAACCCATACCTTTTGCCGTACCCGAACCCCTCCCCGAACCCGTACCCTAAGCCGTACCCTAATCTTAACCCTAAGCCTAACCCTAACACTAGGCTACCCTTCACTGCTTCTGCCTCCAATAGATTTACTAAGCACTAGTGTTTTAATGAACAGCTTAAAAAGAGAATCCTAATGTGATTTCTTTATAATGTGTGTGTTCGTTATCTTATCCTAGTGTCTAAACTCTTCTCCATGGCTGGCCCCTAAATAATATTCCTTTTCGTGCTAAGGGGTATCTAGAGAGTGTGATAGGTTTAATAACTACCCTAACCCTAACGCGTATCCTAACCCTAACCCCTACCCTAACCCTAACACGTACCCTAATCCTAACCCGTACCCTAAACCGAGCCCTAAACCTAACACTAACCCTAACCCTAACCCTAACACATACCCTACGCCGTACACGAACCCCTCCCCGAACCCGTACCCTAAGCAGTACCCTAACCCTAACCCTAAGCCTAACCCTATCCCTAGGCTTCCCTTGACTGCTTCTGCCTCCAATAGATTTCCTAAGCACTAGTGTTTTAAGGAACAGCTTAAAAAGAGAGTCCTAATGTGATTTCTTTATAATGGGTGTGTTCCTTATCTTATCCTAGTGTCTAAACTCTTCTCCATGGCTGGACTTCCAAATAATATTCCTTTACGTGCTAAGGGGTATCTAGAGAGTGAGATAGCTTTAATAACTACCCTAACCCTAACGCGTACCCTAACCCTAACCCCTACCCTAACCCTAACGCGTACCCTAACCCTAACCCCTACCCTAACTCTAACACATACCCTAATCCTAACCCGTACCCTAAACCGAGCCCTAACCCTACCACTAACCCGAACCCTAACCCTAACCCATACCCTATGCCATAACCGAACCCCTCCCCGAACCCGTACCCTAAACCTCACCCTAACCCTAACCCTAGGCTACCCTTGACTGCTTCTGCCTCCTATAGATTTCCTAAGCACTAGTGTTTTAAGGAACAGCTTAAAAAGAGAATCCTAATGTGATTTCTTTATAATGGGTGTGTTCCTTAACTTATCCTAGTGTCTAAACTCTTCTCCATGGCTGGACCCCCAAATAATATTCCTTTACGTGGTAAGGGGTATCTAGAGATTGGGATAGGTTTAATAACTACCCTAATCCTAACGCGTACCCTAACCCTAACCCCTACCCTAACCCAAACACGTACCCTAATCCTAACCCGTACCCTAAACCGAGCCCTAACCCTAACACTAACCCTAACCCTAACCCTAACACATACCCTACGCCGTACCCGAAACCCTCCTCGAACCCGTAACCTAAGCCGTACCCTAACCCTAACCCTAAGCCTAACCCTAACCCTAGGCTACCCTTGACTGCTTCTGCCTCCAATCGATTTCCTAAGCACTAGTGTTTTAAGGAACAGCTTAAAAAGAGAATCCTAATGTGATTTCTTTATAATGGGTGTGTTCCTTATCTTATCCTAGTGTCTAAACTCTTCTCCATGGCTGGACCCCCAAATAATATTCCTTCACGTGCTAAGGGGTATCTAGAGAGTGGGATAGGTTTAATAACTACCCTAACCCTAACGCGTACCCTAACCCTAAATCCTACTCTAACCCTAACACGTACCCTAATCCTAATGCGTACCCTAAACCGAGCCCTAACCCTAACACTAACCCTAACCCTAACCCTACCCCATACCCTTTGCCGTACCCGAACCCCTCCCCGAACCCTTACCCTAAGCCGTACCCTAATCTTAACCCTAAGCCTAACCCTAACACTAGGCTACCCTTCACTGCTTCTGCCTCCAATAGATTTCCTAAGTACTAGTGTTTTAATGAACAGCTTAAAAAGAGAATCCTAATGTGATTTCTTTATAAAGTGCGTGTTCATTATCTTATCCTAGTGTCTAAACTCTTCTCCATGGAAGGCCCCTAAATAATATTCCTTTACGTGCTAAGGGGTATCTAGAGAGTGTGATGGGTTTAATAACTACCTTAACCCTAACGCGTACCCTAACCCTAACCACTACCCTAACCCTAACACGTACTCTAATCCTAACCCGTACCCTAAACCGAGCCCTAACCCTACCACTAACCCTAACCCATACCCTACGCCGTACCCGAACCCCTCCCCGAACCCATACCCTAAGACGTACCCTAACGCTAACCCCCTCCCTAACCCTAACCCTACGCTACCCTTGACTGCTTCTGCCTCCAATAGATTTCCTAAGCAGTAGTGTTTTAAGGAACAGCTTAAAAAGAGAATCCTAATGTGATTTCTTTATAATGGGTGTGTTACTTATCTTATACTAGTGTCTAAATTCTTCTCCATGGCTGGACCCCCAAATAATATTCCTTTACGTGCTAAGGGGTATCTAGAGAGTGGGATAGGTTTAATAACTACCCTAACCCTAACGCGTACCCTAACCCTAACCCCTACCCTAACCCTAACACGTACCCTAATCCTAACCCATACACTAAACCCAGCCCTACACCTAACACTAACCCTAACACTAACCCTAACCCATACCCTACGCCGTAACCGAAGCCTTCCCCGAACCCGTACCCTAACCCTCACACTAACCCTAACCCTAGGATACCCTTGACTGCTTCTGCCTCCTATAGATTTCCTAAGCACTAGTGTTTTAAGGAACAGCTTAAAAAGAGAGTCCTAATGTGATTTTTTTATAATGGGTGTGTTCCTTATCTTATCCTAGTGTCTAAACTCTTCTCCATGGCTGGACCCCCAAATAATATTCCTTTACGTGCTAAGGGGTATCTAGAGAGTGAGATAGCTTTAATAACTACCATAACCCTAACGCGTACCCTAACCCTAACCCCTACTCTAACCCTAACGCGTACCCTAACCCTAACCCCTACCCTAACTCTAACACATACCCTAATCCTAACCCGTAACCTAAACCGAGCCCTAACCCTACCACTAACCCTAACCCTAACCCATACACTACGCCGTACACGAACCCCTCCCCGAACCCGTATCCTAAGCCATACCCTAACCCTAAGCTACCCTTGACTGCTTCTGCCTCCAATAGTTTTCCTAATCACTAGTGTTTTAAGGAACAGCTTAAAAAGAGAATCCTAATGTGATTTCTTTATAATGGGTGTGTTCTTTTTCTTATCCTATTGTCTAAACTCTTCTCCATGGCTGGACCCTCAAATAATATTCCTTTATGTGTTAAGGGGTATCTAGAGAGTGGGATAGGTTTAATAACTACCCTAACCCTAACGCGTACCCTAACCCTAACCCCTATCCTAACCCTAACACATAGCCTAATCCTAACCCGTACCCTAAACCGAGCCCTAACCCTAACACTAACCCTAAACCTAACCCTAACCCATACCCTACGCCGTACCCGAACCCCCCCCCGAACCCGTACCCTAAGCCGTACCCTAACCCTAACCCTCACCCTAACCCTAACCCTAGGCTTCCCTTCACTGCTTCTGCCTCCAATAGATTTCCTAAGCACTAGTGTTTTAAGGAACAGCTTAAAAAGATAATCCTAATGTGATTTCTTTATAATGGGTGTGTTCCTTATCTTATACTAGTGTCTAAACTCTTCTCCATGGCTGGACCCCCAAATAATGTTCCTTTACGTGCTAAGGGGTATCTAGAGAGTGGGATAGGTTTAATAACTACCCTAACCCTAACGCGTACCCTAACCCTAACCCCTACCCTAACCCTATAACGTAACTTAATCCTAACCCGTAACCTAAACCAAGCCCTAATCCTAACACTAACCCTAACCTAACCCATACCCTACGTCATACCTGAACCCCTCCCCGAACCCGTACCCTAAGCCGTACCCTAACCCTAACCCTAAGCCTAACCCTAAGCCTAGACTACCCTTGACTGCTTCTGCCTCCAATAGATTTCATTAGCACTAGTGTTTTAAGGAACAGCTTAAAAAGAGAATCCTAATGTGCTTTCTTTATAATGGGTGTGTTCCTTATCTTATCCTAGTGTCTAAACTCTTCTCCAAGGCTGGACCCCCAAATAATATTCCTTTATGTGCTAAGGGGTATCTAGAGAGTGGGATAGGTTTAATAACTACCCTAACAATGACGCGTAACCTAACCCTAACCCCTACCCTGACCCTAACACGTACCCTAATCCTAACCCATACCCTAAACCGAGGCCTAAACCTAACACTAACCCTAACCCTAACCCTAACCCATACCCTACGCCGTACTCGAAGCCCTCCCCGAACCCGTACCCTAAGCCGTACCCTAAGCCTAACCCTAACCCTAGGCTACCCTTGACTGCTTCTGCCTGCAATAGATTTCCTAAGCACTAGTGTTTTCAGGAACCGCTTAAAAAGAGAATCCTAATGTGATTTCTTTATAATGGGTGTGTTCCTTAACTTATCCTACAGTCTAAACTCTTCTCCATGGCTGGACCCCCAAATGATATTCCTTTCCGTGCTACGGGGTATCTAGTGAGTGGGATAGGTTTAATAACTACCCTAACCCTAACGCGTACCCTAACCCTAACCCCTACCTTAAGCCTAACACGTACCCTAATCCTAACCCGTACCCTAAACCGAGCCCTAACCCTACCATTAACCCGAACCCGAACCCTAACCCATAGCCTAAGCCGTAACCGAACCCCTCCCCGAACGCGTACCCTAACCCTCACCCTAACCCTAACCCTAGGCTACCCTTGACTGCTTCTGCCTCCAATAGATTTCCTAAGCACTAGTGTTTTAAGGAACAGCTTAAAAAGAGAATCCTAATGTGATTTCTTTATAATGGGTGTGTTCCTTAACTTATCCTAGTGTCTAAACTATTCTCCATGGCTGGACCCCCAAATAATATTCCTTTACGTGCTAAGGGGTATCTAGGGATTGGGATAGGTTTAATAACTACCCTAATCCTAACGCGTACCCTAACGCTAACCCCTACCCTAACCCAAACACGTACCCTAATCCTAACCCGTACCCTAATCCGAGCCCTAACCCTAACACTAACCCTAACCCTAACCCTAACACATACCCTACGCCGTACCCGAAACCCTCCCCGAACCCGTAACCTAAGCCGTACCCTAACCCTAACCCTAAGCCTAACCCTAACCCTAGGCTACCCTTGACTGCTTCTGCCTCCAATCGATTTCCTAAGCACTAGTGTTTTAAGGAACAGCTTAAAAAGAGAATCCTAATGTGATTTCTTTATAATGGGTGTGTTCCTTATCTTATCCTAGTGTCTAAACTCTTCTCCATGGCTGGACCCCCAAATAATATTCCTTTACGTGCTAAGGGGTATCTAGAGAGTGTGATAGGTTTAATAACTACCCTAACCCTAACGCGTACCCTAACCCTAAATCCTACTCTAACCCTAACACGTACCCTAATCCTAACACGTACCCTAAACCGAGCCCTAACCCTAACACTAACCCTAACCCTAACCCATACCTTTTGCCGTACCCGAACCCCTCCCCGAACCCGTACCCTAAGCCGTACCCTAATCTTAACCCTAAGCCTAACCCTAACACTAGGCTACCCTTCACTGCTTCTGCCTCCAATAGATTTACTAAGCACTAGTGTTTTAATGAACAGCTTAAAAAGAGAATCCTAAACTGATTTCTTTATAATGTGTGTGTTCATTATCTTATCCTAGTGTCTAAACTCTTCTCCATGGCTGGCCCCTAAATAATATTCCTTTTCGTGCTAAGGGGTATCTAGAGAGTGTGATAGGTTTAATAACTACCCTAACCCTAACGCGTACCCTAACCCTAACCCCTACCCTAACCCTAACACGTACCCTAATCCTAACCCGTACCCTAAACCGAGCCCTAAACCTAACACTAACCCTAACCCTAACCCTAACACATACCCTACGCCGTACACGAACCCCTCCCCGAACCCGTACCCTAAGCAGTACCCTAACCCTAACCCTAAGCCTAACCCTATCCCTAGGCTTCCCTTGACTGCTTCTGCCTCCAATAGATTTCCTAAGCACTAGTGTTTTAAGGAACAGCTTAAAAAGAGAGTCCTAATGTGATTTCTTTATAATGGGTGTGTTCCTTATCTTATCCTAGTGTCTAAACTCTTCTCCATGGCTGGACTTCCAAATAATATTCCTTTACGTGCTAAGGGGTATCTAGAGAGTGAGATAGCTTTAATAACTACCCTAACCCTAACGCGTACCCTAACCCTAACCCCTACCCTAACCCTAACGCGTACCCTAACCCTAACCCCTACCCTAACTCTAACACATACCCTAATCCTAACCCGTACCCTAAACCGAGCCCTAACCCTACCACTAACCCGAACCCTAACCCATACCTTTTGCCGTACCCGAACCCCTCCCCGAACCCGTACCCTAAGCCGTACCCTAATCTTAACCCTAAGCCTAACCCTAACACTAGGCTACCCTTCACTGCTTCTGCCTCCAATAGATTTACTAAGCACTAGTGTTTTAATGAACAGCTTAAAAAGAGAATCCTAATGTGATTTCTTTATAATGTGTGTGTTCATTATCTTATCCTAGTGTCTAAACTCTTCTCCATGGCTGGCCCCTAAATAATATTCCTTTTCGTGCTAAGGGGTATCTAGAGAGTGTGATAGGTTTAATAACTACCCTAACCCTAACGCGTACCCTAACCCTAACCCCTACCCTAACCCTAACACGTACCCTAATCCTAACCCGTACCCTAAACCGAGCCCTAAACCTAACACTAACCCTAACCCTAACCCTAACACATACCCTACGCCGTACACGAACCCCTCCCCGAACCCGTACCCTAAGCAGTACCCTAACCCTAACCCTAAGCCTAACCCTATCCCTAGGCTTCCCTTGACTGCTTCTGCCTCCAATAGATTTCCTAAGCACTAGTGTTTTAAGGAACAGCTTAAAAAGAGAGTCCTAATGTGATTTCTTTATAATGGGTGTGTTCCTTATCTTATCCTAGTGTCTAAACTCTTCTCCATGGCTGGACTTCCAAATAATATTCCTTTACGTGCTAAGGGGTATCTAGAGAGTGAGATAGCTTTAATAACTACCCTAACCCTAACGCGTACCCTAACCCTAACCCCTACCCTAACCCTAACGCGTACCCTAACCCTAACCCCTACCCTAACTCTAACACATACCCTAATCCTAACCCGTACCCTAAACCGAGCCCTAACCCTACCACTAACCCGAACCCTAACCCATACCTTTTGCCGTACCCGAACCCCTCCCCGAACCCGTACCCTAAGCCGTACCCTAATCTTAACCCTAAGCCTAACCCTAACACTAGGCTACCCTTCACTGCTTCTGCCTCCAATAGATTTACTAAGCACTAGTGTTTTAATGAACAGCTTAAAAAGAGAATCCTAATGTGATTTCTTTATAATGTGTGTGTTCATTATCTTATCCTAGTGTCTAAACTCTTCTCCATGGCTGGCCCCTAAATAATATTCCTTTTCGTGCTAAGGGGTATCTAGAGAGTGTGATAGGTTTAATAACTACCCTAACCCTAACGCGTACCCTAACCCTAACCCCTACCCTAACCCTAACACGTACCCTAATCCTAACCCGTACCCTAAACCGAGCCCTAAACCTAACACTAACCCTAACCCTAACCCTAACACATACCCTACGCCGTACACGAACCCCTCCCCGAACCCGTACCCTAAGCAGTACCCTAACCCTAACCCTAAGCCTAACCCTATCCCTAGGCTTCCCTTGACTGCTTCTGCCTCCAATAGATTTCCTAAGCACTAGTGTTTTAAGGAACAGCTTAAAAAGAGAGTCCTAATGTGATTTCTTTATAATGGGTGTGTTCCTTATCTTATCCTAGTGTCTAAACTCTTCTCCATGGCTGGACTTCCAAATAATATTCCTTTACGTGCTAAGGGGTATCTAGAGAGTGAGATAGCTTTAATAACTACCCTAACCCTAACCCCTACCCTAACCCTAACGCGTACCCTAACCCTAACCCCTACCCTAACTCTAACACATACCCTAATCCTAACCCGTACCCTAAACCGAGCCCTAACCCTACCACTAACCCGAACCCTAACCCTAACCCATACCCTATGCCGTAACCGAACCCCTCCCCGAACCCGTACCCTAAACCTCACCCTAACCCTAACCCTAGGCTACCCTTGACTGCTTCTGCCTGCAATAGATTTCCTAAGCACTAGTGTTTTAAGGAACCGCTTAAAAAGAGAATCCTAATGTGATTTCTTTATAATGGGTGTGTTCCTTAACTTATCCTAGTGTCTAAACTCTTCTCCATGGCTGGACCCCCAAATGATATTCCTTTCCGTGCTAAGGGGTATCTAGAGAGTGGGATAGGTTTAATAACTACCCTAACCCTAACGCGTACCCTAACCCTAACCCCTACCTTAACCCTAACACGTACCCTAATCCTAACCCGTACCCTAAACCGAGCCCTAACCGTACCATTAACCCGAACCCGAACCCTAACCCATACCCTAAGCCGTAACCGAACCCCTCCCCGAACCCGTGCCCTAACCCTCACCCTAACCCTAACCCTAGGCTACCCTTGACTGCTTCTGCCTCCAATAGATTTCCTAAGCACTAGTGTTTTAATGAACAGCTTCAAAAGAGAATCCTAATGTGATTTCTTTATAATGGGTGTGTTCCTTAACTTATCCTAGTGTCTAAACTATTCTCCATGGCTGGACCCCCAAATAATATTCCTTTACGTGCTAAGGGGTATCTAGGGATTGGGATAGGTTTAATAACTACCCTAATCCTAACGCGTACCCTAACGCTAACCCCTACCCTAACCCAAACACGTACCCTAATCCTAACCCGTACCCTAATCCGAGCCCTAACCCTAACACTAACCCTAACCCTAACCCTAACACATACCCTACGCCGTACCCGAAACCCTCCCCAAACCCGTAACCTAAGCCGTACCCTAACCCTAACCCTAAGCCTAACCCTAACCCTAGGCTACCCTTGACTGCTTCTGCCTCCAATCGATTTCCTAAGCACTAGTGTTTTAAGGAACAGCTCAAAAAGAGAATCCTAATGTGATTTCTTTATAATGGGTGTGTTCCTTATCTTATCCTAGTGTCTAAACTCTTCTCCATGGCTGGACCCCCAAATAATATTCCTTTACGTGCTAAGGGGTATCTAGAGAGTGTGATAGGTTTAATAACTACCCTAACCCTAACGCGTACCCTAACCCTAAATCCTACTCTAACCCTAACACGTACCCTAATCCTAACACGTACCCTAAACCGAGCCCTAACCCTAACACTAACCCTAACCCTAACCCATACCTTTTGCCGTACCCGAACCCCTCCCCGAACCCGTACCCTAAGCCGTACCCTAATCTTAACCCTAAGCCTAACCCTAACACTAGGCTACCCTTCACTGCTTCTGCCTCCAATAGATTTACTAAGCACTAGTGTTTTAATGAACAGCTTAAAAAGAAAATCCTAAACTGATTTCTTTATAATGTGTGTGTTCATTATCTTATCCTAGTGTCTAAACTCTTCTCCATGGCTGGCCACTAAATAATATTCCTTTTCGTGCTAAGGGGTATCTAGAGAGTGTGATAGGTTTAATAACTACCCTAACCCTAACGCGTACCCTAACCCTAACCCCTACCCTAACCCTAACACGTACCCTAATCCTAACCCGTACCCTAAACCGAGCCCTAAACCTAACACTAACCCTAACCCTAACCCTAACACATACCCTACGCCGTACACGAACCCCTCCCCGAACCCGTACCCTAAGCAGTACCCTAACCCTAACCCTAAGCCTAACCCTATCCCTAGGCTTCCCTTGACTGCTTCTGCCTCCAATAGATTTCCTAAGCACTAGTGTTTTAAGGAACAGCTTAAAAAGAGAGTCCTAATGTGATTTCTTTATAATGGGTGTGTTCCTTATCTTATCCTAGTGTCTAAACTCTTCTCCATGGCTGGACTTCCAAATAATATTCCTTTACGTGCTAAGGGGTATCTAGAGAGTGAGATAGCTTTAATAACTACCCTAACCCTAACGCGTACCCTAACCCTAACCCCTACCCTAACCCTAACGCGTACCCTAACCCTAACCCCTACCCTAACTCTAACACATACCCTAATCCTAACCCGTACCCTAAACCGAGCCCTAACCCTACCACTAACCCGAACCCTAACCCATACCTTTTGCCGTACCCGAACCCCTCCCCGAACCCGTACCCTAAGCCGTACCCTAATCTTAACCCTAAGCCTAACCCTAACACTAGGCTACCCTTCACTGCTTCTGCCTCCAATAGATTTACTAAGCACTAGTGTTTTAATGAACAGCTTAAAAAGAGAATCCTAATGTGATTTCTTTATAATGTGTGTGTTCATTATCTTATCCTAGTGTCTAAACTCTTCTCCATGGCTGGCCCCTAAATAATATTCCTTTTCGTGCTAAGGGGTATCTAGAGAGTGTGATAGGTTTAATAACTACCCTAACCCTAACGCGTACCCTAACCCTAACCCCTACCCTAACCCTAACACGTACCCTAATCCTAACCCGTACCCTAAACCGAGCCCTAAACCTAACACTAACCCTAACACTAACCCTAACACATACCCTACGCCGTACACGAACCCCTCCCCGAACCCGTACCCTAAGCAGTACCCTAACCCTAACCCTAAGCCTAACCCTATCCCTAGGCTTCCCTTGACTGCTTCTGCCTCCAATAGATTTCCTAAGCACTAGTGTTTTAAGGAACAGCTTAAAAAGAGAGTCCTAATGTGATTTCTTTATAATGGGTGTGTTCCTTATCTTATCCTAGTGTCTAAACTCTTCTCCATGGCTGGACTTCCAAATAATATTCCTTTACGTGCTAAGGGGTATCTAGAGAGTGAGATAGCTTTAATAACTACCCTAACCCTAACGCGTACCCTAACCCTAACCCCTACCCTAACCCTAACGCGTACCCTAACCCTAACCCCTACCCTAACTCTAACACATACCCTAATCCTAACCCGTACCCTAAACCGAGCCCTAACCCTACCACTAACCCGAACCCTAACCCATACCTTTTGCCGTACCCGAACCCCTCCCCGAACCCGTACCCTAAGCCGTACCCTAATCTTAACCCTAAGCCTAACCCTAACACTAGGCTACCCTTCACTGCTTCTGCCTCCAATAGATTTACTAAGCACTAGTGTTTTAATGAACAGCTTAAAAAGAGAATCCTAATGTGATTTCTTTATAATGTGTGTGTTCATTATCTTATCCTAGTGTCTAAACTCTTCTCCATGGCTGGCCCCTAAATAATATTCCTTTTCGTGCTAAGGGGTATCTAGAGAGTGTGATAGGTTTAATAACTACCCTAACCCTAACGCGTACCCTAACCCTAACCCCTACCCTAACCCTAACACGTACCCTAATCCTAACCCGTACCCTAAACCGAGCCCTAAACCTAACACTAACCCTAACCCTAACCCTAACACATACCCTACGCCGTACACGAACCCCTCCCCGAACCCGTACCCTAAGCAGTACCCTAACCCTAACCCTAAGCCTAACCCTATCCCTAGGCTTCCCTTGACTGCTTCTGCCTCCAATAGATTTCCTAAGCACTAGTGTTTTAAGGAACAGCTTAAAAAGAGAGTCCTAATGTGATTTCTTTATAATGGGTGTGTTCCTTATCTTATCCTAGTGTCTAAACTCTTCTCCATGGCTGGACTTCCAAATAATATTCCTTTACGTGCTAAGGGGTATCTAGAGAGTGAGATAGCTTTAATAACTACCCTAACCCTAACCCCTACCCTAACCCTAACGCGTACCCTAACCCTAACCCCTACCCTAACTCTAACACATACCCTAATCCTAACCCGTACCCTAAACCGAGCCCTAACCCTACCACTAACCCGAACCCTAACCCTAACCCATACCCTATGCCGTAACCGAACCCCTCCCCGAACCCGTACCCTAAACCTCACCCTAACCCTAACCCTAGGCTACCCTTGACTGCTTCTGCCTCCTATAGATTTCCTAAGCACTAGTGTTTTAAGGAACAGCTTAAAAAGAGAATCCTAATGTGATTTCTTTATAATGGGTGTGTTCCTTAACTTATCCTAGTGTCTAAACTCTTCTCCATGGCTGGACCCCCAAATGATATTCCTTTCCGTGCTAAGGGGTATCTAGAGAGTGGGATAGGTTTAATAACTACCCTAACCCTAATGCGTACCCTAACCCTAACCCCTACCTTAACCCTAACACGTACCTTAATCCTAACCCGTACCCTAAACCGAGCCCTAACCGTACCATTAACCCGAACCCGAACCCTAACCCATACCCTAAGCCGTAACCGAACCCCTCCCCGAACCCGTGCCCTAACCCTCACCCTAACCCTAACCCTAGGCTACCCTTGACTGCTTCTGCCTCCAATAGATTTCCTAAGCACTAGTGTTTTAAGGAGCAGCTTAAAAAGAGAATCCTAATGTGATTTCTTTATAATGGGTGTGTTCCTTAACTTATCCTAGTGTCTAAACTCTTCTCCATGGCTGGACCCCCAAATAATATTCCTTTACGTGCTAAGGGGTATCTAGGGATTGGGATAGGTTTAATAACTACCCTAATCCTAACGCGTACCCTAACCCTAACCCCTACCCTAACCCAAACACGTACCCTAATCCTAACCCGTACCCTAATCCGAGCCCTAACCCTAACACTAACCCTAACCCTAACCCTAACACATACCCTACGCCGTACCCGAAACCCTCCCCGAACCCGTAACCTAAGCCGTACCCTAACCCTAACCCTAAGCCTAACCCTAACCCTAGGCTACCCTTGACTGCTTCTGCCTCCAATCGATTTCCTAAGCACTAGTGTTTTAAGGAACAGCTTAAAAAGAGAATCCTAATGTGATTTCTTTATAATGGGTGTGTTCCTTATCTTATCCTAGTGTCTAAACTCTTCTCCATGGCTGGACCCCCAAATAATATTCCTTTACGTGCTAAGGGGTATCTAGAGAGTGTGATAGGTTTAATAACTACCCTAACCCTAACGCGTACCCTAACCCTAAATCCTACTCTAACCCTAACACGTACCCTAATCCTAACACGTACCCTAAACCGAGCCCTAACCCTAACACTAACCCTAACCCTAACCCATACCTTTTGCCGTACCCGAACCCCTCCCCGAACCCGTACCCTAAGCCGTACCCTAATCTTAACCCTAAGCCTAACCCTAACACTAGGCTACCCTTCACTGCTTCTGCCTCCAATAGATTTACTAAGCACTAGTGTTTTAATGAACAGCTTAAAAAGAGAATCCTAATGTGATTTCTTTATAATGTGTGTGTTCATTATCTTATCCTAGTGTCTAAACTCTTCTCCATGGCTGGCCCCTAAATAATATTCCTTTTCGTGCTAAGGGGTATCTAGAGAGTGTGATAGGTTTAATAACTACCCTAACCCTAACGCGTACCCTAACCCTAACCCCTACCCTAACCCTAACACGTACCCTAATCCTAACCCGTACCCTAAACCGAGCCCTAAACCTAACACTAACCCTAACCCTAACACATACCCTACACCGTACACGAACCCCTCCCCGAACCCGTACCCTAAGCAGTACCCTAACCCTAACCCTAAGCCTAACCCTATCCCTAGGCTTCCCTTGACTGCTTCTGCCTCCAATAGATTTCCTAAGCACTAGTGTTTTAAGGAACAGCTTAAAAAGAGAATTCTAATGTGATTTCTTTATAATGGGTGTGTTCCTTATCTTATCCTAGTGTCTAAACTCTTCTCCATTCCTGGACCCCCAAATAATATTCCTTTACGTGCTAAGGGGTATGTAGAGAGTGGGATAGGTTTAATAACTACCCTAACCCTAATGCGTACCCTAAACCTAACCCCTACCCTAAACTTAACACGTACCATAATCCTAACCCGTACCCTAAACCGAGCCCTAACCATACCACTAAGCCTAAACCTAACCCATACACTACACCGTACACGAACCCCTCCCGAACCTGTATCCTAAGCCGTACCCTAACCCTAAGCTACCTTTGTCTGCTTCTGCCTCCAATAGATTTCCTAAGCACTAGTATTTTAAGGAGCCACTTAAAAAGAGAATCCTAACGTGATTTCTTTATAATGGGTGTGTTCCTTATCTGATCCTAGTGTCTAAACTCTTCTCCATGGCTGGACCCCCAAATAATATTCCTTTACGTGCTAAGGGGTATCTAGAGAGTGGGATAGGTTTAATAACTACCCTAATACTAACGCGTACCCTAACCATAACACCAACCCTAAACCTAACACGTACCCTAATCCTAACCCGTACCATAAACCGAGCCCTAACCCTACCACTAACCCTAACCCTAACCCATACCCTACACCGTACACGAACCCCTCCCCGAAACCGTATCCTAAGCCGTACTCTAACCCTAAGCTACCCTTGACTGCTTCTGCCTCCAATACATTTCCTAATCACTAGTGTTATAAGTATCAGGTTAAAAAGAGAATCCTAATGTGATTTCTTTATAATGGGTGTGTTCCTTATCTTATGCTAGTGTCTAATCTCTTCTCCATGGCTGGACCCCCAAATAATATTCCTTTACGTGCTAAGGGGTATCTAGAGCGTGGGATAGGTTTAATAACTACCCTAACCCTAACGCGTACCCTAAGCCTAACACGTTCCCTAATCCTAACCCGTACCCTAAACCGAGCCCTAACCCTAACACTAACCCTAACCCTAACCCTAACGCATACCCTTCGCCGTACCCGAACCCCTCCCCGAACCCGTACCCTTAGCCGTACCCTAACCCTAACCCTAAGCCTAACCCTAACCCTAGGCTATCCTTGACTGCTTCTGCCTCCAATAGATTTCCTAAGCACTAGTGTTTTAAGTAACAGCTTAAAAAGAGAATCCTAAAGTGATTTCTTTATAATGGGTCTGTTCCTTATATTATCCTAGTGTCTAAACTCTTCTCCATGGCTGGACCACCAAATAATATTCCTTTACGTGCTAAGGGGGATCTAGAGAGTGGGATAGGTTTAATAACTACCCTAATCCTTACGCGTACCCTAACCCTAACCCCTACCCTAACCCTATAACGTAACCTAATCCTAACCCGTACCCTAAACCGAGCCCTAACCCTAACCCTAACCTTAACACATACCCTACGCCGTACACGAACCCCTCCCCAAACCCGTATCCTAATCCGTACACTAACCCTAAGCTACCCTTGACTGTTTCTGCCTCCAGTAGTTTTCCTAAGCACTACTGTTTTAAGGAACAGCTTAAAAAGAGAATCCTAATGTGATTTCTTTATAATGGGTGTGTTCCTTATCTTATCCTAGTGTCTAAACTCTTCTCCATGGCTGGACCCCCAAATAATATTCCTTTACGTGCTAAGGGGTATCTAGAGAGTGTGATAGGTTTAATAACTACCCTAACCCTAACGCGTACCCTAACCCTAAATCCTACTCTAACCCTAACACGTACCCTAATCCTAACACGTACCCTAAATCGAGCCCTAACCCTAACACTAACCCTAACCCTAACCCATACCTTTTGCCGTACCCGAACCCCTCCCCGAACCCGTACCCTAAGCCGTACCCTAATCTTAACCCTAAGCCTAACCCTAACACTAGGCTACCCTTCACTGCTTCTGCCTCCAATAGATTTACTAAGCACTAGTGTTTTAATGAACAGCTTAAAAAGAGAATCCTAATGTGATTTCTTTATAATGTGTGTGTTCATTATCTTATCCTAGTGTCTAAACTCTTCTCCATGGCTGGCCCCTAAATAATATTCCTTTTCGTGCTAAGGGGTATCTAGAGAGTGTGATAGGTTTAATAACTACCCTAACCCTAACGCGTACCCTAACCCTAACCCCTACCCTAACCCTAACACGTACCCTAATCCTAACCCGTACCCTAAACCGAGCCCTAAACCTAACACTAACCCTAACCCTAACCCAAACACATACCCTACGCCGTACACGAACCCCTCCCCGAACCCGTACCCTAAGCAGTACCCTAACCCTAACCCTAAGCCTAACCCTATCCCTAGGCTTCCCTTGACTGCTTCTGCCTCCAATAGATTTCCTAAGCACTAGTGTTTTAAGGAACAGCTGAAAAAGAGAGTCCTAATGTGATTTCTTTATAATGGGTGTGTTCCTTATCTTATCCTAGTGTCTAAACTCTTCTCCATGGCTGGACTTCCAAATAATATTCCTTTACGTGCTAAGGGGTATCTAGAGAGTGAGATAGCTTTAATAACTACCCTAACCCTAACGCGTACCCTAACCCTAACCCCTACCCTAACCCTAACGCGTACCCTAACCCTAACCCCTACCCTAACTCTAACACATACCCTAATCCTAACCCGTACCCTAAACCGAGCCCTAACCCTACCACTAACCCGAACCCTAACCCTAACCCATACCCTATGCCGTAACCGAACCCCTCCCCGAACCCGTACCCTAAACCTCACCCTAACCCTAACCCTAGGCTACCCTTGACTGCTTCTGCCTCCTATAGATTTCCTAAGCACTAGTGTTTTAAGGAACAGCTTAAAAAGACAATCCTAATGTGATTTCTTTATAATGGGTGTGTTCCTTAACTTATCCTAGTGCCTAAACTCTTCTCCATGGCTGGACCCCCAAATAATATTCCTTTACGTGCTAAGGGGTATCTAGAGATTGGGATAGGTTTAATAACTACCCTAATCCTAACGCGTACCCTAACCCTAACCCCTACCCTAACCCAAACACGTACCCTAATCCTAACCCGTACCCTAAACCGAGCCCTAACCCTAACACTAACCCTAACCCTAACCCTAACACATACCCTACGCCGTACCCGAAACCCTCCCCGAACCCGTAACCTATGCCGTACCCTAACCCTAACCCTAAGCCTAACCCTAACCCTAGGCTACCCTTGACTGCTTCTGCCTCCAATCGATTTCCTAAGCACTAGTGTTTTAAGGAACAGCTTAAAAAGAGAATCCTAATGTGATTTCTTTATAATGGGTGTGTTCCTTATCTTATCCTAGTGTCTAAACTTTTCTCCATGGATGGACCCACAAATAATATTCCTTTATTCCTAAGGGGTATCTAGAGAGTGGGATAGGTTTAATAACTACCCTAAAACTAACGCACACCCTAACCCTAACCCCTACACAACCGAAACACGTACCATAATCCTAACCCGTACCCTAAACCGAGCCCTAACCCTAACACAAACCATAACACTAACCCTAACCCATACCCTACGCCGTACAAGAAGCCCTCCTCGAAAGAGTACCTTAAGCCGAACCCTAACCCTAACCCTCACCCTAACCCTAACCCTAGGCTACCCTTGACTGCTTCTGCCTCCAATAGATTTCCTAAGCACTAGTGTTTTAAGGAACAGCTTAAAAAGAGAATCCTAATGTGATTTCTTTATAATGGGTGTGTTCCTTAACTTATCCTAGTGTCTAAACTCTTCTCCATGGCTGGACCCCCAAATAATATTCCTTTACGTGCTAAGGGGTATGTAGAGAGTGGGATAGGTTTAATAACTACCCTAACCCTAATGCGTACCCTAAACCTAACCCCTACCCTAAACTTAACACGTACCATAATCCTAACCCGTACCCTAAACCGAGCCCTAACCATACCACTAAGCCTAAACCTAACCCATACACTACACCGTACACGAACCCCTCCCGAACCTGTATCCTAAGCCGTACCCTAACCCTAAGCTACCTTTGTCTGCTTCTGCCTCCAATAGATTTCCTAAGCACTAGTATTTTAAGGAGCCACTTAAAAAGAGAATCCTAACGTGATTTCTTTATAATGGGTGTGTTCCTTATCTGATCCTAGTGTCTAAACTCTTCTCCATGGCTGGACCCCCAAATAATATTCCTTTACGTGCTAAGGGGTATCTAGAGAGTGGGATAGGTTTAATAACTACCCTAATACTAACGCGTACCCTAACCATAACCCCAACCCTAAACCTAACACGTACCCTAATCCTAACCCGTACCATAAACCGAGCCCTAACCCTACCACTAACCCTAACCCTAACCCATACCCTACACCGTACACGAACCCCTCCCCGAAACCGTATCCTAAGCCGTACTCTAACCCTAAACTACCCTTGACTGCTTCTGCCTCCAATACATTTCCTAATCACTAGTGTTATAAGTATCAGGTTAAAAAGAGAATCCTAATGTGATTTCTTTATAATGGGTGTGTTCCTTATCTTATGCTAGTGTCTAATCTCTTCTCCATGGCTGGACCCCCAAATAATATTCCTTTACGTGCTAAGGGGTATCTAGAGCGTGGGATAGGTTTAATAACTACCCTAACCCTAACGCGTACCCTAAGCCTAACACGTTCCCTAATCCTAACCCGTACCCTAAACCGAGCCCTAACCCTAACACTAACCCTAACCCTAACCCTAACGCATACCCTTCGCCGTACCCGAACCCCTCCCCGAACCCGTACCCTTAGCCGTACCCTAACCCTAACCCTAAGCCTAACCCTAACCCTAGGCTATCCTTGACTGCTTCTGCCTCCAATAGATTTCCTAAGCACTAGTGTTTTAAGTAACAGCTTAAAAAGAGAATCCTAAAGTGATTTCTTTATAATGGGTCTGTTCCTTATATTATCCTAGTGTCTAAACTCTTCTCCATGGCTGGACCACCAAATAATATTCCTTTACGTGCTAAGGGGGATCTAGAGAGTGGGATAGGTTTAATAACTACCCTAATCCTTACGCGTACCCTAACCCTAACCCCTACCCTAACCCTATAACGTAACCTAATCCTAACCCGTACCCTAAACCGAGCCCTAACCCTAACCCTAACCTTAACACATACCCTACGCCGTACACGAACCCCTCCCCGAACCCGTATCCTAATCCGTACACTAACCCTAAGCTACCCTTGACTGTTTCTGCCTCCAGTAGTTTTCCTAAGCACTAGTGTTTTAAGGAACAGCTTAAAAAGATAATCCTAATGTGATTTCTTTATAATGGGTGTGTTCCTTATCTTATACTAGTGTCTAAACTCTTCTCCATGCCTGGACCCCCAAATAATGTTCCTTTACGTGCTAAGGGGTATCTAGAGAGTGGGATAGGTTTAATAACTACCCTAACCCTAACGCGTACCCTAACCCTAACCCCTACCCTAACCCTATAACGTAACCTAATCCTAACCCGTAACCTAAATCAAGCCCTAATCCTAACACTAACCCTAACCTAACCCATACCCTACGCCATACCTGAACCCCTCCCCGAACCCGTACCCTAAGCCGCACCCTAACCCTAACCCTAAGCCTAACCCTAAGCCTAGGCTACCCTTGACTGCTTCTGCCTCCAATAGATTTCCTAAGCACTAGTGTTTTAAGGAACCGCTTAAAAAGAGAATCCTAATGTGATTTCTTTATAATGGGTGTGTTCCTTATCTTATCCTAGTGTCTAAACTCTTCTCCATGGCTGGACCCCCAAATGATATTCCTTTCCGTGCTAAGGGGTATCTAGAGAGTGGGATAGGTTTAATAACTACCCTAACCCTAACGCGTACCCTAACCCTAACCCCTACCTTAACCCTAACACGTACCCTAATCCTAACCCGTACCCTAAACCGAGCCCTAACCGTACCATTAACCCGAACCCGAACCCTAACCCATACCCTAAGCCGTAACCGAACCCCTCCCCGAACCCGTGCCCTAACCCTCACCCTAACCCTAACCCTAGGCTACCCTTGACTGCTTCTGCCTCCAATAGATTTCCTAAGAACTAGTGTTTTAAGGAACAGCTTAAAAAGAGAATCCTAATGTGATTTCTTTATAATGGGTGTGTTCCTTAACTTATCCTAGTGTCTAAACTCTTCTCCATGGCTGGACCCCCAAATAATATTCCTTTACGTGCTAAGGGGTATCTAGGGATTGGGATAGGTTTAATAACTACCCTAATCCTAACGCGTACCCTAACCCTAACCCCTACCCTAACCCAAACACGTACCCTAATCCTAACCCGTACCCTAATCCGAGCCCTAACCCTAACACTAACCCTAACCCTAACCCTAACACATACCCTACGCCGTACCCGAAACCCTCCCCGAACCCGTAACCTAAGCCGTACCCTAACCCTAACCCTAAGCCTAACCCTAACCCTAGGCTACCCTTGACTGCTTCTGCCTCCAATCGATTTCCTAAGCACTAGTGTTTTAAGGAACAGCTTAAAAAGAGAATCCTAATGTGATTTCTTTATAATGGGTGTGTTCCTTATCTTATCCTAGTGTCTAAACTCTTCTCCATGGCTGGACCCCCAAATAATATTCCTTTACGTGCTAAGGGGTATCTAGAGAGTGTGATAGGTTTAATAACTACCCTAACCCTAACGCGTACCCTAACCCTAAATCCTACTCTAACCCTAACACGTACCCTAATCCTAACACGTACCCTAAACCGAGCCCTAACCCTAACACTAACCCTAACCCTAACCCATACCTTTTGCCGTACCCGAACCCCTCCCCGAACCCGTACCCTAAGCCGTACCCTAATCTTAACCCTAAGCCTAACCCTAACACTAGGCTACCCTTCACTGCTTCTGCCTCCAATAGATTTACTAAGCACTAGTGTTTTAATGAACAGCTTAAAAAGAGAATCCTAATGTGATTTCTTTATAATGTTTGTGTTCATTATCTTATCCTAGTGTCTAAACTCTTCTCCATGGCTGGCCCCTAAATAATATTCCTTTTCGTGCTAAGGGGTATCTAGAGAGTGTGATAGGTTTAATAACTACCCTAACCCTAACGCGTACCCTAACCCTAACCCCTACCCTAACCCTAACACGTACCCTAATCCTAACCCGTACCCTAAACCGAGCCCTAAACCTAACACTAACCCTAACCCTAACCCTAACACATACCCTACGCCGTACACGAACCCCTCCCCGAACCCGTACCCTAAGCAGTACCCTAACCCTAACCCTAAGCCTAACCCTATCCCTAGGCTTCCCTTGACTGCTTCTGCCTCCAATAGATTTCCTAAGCACTAGTGTTTTAAGGAACAGCTTAAAAAGAGAGTCCTAATGTGATTTCTTTATAATGGGTGTGTTCCTTATCTTATCCTAGTGTCTAAACTCTTCTCCATGGCTGGACTTCCAAATAATATTCCTTTACGTGCTAAGGGGTATCTAGAGAGTGAGATAGCTTTAATAACTACCCTAACCCTAACGCGTACCCTAACCCTAACCCCTACCCTAACCCTAACGCGTACCCTAACCCTAACCCCTACCCTAACTCTAACACATACCCTAATCCTAACCGGTACCCTAAACCGAGCCCTAACCCTACCACTAACCCGAACCCTAACCCTAACCCATACCCTATGCTGTAACCGAACCCCTCCCCGAACCCGTACCCTAAACCTCACCCTAACCCTAACCCTAGGCTACCCTTGACTGCTTCTGCCTCCTATAGATTTCCTAAGCACTAGTGTTTTAAGGAACAGCTTAAAAAGAGAATCCTAATGTGATTTCTTTATAATGGGTGTGTTCCTTAACTTATCCTACTGTCTAAACTCTTCTCCATGGCTGGACCCCCAAATAATATTCCTTTACGTGCTAAGGGTTATCTAGAGATTGGGATAGGTTTAATAACTACCCTAATCCTAACGCGTACCCTAACCCTAACCCCTACCCTAACCCAAACACGTACCCTAATCCTAACCCGTACCCTAAACCGAGCCCTAACCCTAACACTAACCCTAACCTTAACCCTAACACATACCCTACGCCGTACCCGAAACCCTCCCCGAACCCGTAACCTAAGCCGTACCCTAACCCTAACCCTAAGCCTAACCCTAACCCTAGGCTACCCTTGACTGCTTCTGCCTCCAATCGATTTCCTAAGCACTAGTGTTTTAAGGAACAGCTTAAAAAGAGAATCCTAATGTGATTTCTTTATAATGGGTGTGTTCCTTATCTTATCCTAGTGTCTAAACTCTTCTCCATGGCTGGACCCCCAAATAATATTCCTTTACGTGCTAAGGGGTATCTAGAGAGTGGGATAGGTTTAATAACTACCCTAACCCTAACGCGTACCCTAACCCTAAATCCTACTCTAACCCTAACACGTACCCTAATCCTAATGCGTACCCTAAACCGAGCCCTAACCCTAACAATAACCCTAACCCTAACCCTAACCCATACCCTTTGCCGTACCCGAACCCCTCCCCGAACCCATACCCTAAGCCGTACCCTAACCCTAACCCTAAGCCTAACCCTAACCCTAGGCTACCCTTGACTGCTTCTGCCTCCAATCGATTTCCTAAGCACTAGTGTTTTAAGGAACAGCTTAAAAAGAGAATCCTAATGTGATTTCTTTATAATGGGTGTGTTCCTTATCTTATCCTAGTGTCTAAACTCTTCTCCATGGCTGGACCCCCAAATAATATTCCTTTACGTGCTAAGGGGTATCTAGAGAGTGGGATAGGTTTAATAACTACCCTAACCCTAACGCGTACCCTAACCCTAAATCCTACTCTAACCCTAACACGTACCCTAATCCTAATGCGTACCCTAAACCGAGCCCTAACCCTAACACTAACCCTAACCCTAACCCTAACCCATACCCTTTGCCGTACCCGAACCCCTCCCCGAACCCGTACCCTAAGCCGTACCCTAATCTTAACCCTAAGCCTAACCCTAACACTAGGCTACCCTTCACTGCTTCTGTCTCCAATAGATTTCCTAAGCACTACTGTTTTAATGAACAGCTTAAAAAGAGAATCCTAATGTGATTTCTTTATAATGTGCGTGTTCATTATCTTATCCTAGTGTCTGAACTCTTCTCCATGGCTGGCCCCTAAATAATATTCCTTTACGTGCTAAGGGGTATCTAGAGAGTGTGATGGGTTTAATAACTACCTTAACCCTAACGCGTACCCTAACCCTAACCCCTACCCTAACCCTAACACCTACTCTAATCCTAACCCGTACCCTAAACAGAGCCCTAACCCTACCACTAACCCTATCCCATACCCTACGCCGTACCCGAACCCCTCCCTGAACCCATACCCTAAGACGTACCCTAAAGCTAACCCCCTCCCTAACCCTAACCCTACGCTACCCTTGACTGCTTCTGCCTCCAATAGATTTCCTAAGCACTAGTGTTTTAAGGAACAGCTTATAAAGAGAATCCTAATGTGATTTCTTTATAATGGGTGTGTTCCTTATCTTATCCTAGTGTCTAAACACTTCTCCATGGCTGGCCCCTAAATAATATTCCTATACGTGCTAAGGGGTATCTAGAGAGTGGGATAGGTTTAATAACTACCTTAACCCTAACGCGTACCCTAACCCTAACCCCTACCCTAACCATAACATGTACCCTAATCCTAACCCGTACCCTAAACCGAGCCCTAACCCTAACCCTATCCCTAACACTAACACATACCCTACGGCGTACACGAACCCCTCCCCGAACCCGTATCCTAATCCATACCCTATCCCTAAGCTACCCTTGACTGTTTCTGCCTCCAGTAGTTTTCCTAAGCAGTAGTGTTTTAAGGAACAGCTTAAAAAGAGAATCCTAATGTGATTTCTTTATAATGGGTGTTTTACTTATCTTATACTAGTGTCTAAATTCTTCTCCATGGCTGGACCCTCAAATAATATTCCTTTACGTGCTAAGGGGTATCTAGAGAGTGGGATAGGTTTAATAACTACCCTAACCCTAAAGCGTACCCTAACCCTAACCCCTACCCTAACCCTAACACGTACCCTAATCCTAACCCATACCCTAAACCGAGCCCTAAACCTAACACTAACCCTAACCCTAACCCATACCCTACGCCGTAACCGAAGCCCTCCCCGAACCCGTACCCTAAGCTGTACCCTAAGCCTAACCCTAACCCTAGGCTACCCTTGACTGCTTCTGCCCCCAATTGATTTCCTAAGAACTAGTATTTTAAGGAACCGCTTAAAAAGAGAATCCTAATGTGATTTCTTTACAATGGGTGTGTTCCTTAACTTATCCTAGTGTCTAAACTCTTCTCCATGGCTGGACCCCCAAATAATATTCCTTTCCGTGCTAAGGGGTATCTAGAGAGTGGGATAGGTTTAATAACTACCCTAACCCAAATGCGTACCCTAACCCTAACCCCTACCTTAACCCTAACACGTACCCTAATCCTAACCCGTACCCTAAACCGAGCCCTAACCCTACCACTAACCCGAACCCTAACCCTAACCCATACCCTATGCCGTAACCGAACCCCTCCCCGAACCCGTACCCTAAACCTCACCCTAACCCTAACCCTAGGCTACCCTTGACTGCTTCTGCCTCCTATAGATTTCCTAAGCACTAGTGTTTTAAGGAACAGCTTAAAAAGAGAATCCTAATGTGATTTCTTTATAATGGGTGTGTTCCTTATCTTATCCTAGTGTCTAAACTCTTCTCCATGGCAGGCCACTAAATAATATTACTATACGTGCTAAGGGGTATCTAGAGAGTGGGATAGCTTTAATAACTAACTTAACCCTAATGCGTACCCTAACCCTAACCCCTACCCTAACCCTAACACGTACCCTAATCCTAACCCGTACCCTAAACCGAGCCCTAAACCTAACACTAACCCTAACCCTAACCCTAACACATACCCTACGCCGTACACGAACCCCTCCCCGAACCCGTACCCTAAGCAGTACCCTAACCCTAACCCTAAGCCTAACCCTATCCCTAGGCTTCCCTTGACTGCTTCTGCCTCCAATAGATTTCCTAAGCACTAGTGTTTTAAGGAACAGCTTAAAAAGAGAGTCCTAATGTGATTTCTTTATAATGGGTGTGTTCCTTATCTTATCCTAGTGTCTAAACTCTTCTCCATGGCTGGACTTCCAAATAATATTCCTTTACGTGCTAAGGGGTATCTAGAGAGTGAGATAGCTTTAATAACTACCCTAACCCTAACGCGTACCCTAACCCTAACCCCTACCCTAACCCTAACGCGTACCCTAACCCTAACCCCTACCCTAACTCTAAAACATACCCTAATCCTAACCCGTACCCTAAACCGAGCCCTAACCCTACCACTAACCCGAACCCTAACCCTAACCCATACCCTATGCCGTAACCGAACCCCTCCCCGAACCCGTACCCTAAACCTCACCCTAACCCTAACCCTAGGCTACCCTTGACTGCTTCTGCCTCCTATAGATTTCCTAAGCACTAGTGTTTTAAGGAACAGCTTAAAAAGAGAATCCTAATGTGATTTCTTTATAATGGGTGTGTTCCTTAACTTATCCTAGTGTCTAAACTCTTCTCCATGGCTGGACCCCCAAATAATATTCCTTTACGTGCTAAGGGGTATCTAGAGATTGGGATAGGTTTAATAACTACCCTAATCCTAACGCGTACCCTAACCCTAACCCCTACCCTAACCCAAACACGTACCCTAATCCTAACGCGTACCCTAAACCGAGCCCTAACCCTAACACTAACCCTAACCCTAACCCTAACACATACCCTCCGCCGTACCCGAAACCCTCCCCGAACCCGTAACCTAAGCCGTACCCTAACCCTAACCCTAAGCCTAACCCTAACCCTAGGCTACCCTTGACTGCTTCTGCCTCCAATCGATTTCCTAAGCACTAGTGTTTTAAGGAACAGCTTAAAAAGAGAATCCTAATGTGATTTCTTTATAATGGGTGTGTTCCTTATCTTATCCTAGTGTCTAAACTCTTCTCCATGGCTGGACCCCCAAATAATATTCCTTTACGTGCTAAGGGGTATCTAGAGAGTGGGATAGGTTTAATAACTACCCTAACCCTAACGCGTACCCTAACCCTAAATCCTACTCTAACCCTAACACGTACCCTAATCCTAATGCGTACCCTAAACCGAGCCCTAACCCTAACACTAACCCTAACCCTAACCCTAACCCATACCCTTTGCCGTACCCGAACCCCTCCCCGAACCCTTACCCTAAGCCGTACCCTAATCTTAACCCTAAGCCTAACCCTAACACTAGGCTACCCTTCACTGCTTCTGCCTCCAATAGATTTCCTAAGCACTAGTGTTTTAATGAACAGCTTAAAAAGAGAATCCTAATGTGATTTCTTTATAATGTGCGTGTTCATTATCTTATCCTAGTGTCTAAACTCTTCTCCATGGCTGGCCCCTAAATGATATTCCTTTACGTGCTAAGGGGTATCTAGAGAGTGTGATGGGTTTAATAACTACCTTAACCCTAACGCGTACCCTAACCCTAACTCCTACCCTAACCCTAACACGCACTCTAATCCTAACCCGTACCCTAAACCGAGCCCTAACCCTACCACTAACCCTAACCCATACCCTACGCCGTACCCGAACCCCTCCCCGAACCCATACCCTAAGACGTACCCTAACGCTAACCCCCTCCCTAACCCTAACCCTACGCTACCCTTGACTGCTTCTGCCTCCAATAGATTTCCTAAGCACTAGTGTTTTAAGGAACAGCTTAAAAAGAGAATCCTAATGTGATTTCTTTATAATGGGTGTGTTCCTTATCTTATCCTAGTGTCTAAACACTTCTCCATGGCTGGCCCCTAAATAATATTCCTATACGTGCTAAGGGGTATCTAGAGAGTGGGATAGGTTTAATAACTACCTTAACCCTAACGCGTACCCTAACCCTAACCCCTACCCTAACCATAACTTGTACCCTAATCCTAACCCGTACCCTAAACCGAGCCCTAACCCTAACCCTAACCCTAACACTAACACATACCCTACGCCATACACGAACCCCTCCCCGAACCCGTATCCAAATCCGTACCCTATCCTTAAGCTACCCTTGACTGTTTCTGCCGCCAGTAGTTTTCCTAAGCAGTAGTGTTTTAAGGAACAGCTTAAAAAGAGAATCCTAAGGTAATTTCTTTATAATGGGTGTGTTACTTATCTTATACTAGTGTCTAAATTCTTCTCCATGGCTGGACCCCCAAATAATATTCCTTTACGTGCTAAGGGGTATCTAGAGAGTGGGATAGGTTTAATAACTACCCTAACCCTAACGCGTACCCTAACCCTAACCCCTACCCTAACCCTAACACGTACCCTAATCCTAACCCATACCCTAAACCGAGCCCTACACCTAACACTAACCCTAACACTAACCCTAACCCATACCCTACGCCGTAACCGAAGCCCTCCCCGAACCCGTACCCTAAGCCGTACCCTAAGCCTAACCCTAACCCTAGGCTACCCTTGACTGCTTCTGCCTCCAGTCGATTTCCTAAGCACTAGTGTTTTAAGGAACAGCTTAAAAAGAGAATCCTAATGTGATTTCTTTATAATGGGTGTGTTCCTTATCTTATCCTAGTGTCTAAACTCTTCTCCATGGCTGAACCCCAAATAATATTCCTTTACGTGCTAAGGGGTATCTAGAGAGTGGGATAGGTTTAATAACTACCCTAACCCTAACGCGTACCCTAACCCTAAATCCTACTCTAACCCTAACACATACCCTAATCCTAACCCGTACCCTAAACCGAGCCCTAACCCTAACACTAACCCTAACGCTAACCCTAACCCATACCCTTTGCCGTATCCGAACCCCTCCCCGAACCCGTAACCTAAGCCGTACCCTAACCTTAACCCTAAGCCTAACCCTAACACTAGGCTACCCTTGACGGCTTCTGCCTCCAATAGATTTCCTAAGCACTAGTGTTTTAAGGAACAGCTTAAAAAGAAAATCCTAATGTAATTTCTTTATAATGGGTGTGTTCCTTATCTTATCCTAGTGTCTAAACTCTTCTCCATGGCAGGCCCCTAAATAATATTACTATACGTGCTAAGGGGTATCTAGAGAGTGGGATAGCTTTAATAACTACCTTAACCCTAATGCGTACCCTAACCCTAACCCCTACCCTAACCCTAACACGTACCCTAATCCTAACCCGTACCCTAAACCGAGCCCTAAACCTAACACTAACCCTAACCCTAACCCTAACACATACCCTACGCCGTACACGAACCCCTCCCCGAACCTGTACCCTAAGCAGTACCCTAACCCTAACCCTAAGCCTAACCCTATCCCTAGGCTTCCCTTGACTGCTTCTGCCTCCAATAGATTTCCTAAGCACTAGTGTTTTAAGGAACAGCTTAAAAAGAAAATCCTAATGTAATTTCTTTATAATGGGTGTGTTCCTTATCTTATCCTAGTGTCTAAACTCTTCTCCATGGCTGGACTTCCAAATAATATTCCTTTACGTGCTAAGGGGTATCTAGAGAGTAAGATAGCTTTAATAACTACCCTAACCCTAACGCGTACCCTAACCCTAATCCCTACCCTAACCCTAACGCGTACCCTAACCCTAACCCCTACCCTAACTCTAACACATACCCTAATCCTAACCCGTCACCTAAACCGAGCCCTAACCCTACCACTAACCCTAACCCTAACCCATACACTACGCCGTACACGAAACCCTCCCCGAACCCGTATCCTAAGCCATACCCTAACCCTAAGCTACCCTTGACTGCTTCTGCCTCCAATAGTTTTCCTAATCACTAGTGTTTTAAGGAACAGCTTAAAAAGAGAATCCTAATGTGATTTCTTTATAATGGGTGTGTTCTTTTTCTTATCCTAGTGTCTAAACTCTTCTCCATGGCTGGACCCCCAAATAATATTCCTTTATGTGTTAAGGGGTATCTAGAGAGTGGGATAGGTTTAATAACTACCCTAACCCTAACGCGTACCCTAACCCTAACCCAACCCTAACACATACCCTAATCCTAACCCGTACCCTAAACCGAGCCCTAACCCTAACACTAACCCTAAACCTAACCCTAACCCATACCCTACGCCGTACCCGAACCCCCCCCTGAACCCGTACCCTAAGCCGTACCCTAACCCTAACCCTAACCCTAGGCTTCCCTTGACTGCTTCTGCCTCCAATAGATTTCCTAAGCACTAGTGTTTTAAGGAACAGCTTAAAAAGAGAGTCCTAATGTGATTTCTTTATAATGGGTGTGTTCCTTATCTTATCCTAGTGTCTAAACACTTCTCCATGGCTGGCCCCTAAATAATATTCCTTTACGTGCTAAGGGCTATCTAGAGAGTGGGATGGGTTTAATAACTACCTTAACCCTAACGCGTACCCTAACCCTAACCCCTACCCTAAACCTAACATGTACCCTAATCCTATCCCGTACCCTAAACCGAGCCCTAAACCTAACACTAACCCTAACCCTAACCCTAACTCATACCCTACGCCGTAACCGAAGCCCTCCCCGAACCCGTACCCTAAGCCGTAACCTAAGCCTAACCCTAACCCTAGGCTACCCTTGACTGCTTCTGCCTCCAATAGATTTCCTAAGCACAAGTGTTTTAAGGAACAGCTTAAAAAGAGAATCCTAATGTGATTTCTTTATAATGGGTGTGTTCCTTAACTTATCCTAGTGTCTAAACTCTTCTCCATGGCTGGACTCCCAAATAATATTCCTTTCCATGCTAAGGGGTATCTAGAGAGTGGGATAGGTTTAATAACTACCCTAACCCAAACACGTACCCTATCCCTAACCCCTACCTTAACACTAACACGTACCCTAATCCTAACCCGTACCCTAAACCGAGCCCTAACCCTACCACTAACCCGAACCCTAACCCTAACCCATACCCTATGCCGTAACCAAACCCCTCCCCGAACCCGTACCCTAAACCTCACCCTAACCCTAACCCTAGGCTACCCTTGACTGCTTCTGCCTCCTATAGATTTCCTAAGCACTAGTGTTTTAAGGAACAGCTTAAAAAGAGAATCCTAATGTGATTTCTTTATAATGGGTGTGTTCCTTAACTTATCCTAGTGCCTAAACTCTTCTCCATGGCTGGACCCCCAAATAATATTCCTTTACGTGCTAAGGGGTATCTAGACATTGGGATAGGTTTAATAACTACCCTAATCCTAACGCGTACCCTAACCCTAACCCCTACCCTAACCCAAACACGTACCCTAATCCTAACCCGTACCCTAAACCGAGCCCTAACCCTAACACTAACCCTAACCCTAACCCTAACACATACCCTACGCCGTACCCGAAACCCTCCCCGAACCCGTAACCTAAGCCGTACCCTAACCCTAACCCTAAGCCTAACCCTAACCCTAGGCTACCCTTGACTGCTTCTGCCTCCAATCGATTTCCTAAGCACTAGTGTTTTAAGGAACAGCTTAAAAAGAGAATCCTAATGTGATTTCTTTATAATGGGTGTGTTCCTTATCTTATCCTAGTGTCTAAACTCTTCTCCATGGCTGGACCCCCAAATAATATTCCTTTACGTGCTAAGGGGTATCTAGAGAGTGGGATAGGTTTAATAACTACCCTAACCCTAACGCGTACCCTAACCCTAAATCCTACTCTAACCCTAACACGTACCCTAATCCTAATGCGTACCCTAAACCGAGCCCTAACCCTAACACTAACCCTAACCCTAACCCTAACCCATACCCTTTGCCGTACCCGAACCCCTCCCCGAACCCGTACCCTAAGCCGTACCCTAATCTTAACCCTAAGCCTAACCCTACCACTAGGCTACCCTTCACTGCTTCTGCCTCCAATAGATTTCCTAAGCACTAGTGTTTTAATGAACAGCTTAAAAAGAGAATCCTAATGTGATTTCTTTATAATGTGCGTGTTCATTATCTTATCCTAGTGTCTAAACTCTTCTCCATGGCTGGCCACTAAATAATATTCCTTTACGTGCTAAGGTGTATCTAGAGAGTGTGATGGGTTTAATAACTACCTTAACCCTAACGCGTACCCTAACCCTAACCCCTACCCTAACCCTAACACGTACTCTAATCCTAACCCGTACCCTAAACAGAGCCCTAACCCTACCACTAACCCTAAACCATACCCTACGCCGTACCCGAACCCCTCCCCGAACCCATACCCTAAGACGTACCCTAACGCTAACCCCCTCCCTAACCCTAACCCTACGCTACCCTTGACTGCTTCTGCCTCCAATAGATTTCCTAAGCACTAGTGTTTTAAGGAACAGCTTAAAAAGAGAGTCCTAATGTGATTTCTTTATAATGGGTGTGTTCCTTATCTTATCCTAGTGTCTAAACTCTTCTCCATGGCTGGACCCCCAAATAATATTCCTTTACGTGCTAAGGGGTATCTAGAGAGTGAGATAGCTTTAATAACTACCCTAACCCTAACGCGTACCCTAACCCTAACCCCTACCCTAACCCTAACGCGTACCCTAACCCTAACCCCTACCCTAACTCTAACACATACCCTAATCCTAACCCGTAACCTAAACCGAGCCCTAACCCTACCACTAACCCTAACCCTAACCCATACACTACGCCGTACACGAAACCCTCCCCGAACCCGTATCCTAAGCCATACCCTAACCCTAAGCTACCCTTGACTGCTTCTGCCTCCAATAGTTTTCCTAATCACTAGTGTTTTAGGGAACAGCTTAAAAAGAGAATCCTAATGTGATTTCTTTATAATGGGTGTGTTCTTTTTCTTATCCTAGTGTCTAAACTCTTCTCCATGGCTGGACCCCCAAATAATATTCCTTTATGTGTTAAGGGGTATCTAGAGAGTGGGATAGGTTTAATAACTACCCTAACCCTAACGCGTACCCTAACCCTAACCCCTATCCTAACCCTAACACATACCCTAATCCTAACCCGTACCCTAAACCGAGCCCTAACCCTAACACTAACCCTAAACCTAACCCTAACCCATACCCTACGCCGTACCTGAACCCCCCCCCGAACCCGTACCCTAAGCCGTACCCTAACCCTAACCCTCACCCTAACCCTAACCCTAGGCTTCCCTTGACTGCTTCTGCCTCCAATAGATTTCCTAAGCACTAGTGTTTTAAGGAACAGCTTAAAAAGAGAGTCCAAATGTGATTTCTTTATAATGGGTGTGTTCCTTATCTTATCCTAGTGTCTAAACTCTTCTCCATGGCTGGCCCCTAAATAATATTCCTTTACGTGCTAAGGGCTATCTAGAGAGTGGGATGGGTTTAATAACTACCTTAACCCTAACGCGTACCCTAACCCTAACCCCTACCCTAAGCCTAACACGTACCCTAATCCTAACCCGTACCCTAAACCGAGCCCTAAACCTAACACTAACCATAACCCTAACCCTAACCCATACCCTACGCCGTAACCGAAGCCCTCCCCGAACCCGTACCCTAAGCCGTAACCTAAGCCTAACCCTAACCCTAGGCTACCCTTGACTGCTTCTGCCTCCAATAGATTTCCTAAGCACAAGTGTTTTAAGGAACAGCTAAAAAAGAGAATCCTAATGTGATTTCTTTATAATGGGTGTGTTCCTTAACTTATCCTAGTGTCTAAACTCTTCTCCATGGCTGGACCCCCAAATAATATTCCTTTCCGTGCTAAGGGGTATCTAGAGAGTGGGATAGGTTTAATAACTACCCTAACCCAAACACGTACCCTATCCCTAACCCTTACCTTAACCCTAACACGTACCCTAATCCTAACCCGTACCCTAAACCGAGCCCTAACCCTACCACTAACCCGAACCCTAACCCTAACCCATACCCTATGCCGTAACCAAACCCCTCCCCGAACCCGTACCCTAAACCTCACCCTAACCCTAACCCTAGGCTACCCTTGACTGCTTCTGCCTCCTATAGATTTCCTAAGCACTAGTGTTTTAAGGAACAGCTTAAAAAGAGAATCCTAATGTGATTTCTTTATAATGGGTGTGTTCCTTAACTTATCCTAGTGTCTAAACTCTTCTCCATGGCTGGACCCCCAAATAATATTCCTTTACGTGCTAAGGGGTATCTAGAGATTGGGATAGGTTTAATAACTACCCTAATCCTAACGCGTACCCTAACCCTAACCCCTACCCTAACCCAAACACGTACCCTAATCCTAACCCGTACCCTAAACCGAGCCCTAACCCTAACACTAACCCTAACCCTAACCCTAACACATACCCTACGCCGTACCCGAAACCCTCCCCAAACCCGTAACCTAAGCCGTACCCTAACCCTAACCCTAAGCCTAACCCTAACCCTAGGCTACCCTTGACTGCTTCTGCCTCCAATCGATTTCCTAAGCACTAGTGTTTTCAGGAACAGCTTAAAAAGAGAATCCTAATGTGATTTCTTTATAATGGGTGTGTTCCTTATCTTATCCTAGTGTCTAAACTCTTCTCCATGGCTGGACCCCCAAATAATATTCCTTTACGTGCTAAGGGGTATCTAGAGAGTGGGATAGGTTTAATAACTACCCTAACCCTGACGCGTACCCTAACCCTAAATCCTACTCTAACCCTAACACGTACCCTAATCCTAATGCGTACCCTAAACCGAGCCCTAACCCTAACACTAACCCTAACCCTAACCCTAACCCATACCCTTTGCCGTACCCGAACCCCTCCCCGAACCCGTACCCTAAGCCGTACCCTAATCTTAACCCTAAGCCTAACCCTAACACTAGGCTACCCTTCATTGCTTCTGCCTCCAATAGATTTCCTAAGCACTAGTGTTTTAATGAACAGCTTAAAAAGAGAATCCTAATGTGATTTCTTTATAATGTGCGTGTTCATTATCTTATCCTAGTGTCTAAACTCTTCTCCATGGCTGGCCCCTAAATAATATTCCTTTACGTGCTAAGGGGTATCTAGAGAGTGTGATGGGTTTAATAACTACCTTAACCCTAACGCGTACCCTAACCCTAACCCCTACCCTAACCCTAACACGTACTCTAATCCTAACCCGTACCCTAAACCGAGCCCTAACCCTACCACTAACCCTAACCCATACCCTACGCCGTACCCGAACCCCTCCCCGAACCCATACCCTAAGACGTACCCTAACGCTAACCCCCTCCCTAACCCTAACCCTACGCTACCCTTGACTGCTTCTGCCTCCAATAGATTTCCTAAGCACTAGTGTTTTAAAGAACAGCTTAAAAAGAGAATCCTAATGTGATTTCTTTATAATGGGTGTGTTCCTTATCTTATCCTAGTGTCTAAACACTTCTCCATGGCTGGCCCCTAAATAATATTCCTATACGTGCTAAGGGGTATCTAGAGAGTGGGATAGGTTTAATAACTACCTTAACTCTAACGCGTACCTTAACCCTAACCCCTACCCTAACCATAACATGTACCCTAATCCTAACCCATACCCTAAACCGAGCCCTAACCCTAACCCTAACACTAACACATACCCTACGCCATACACGAACCCCTCCCCGAACCCGTATCCAAATCCGTACCCTATCCCTAAGCTACCCTTGACTGTTTCTGCCTCCAGTAGTTTTCCTAAGCAGTAGTGTTTTAAGGAACAGCTTAAAAAGAGAATCCTAAAGTGATTTCTTTATAATGGGTGTGTTACTTATCTTATACTAGTGTCTAAATTCTTCTCCATGGCTGGACCCCCAAATAATATTCCTTTACGTGCTAAGGGGTATCTAGAGAGTGGGATAGGTTTAATAACTACCCTAACCCTAACGCGTACCCTAACCTTAACCCCTACCCTAACCCTAACACGTACCCTAATCCTAACCCATACCCTAAACCGAACCCTACACCTAACACTAACCCTAACACTAACCCTAACCCATACCCTACGCCGTAACCGAAGCCCTCCCCGAACCCGTACCCTAAGCCGTACCCTAAGCCTAACCCTAACCCTAGGCTACCCTTGACTGCTTCTGCCTCCAGTCGATTTCCTAAGCACTAGTGTTTTAAGGAACAGCTTAAAAAGAGAATCCTAATGTGATTTCTTTATAATGGGTGTGTTCCTTATCTTATCCTAGTGTCTAAACTCTTCTCCATGGCTGAACCCCAAATAATATTCCTTTACGTGCTAAGGGGTATCTAGAGAGTGGGATAGGTTTAATAACTACCCTAACCCTAACGCGTACCCTAACCCTAAATCCTACTCTAACCCTAACACGTACCCTAATCCTAACCCGTACCCTAAACCGAGCCCTAACCCTAACACTAACCCTAACGCTAACCCTAACCCATACCCTTTGCCGTATCCGAACCCCTCCCCGAACCCGTAACCTAAGCCGTACCCTAACCTTAACCCTAAGCCTAACCCTAACACTAGGCTACCCTTGACGGCTTCTGCCTCCAATAGATTTCCTTAGCACTAGTGTTTTAAGGAACAGCTTAAAAAGAAAATCCTAATGTAATTTCTTTATAATGGGTGTGTTCCTTATCTTATCCTAGTGTCTAAACTCTTCTCCATGGCAGGCCCCTAAATAATATTACTATACGTGCTAAGGGGTATCTAGAGAGTGGGATAGGTTTAATAACTACCTTAACCCTAATGCGTACCCTAACCCTAACCCCTACCCTAACCCTAACACGTACCCTAATCCTAACCCGTACCCTAAACCGAGCCCTAAACCTAACACTAACCCTAACCCTAACCCTAACACATACCCTACGCCGTACACGAACCCCTCCCCGAACCCGTACCCTAAGCCGTACCCTAACCCTAACCCTAAGCCTAACCCTATCCCTAGGCTTCCCTTGACTGCTTCTGCCTCCAATAGATTTCCTAAGCACTAGTGTTTTAAGGAACAGCTTAAAAAGAGAGTCCTAATGTGATTTCTTTATAATGGGTGTGTTCCTTATCTTATCCTAGTGTCTAAACTCTTCTCCATGGCTGGACCCCCAAATAATATTCCTTTACGTGCTAAGGGGTATCTAGAGAGTGAGATAGCTTTAATAACTACCCTAACCCTAACGCGTACCCTAACCCTAACCCCTACCCTAACCCTAACGCGTACCCTAACCCTAACCCCTACCCTAACTCTAACACATACCCTAATCCTAACCCGTAACCTAAACCGAGCCCTAACCCTACCACTAACCCTAACCCTAACCCATACACTACGCCGTACACGAAACCCTCCCCGAACCCGTATCCTAAGCCATACCCTAACCCTAAGCTACCCTTGACTGCTTCTGCCTCCAATAGTTTTCCTAATCACTAGTGTTTTAAGGAACAGCTTAAAAAGAGAATCCTAATGTGATTTCTTTATAATGGGTGTGTTCTTTTTCTTATCCCAGTGTCTAAACTCTTCTCCATGGCTGGACCCCCAAATAATATTCCTTTATGTGTTAAGGGGTATCTAGAGAGTGGGATAGGTTTAATAACTACCCTAACCCTAACGCGTACCCTAACCCTAACCCCTATCCTAACCCTAACACATACCCTAATCCTAACTCGTACCCTAAACCGAGCCCTAACCCTAACACTAACCCTAAACCTAACCCTAACCCATACCCTACGCCGTACCCGAACCCCCCCCCGAACCCGTACCCTAAGCCGTACCCTAACCCTAACCCTCACCCTAACCCTAACCCTAGGCTTCCCTTGACTGCTTCTGCCTCCAATAGATTTCCTAAGCACTAGTGTTTTAAGGAACAGCTTAAAAAGAGAGTCCAAATGTGATTTCTTTATAATGGGTGTGTTCCTTATCTTATCCTAGTGTCTAAACTCTTCTCCATGGCTGGCCCCTAAATAATATTCCTTTACGTGCTAAGGGCTATCTAGAGAGTGGGATGGGTTTAATAACTACCTTAACCCTAACGCGTACCCTAACCCTAACCCCTACCCTAACCCTAACACGTACCCTAATCCTAACCCGTACCCTAAACCGAGCCCTAAACCTAACACTAACCCTAACCCTAACCCTAACCCATACCCTACGCCGTAACCGAAGCCCTCCCCGAACCCGTACCCTAAGCCGTAACCTAAGCCTAACCCTAACCCTAGGCTACCCTTGACTGCTTCTGCCTCCAATAGATTTCCTAAGCACAAGTGTTTTAAGGAACAGCTAAAAAAGAGAATCCTAATGTGATTTCTTTATAATGGGTGTGTTCCTTAACTTATCCTAGTGTCTAAACTCTTCTCCATGGCTGGACCCCCAAATAATATTCCTTTCCGTGCTAAGGGGTATCTAGAGAGTGGGATAGGTTTAATAACTACCCTAACCCAAACACGTACCCTATCCCTAACCCCTACCTTAACCCTAACACGTACCCTAATCCTAACCCGTACCCTAAACCGAGCCCTAACCCTACCACTAACCCGAACCCTAACCCTAACCCATACCCTATGCCGTAACCAAACCCCTCCCCGAACCCGTACCCTAAACCTCACCCTAACCCTAACCCTAGGCTACCCTTGACTGCTTCTGCCTCCTATAGATTTCCTAAGCACTAGTGTTTTAAGGAACAGCTTAAAAAGAGAATCCTAATGTGATTTCTTTATAATGGGTGTGTTCCTTAACTTATCCTAGTGTCTAAACTCTTCTCCATGGCTGGACCCCCAAATAATATTCCTTTACGTGCTAAGGGGTATCTAGAGATTGGGATAGGTTTAATAACTACCCTAATCCTAACGCGTACCCTAACCCTAACCCCTACCCTAACCCAAACACGTACCCTAATCCTAACCCGTACCCTAAACCGAGCCCTAACCCTAACACTAACCCTAACCCTAACCCTAACACATACCCTACGCCGTACCCGAAACCCTCCCCGAACCCGTAACCTAAGCCGTACCCTAACCCTAACCCTAAGCCTAACCCTAACCCTAGGCTACCCTTGACTGCTTCTGCCTCCAATCGATTTCCTAAGCACTAGTGTTTTCAGGAACAGCTTAAAAAGAGAATCCTAATGTGATTTCTTTATAATGGGTGTGTTCCTTATCTTATCCTAGTGTCTAAACTCTTCTCCATGGCTGGACCCCCAAATAATATTCCTTTACGTGCTAAGGGGTATCTAGAGAGTGGGATAGGTTTAATAACTACCCTAACCCTAACGCGTACCCTAACCCTAAATCCTACTCTAACCCTAACACGTACCCTAATCCTAATGCGTACCCTAAACCGAGCCCTAACCCTAACACTAACCCTAACCCTAACCCTAACCCATACCCTTTGCCGTACCCGAACCCCTCCCCGAACCCGTACCCTAAGCCGTACCCTAATCTTAACCCTAAGCCTAACCCTAACACTAGGCTACCCTTCATTGCTTCTGCCTCCAATAGATTTCCTAAGCACTAGTGTTTTAATGAACAGCTTAAAAAGAGAATCCTAATGTGATTTCTTTATAATGTGCGTGTTCATTATCTTATCCTAGTGTCTAAACTCTTCTCCATGGCTGGCCCCTAAATAATATTCCTTTACGTGCTAAGGGGTATCTAGAGAGTGTGATGGGTTTAATAACTACCTTAACCCTAACGCGTACCCTAACCCTAACCCCTACCCTAACCCTAACACGTACTCTAATCCTAACCCGTACCCTAAACCGAGCCCTAACCCTACCACTAACCCTAACCCATACCCTACGCCGTACCCGAACCCCTCCCCGAACCCATACCCTAAGACGTACCCTAACGCTAACCCCCTCCCTAACCCTAACCCTACGCTACCCTTGACTGCTTCTGCCTCCAATAGATTTCCTAAGCACTAGTGTTTTAAGGAACAGCTTAAAAAGAGAATCCTAATGTGATTTCTTTATAATGGGTGTGTTCCTTATCTTATCCTAGTGTCTAAACACTTCTCCATGGCTGGCCCCTAAATAATATTCCTATACGTGCTAAGGGGTATCTAGAGAGTGGGATAGGTTTAATAACTACCTTAACCCTAACGCGTACCTTAACCCTAACCCCTACCCTAACCGTAACATGTACCCTAATCCTAACTCATACCCTAAACCGAGCCCTAACCCTAACCCTAACCCTAACACTAACACATACCCTACGCCATACACGAACCCCTCCCCGAACCCGTATCCAAATCCGTACCCTATCCCTAAGCTACCCTTGACTGTTTCTGCCTCCAGTAGTTTTCCTAAGCAGTAGTGTTTTAAGGAACAGCTTAAAAAGAGAATCCTAAAGTGATTTCTTTATAATGGGTGTGTTACTTATCTTATACTAGTGTCTAAATTCTTCTCCATGGCTGGACCCCCAAATAATATTCCTTTACGTGCTAAGGGGTATCTAGAGAGTGGGATAGGTTTAATAACTACCCTAACCCTAACGCGTACCCTAACCTTAACCCCTACCCTAACCCTAACACGTACCCTAATCCTAACCCATACCCTAAACCGAGCCCTACACCTAACACTAACCCTAACACTAACCCTAACCCATACCCTACGCCGTAACCGAAGCCCTCCCCGAACCCGTACCCTAAGCCGTACCCTAAGCCTAACCCTAACCCTAGGCTACCCTTGACTGCTTCTGCCTCCAGTCGATTTCCTAAGCACTAGTGTTTTAAGGAACAGCTTAAAAAGAGAATCCTAATGTGATTTCTTTATAATGGGTGTGTTCCTTATCTTATCCTAGTGTCTAAACTCTTCTCCATGGCTGAACCCCAAATAATATTCCTTTACGTGCTAAGGGGTATCTAGAGAGTGGGATAGGTTTAATAACTACCCTAACCCTAACGCGTACCCTAACCCTAAATCCTACTCTAACCCTAACACGTACCCTAATCCTAACCCGTACCCTAAACCGAGCCCTAACCCTAACACTAACCCTAACCCTAACCCATACCTTTTGCGGTACCCGAACCCCTCCCCGAACCCGTACCCTAAGCCGTACCCTAATCTTAACCCTAAGCCTAACCCTAACACTAGGCTACCCTTCACTGCTTCTGCCTCCAATAGATTTACTAAGCACTAGTGTTTTAATGAACAGCTTAAAAAGAGAATCCTAATGTGATTTCTTTATAATGTGTGTGTTGATTATCTTATCCTAGTGTCTAAACTCTTCTCCATGGCTGGCCCCTAAATATTATTCCTTTACGTGCTAAGGGGTATCTAGAGAGTGGGATGGGTTTAATAACTACCTTAACCCTAACGCGTACCCTAACCCTAACCCTTAATCTAACCCTAACACGTACTCTAATCCTAACCCGTACCCTAAACCGAGCCCTAACCCTATCCCTAACCCTAACCCTAACACATACCCTACGCCGTACACAAACCCCTCCCCGAACCCGTATCCTAATCCGTACCCTATCCCTAAGCTACCCTTGACTGTTTCTGCCTCCAGTAGTTTTCCTAAGCACTAGTGTTTTAAGGAACAGCTTAAAAAGAGAATCCTAATGTGATTTCTTTATAATGGGTGTGTTCCTTATCTTATACTAGTGTCTAAACTCTTCTCCATGGCTGGACCCCCAAATAATATTCCTTTACGTGCTAAGGGGTATCTAGAGAGTGGGATAGGTTTAATAACTACCCTAACCCTAACGCGTACCCTAACCCTAACCCCTACCCTAACCCTAACACGTACCCTAATCCTAACCCGTACCCTAAACCGAGCCCTAAACCTAACACTAACCCTAACTCTAACCCTAACCCATAACCTACGCCGTAACCGAAGCCCTCCCCGAACCCGTACCCTAAGCTGTACCCTAAGCCTAACCCTAACCCTAGGCTACCCTTGACTGCTTCTGCCTCCAATTGATTTCCTAAGAACTAGTGTTTTAAGGAACCGCTTAAAAAGAGAATCCTAATGTGATTTCTTTATAATGGGTGTGTTCCTTAACTTATCCTAGTGTCTAAACTCTTCTCCATGGCTGTACCCCCAAATAATATTCCTTTCCGTGCTAAGGGGTATCTAGAGAGTGGGATAGGTTTAATAACTACCCTAAACCAAACGCGTACCCTAACCCTAACCCCTACCTTAACCCTAACACGTACCCTAATCCTAACCCGTACCCTAAACCGAGCCCTAACCCTACCACTAACCCGAACCCTAACCCTAACCCATACCCTATGCCGTAACCGAACCCCTCCCCGAACCCTTACCCTAAACCTCACCCTAACCCTAACCCTAGGCTACCCTTGACTGCTTCTGCCTCCTATAGATTTCCTAAGCACTAGTGTTTTAAGGAACAGCTTAAAAAGAGAATCCTAATGTGATTTCTTTATAATGGGTGTGTTCCTTAACTTATCCTAGTGTCTAAACTCTTCTCCATGGCTGGACCCCCAAATAATATTCCTTTACGTGCTAAGGGGTATCTAGAGATTGGGATAGGTTTAATAACTACCCTAATCCTAACGCATACCCTAACCCTAACCCCTACCCTAACCCAAACACGTACCCTAATCCTAACCCGTACCCTAAACCGAGCCCTAACCCTAACACTAACCCTAACCCTAACCCTAACACATACCCTACGCCGTACCCGAAACCCTCCCCGAACCCGTAACCTAAGCCGTACCCTAACCCTAACCCTAAGCCTAACCCTAACCCTAGGCTACCCTTGACTGCTTCTGCCTCCAATCGATTTCCTAAGCACTAGTGTTTTAAGGAACAGCTTAAAAAGAGAATCCTAATGTGATTTCTTTATAATGGGTGTGTTCCTTATCTTATCCTAGTGTCTAAACTCTTCTCCATGGCTGGACCCCCAAATAATATTCCTTTACGTGCTAAGGGGTATCTATAGAGTGGGATAGGTTTAATAACTACCCTAACCCTAACGCGTACCCTAACCCTAAATCCTACTCTAACCCTAACACGTACCCTAAACCTAATGCGTACCCTAAACCGAGCCCTAACCCTAACACTAACCCTAACCCTAACCCTAACCCATACCCTTTGCCGTACCCGAACCCCTCCCCGAACCCGTACCCTAAGCCGTACCCTAATCTTAACCCTAAGCCTAACCCTACCACTAGGCTACCCTTCACTGCTTCTGCCTCCAATAGATTTCCTAAGCACTAGTGTTTTAATGAACAGCTTAAAAAGAGAATCCTAATGTGATTTCTTTATAATGTGCGTGTTCATTATCTTATCCTAGTGTCTAAACTCTTCTCCATGGCTGGCCCCTAAATAATATTCCTTTACGTGCTAAGGGGTATCTAGAGAGTGTGATGGGTTTAATAACTACCTTAACCCTAACGCGTACCCTAACCCTAACCCCTACCCTAACCCTAACACCTACTCTAATCCTAACCCGTACCCTAAACCGAGCCCTAACCCTACCACTAACCCTAACCCATACCCTACGCCGTACCCGAACCCCTCCCCGAACCCATACCCTAAGACGTACCCTAAAGCTAACCCCCTCCCTAACCCTAACCCTACGCTACCCTTGACTGCTTCTGCCTCCAATACATTTCCTAAGCACTAGTGTTTTAAGGAACAGCCTATAAAGAGAATCCTAATGTGATTTCTTTATAATGGGTGTGTTCCTTATCTTATCCTAGTGTCTAAACACTTCTCCATGGCTGGCCCCTAAATAATATTCCTATACGTGCTAAGGGGTATCTAGAGAGTGGGATAGGTTTAATAACTACCTTAACCCTAACGCGTACCCTAACCCTAACCCCTACCCTACCAATAACATGTACCCTAATCCTAACCCATACCCTAAACCGAGCCCTAACCCTAACCCTAAACCTAACACTAACACATACCCTACGCCATACACGAACCCCTCCCCGAACCCGTATCCAAATCCGTACCCTATCCCTAAGCTACCCTTGACTGTTTCTGCCTCCAGTAGTTTTCCTAAGCAGTAGTGTTTTAAGGAACAGCTTAAAAAGAGAATCCTAAAGTGATTTCTTTATAATGGGTGTGTTACTTATCTTATACTAGTGTCTAAATTCTTCTTCATGGCTGGACCCCCAAATAATATTCCTTTACGTGCTAAGGGGTATCTAGAGAGTGGGATAGGTTTAATAACTACCCAAACCCTAAAGCGTACCCTAACCCTAACCCCTACCCTAACCCTAACACGTACCCTAATCCTAACCCATACACTAAACCGAGCCCTACACCTAACACTAACCCTAACACTAACCCTAACCCATACCCTACGCCGTAACCGAAGCCCTCCCCGAACCCGTACCCTAAGCCGTACCCTAAGCCTAACCCTAACCCTAGGCTACCCTTGACTGCTTCTGCCTCCAGTCGATTTCCTAAGCACTAGTGTTTTAAGGAACAGCTTAAAAAGAGAATCCTAATGTGATTTCTTTATAATGGGTGTGTTCCTTATCTTATCCTAGTGTCTAAACTCTTCTCCATGGCTGAACCCCAAATAATATTCCTTTACGTGCTAAGGGGTATCTAGAGAGTGGGATAGGTTTAATAACTACCCTAACCCTAACGCGTACCCTAACCCTAAATCCTACTCTAACCCTAACACGTACCCTAATCCTAACCCGTACCCTAAACCGAGCCCTAACCCTAACACTAACCCTAACGCTAACCCTAACCCATACCCTTTGCCGTATCCGAACCCCTCCCCGAACCCGTAACCTAAGCCGTACCCTAACCTTAACCCTAAGCCTAACCCTAACACTAGGCTACCCTTGACGGCTTCTGCCTCCAATAGATTTCCTAAGCACTAGTGTTTTAATGAACAGCTTAAAAAGAGAATCCTAATGTGATTTCTTTATAATGTGCGTGTTCATTATCTTATCCTAGTGTCTAAACTCTTCTCCATGGCTGGCCCCTAAATAATATTCCTTTACGTGCTAAGGGGTATCTAGAGAGTGTGATGGGTTTAATAACTACCTTAACCCTAACGCGTACCCTAACCCTAACCCCTACCCTAACCCTAACACGTACTCTAATCCTAACCCGTACCCTAAACCGAGCCCTAACCCTACCACTAACCCTAAACCATACCCTACGCCGTACCCGAACCCCTCCCCGAACCCATACCCTAAGACGTACCCTAACGCTAACCCCCTCCCTAACCCTAACCCTACGCTACCCTTGACTGCTTCTGCCTCCAATAGATTTCCTAAGCACTAGTGTTTTAAGGAACAGCTTAAAAAGAGAATCCTAATGTGATTTCTTTATAATGGGTGTGTTCCTTATCTTATCCTAGTGTCTAAACACTTCTCCATGGCTGGCCCCTAAATAATATTCCTATACGTGCTAAGGGGTATCTAGAGAGTGGGATAGGTTTAATAACTACCTTAACCCTAACGCGTACCCTAACCCTAACCCCTACCCTAACCATAACATGTACCCTAATCCTAACCCATACCCTAAACCGAGCCCTAACCCTAACACTAACCCTCACCCTGACCCTAACCCATACTCTACGCCGTACCCGAACCCCTCCCCGAACCCGTACCCTAACCATAACCCTCACCCTAAACCTAACCCTAGGTTACCCTTGACTGCTTCTGCCTTCAATAGATTTCCTAAGCACTAGTGTTTTAAGGAACAGCTTAAAAAGAGAAGCCTAATGTGATTTCTTTATAATCGGTGTGTTCCTTATCTTATCCTAGTGTCTAAACTCTTCTCCACGGCTGGACCACCAAATAATATTCCTTTACGTGCTAAGGGGTATCTAGAGACTGGGATAGGTTTAATAACTACCCTAACCCTTACGCGTACCCTAACCCTAACTCCTACCCTAACCCTAACACTTAACCTAGTCCTAACATGTACCCTAAACCGAGCCCTAAACCTAACACTAACCCTAACCCTAACCCTAACCCATACCCTACGCCATACTCGAACCCCTCCCCGAACCCGTACCTTAAGCCGTACCCTAAACCTAAACCTAACCCTAACCCTAACCCTAAGTTACCCTTGACTGCTTCTGCCTCCAATATATGTCCTAAGCACTAGTGTTTTCAGGAACAGCTTAAAAAGAGAATCCTAATGTGATTTCTTTATAATGGGTGTGTTCCTTATCTTATCCTAGTGTCTAAACTCTTCTCCATGGCTGGATCACCAAACAGTATTCCTTTACGTGCTAAGGGGTATCTAGAGAGTTTGGTAGGTGTAATAACTAACCTAACCCTAACGCGTACCCTAACCCTAACCCCTACCCTAACCCTAACACGTACCCTAATCCTAACCCGTACCCTAAACCGAGCCCTAACCCTAACACTAACCCAAACCCTAACACTAACCCATACCCTATGCCGTACCCGAACCCCTCCCCGAACCCGTACCCTAAGCCGTACCCTAACCCTAACCCTAAGCCTAACCCTAACCCTAGGCTACCCTTGACTGCTTCTGCCTGCAATAGATTTCCTAAGCACTAGTTTTTTAAGGAACAGCTTAAAAATAGAATCCTAATGTGCATTCTTAATAATGGGTGTGTTCCTTATCTTATACTAGTGTCTAAACTCTTCCCCATGGCTGGACCCCCAAATAATATTCCTTTACGTGCTAAGGGGTATCTAGAGAGTGGGATAGGTTTAATAACTACCCTAACCCTAACGCGTACCCTAACCCTAACCCCTACCCTAACCCTAACACGTACCCTAATCCTAACCCGTACCCTAAACCGAGCCCTAACCCTAACACTAACCCTAACACTAACCCTAACCCATACCCTAAGCCGTACCCAAACCCCTCCCAAACCCGTACCCTAAGCCGTACCCTAACCCTAACCCTCACCCTAACCCTAACCCTAAGCCTAACCCTAACCCTAGGCTACCCTTGACTGCTTCTGCCTCCAATAGATTTCCTAAGCACGAGTGTTTTAAGGAACCGCTTAAAAAGAAAATCCTAATGTGATTTCTTTATAATGGGTGTGTTCCTTATCTTATCCTAGTGTCTAAACTCTTCTCCATGGCGGTACCCCCAAATAATATTCCTTTACGTTCTAAGGTGTATCTAGAGAGTGGAATAGGGTTAATAACTACCCTAACCCTAACGCCTACCCTAACCCTAACCCCTACCCTAACCCTAACACGTACCCTAATCCTAACCCGTACCCTAAACCGAGCCCTACACCTAACACTAACCCTAACCCTAACCCATACCCTACGCCGTAAACGAACCCCTCCCCGAACCCGTACCCTAAGCCGTACCCTAACCCTAACCCTAAGCCTCACCCTAACCCTAGGCTACCCTTCACTGCTTCTGCCTCCAATAGATTTCCAAAGCACTAGTGTTTTAAGGAACAGTTAAAAAGAGAATCCTAATGGGATTTCTTTATAATGGGTGTGTTCCTTATCTTATCCTAGTGTCTAAACTCTTCTCCGTGGCTGGCCCCCAAATAATATTCCTTTCCGTGCTAAGGGGTATCTAGAGATTGGGATAGGTTTAATAACTACCTTAACCCTAACGCGTACCCTAACCCTAACCCTAACCCTAACCCTAACACTAACACGTACCCTAGACCTAACCCGTACCCTAAACCGAGCCCTAACCATACCACTAATCCTAAACCTAACCCTAACGCATACCCTACTCCGTACCCGAACCCCTCCCGATCCCGAATCCAAAGTCGTACCCTAACCCTAATCTACCCTTTACTGCTTCTGCCTCCAATAGATTTCCTAAGCACTAGTGTTTTAAGGAACAGCTTAAAAAGAGAATCCTAATGTGATTTCTTTATAATGGGTGTGTTCCTTATCTTATGCTAGTGTCTAAACTCTTCTCCATGGCTGGACCCCCAAATTACATTCCTTTACGTCCTCAAGGGTATCTAGAGAGTGGGATAGGTTTAATAACTACCGTAACTCTAACGTGCAGCCTAACCCTAACCCTAACACGTACCCTAATCCTAACCCGTACCCTAAACCGAGGCCTAACCCTAACACTAACACTAACCCTAACCCTAACCCATACCCTACGCCGTACCCGAACCCCTGCCAGAACCCGTACCCTAAGCCGTACCCTAACCCTAACCCTAAGCCTAACCCTAACCATAGGCTACCCTTGACTGCTTCTGCCTCCAATAGATTTCCTAAGCACTAGTGTTTTAAGGAACAGCTTAAAAAGCGAATCCTAATGTGATTTCTTTATAATGGGTGTGTTCCTTATCTTATCCTAGTGTCTAAACACTTCTCCATGGCTGGACCCCCAAATAATATTCCTTTACGTGTTAAGGGGTATCTAGATAGTGGGATAGGTTTAATAACTACCCTAAGCCTAACGCGTACCCTAACCCTAACCCTTACCCTAACCCTAACACGTACCCTAATCCTAACCCGTACCCTAAACCGAGCCCTAACCCTAACACTAACCCTAACCCTAACACTAACCCATACCCTACGCCGTACCCAAACCCCTCCTCGAACCCATACCCTAAGCCGTACCCTATCCCTAACCCTAAGCCTAACCCTATCCCTAGGCTACCCTTGACTGCTTCTGCCTCCAATAGATTTCCTAACACTAGTGTTTTAAGGAACAGCTTAAAAAGAGAATCCTAATGTGATTTCTTTATAATGGGTGTGTTCCTTATTTTATCCTAGTGTCTAAACTCTTCTCCATGGCTGGACCCCCAAATGATATCCCTTTACGTGCTAACGGGTATCAAGAGAGTGGGATAGGTTTAATAACTACCCTAACCCTAACGCGTACTCTAACTCTAACCCCTACCCTAACCCTAACACGTACCCTAATCCTAACCCGTACGCTAAACCGAGCCTTAACCCTACCACTAACCCTAACCCTAACCCTAACCCATACCCTACGCCGTACACGAACGCCTCCCCGAACCCGTATCCTAAGCCGTACCCTAATCCTAAGCTACCCTTGACTGCTTCTGCCTCCAATAGATTTCCTAAGCACTAGTGTTTTAAGGAACAGCTTAAAAAGAGAATCCTAATGTGATTTCTTTATAATGGGTGTGTTCCTTATCTTATCCTAGTGTCTAAACTCTTCTCCATGGCTGGACCCCCAAATAATATTCCTTTACGTGCTAAGGGGTATCTAGAGAGTGGGATAGGTTTAATAACTAACCTAACCCTAACGCGAACCCTAACCCTAACCCCTACCCTCACCCTACCACGTACCCTAATCCTAACCCGTACCCTAAACCGAGCCCTAACCCTAACACTAACCCTCACCCTAACCCTAACCCATATTCTACGCCGTACCCGAACCCCTCCCCGAACCCGTACCCTAACCATAACCCTCACCCTAAACCTAACCCTAGTTTACCCTTGACTGCTTCTGCCTCCAATAGATTTCCTAAGCACTAGTGTTTTAAGAAACAGCTTAAAAAGAGAATCCTAATGTGATTTCTTTATAATGGGTGTGTTCTTTTTCTTATCCTAGTGTCTAAACTCTTCTCCATGGCTGGACCCCCAAATAATATTCCTTTATGTGTTAAGGGGTATCTAGAGGGTGGGATAGGTTTAATAACTACCCAACCCTAACGCGTACCCTAACCCTAACCCCTATCCTAACCCTAACACATACCCTAATCCTAACACGTACCCTAAACCGAGCCCTAACCCTAACACTAACCCTAAACCTAACCCTAACCCATGCCCTACGCCGTACCCGAAACCCTCCCCGAACCCGTAACCCTAAGCCGTACCCTAACCCTAACCCTAACCCTAACCCTAAGTTACCCTTGACTCCTTCTGCCTCCAATATATGTCCTAAGCACTAGTGTTTTCAGGAACAGCTTAAAAAGAGAATCCTAATGTGATTTCTTTATAATGGGTGTGTTCCTTATCTTATCCTAGTGTCTAAACTCTTCTCCATGGCTGGACCACCAAACAGTATTCCTTTACGTGCTAAGGGGTATCTAGAGAGTGGGATAGGTTTAATAACTACCCTAAACCTAACGCATACCCTAACCCTAACGTCTAACCTTACCATAACACGTAACCTAATCTTATCCCGTACCCTAATCCGAGCCCTAACCCTAACACTAACACTAACCCTAACCCATACCCTACGCCATACCCGAACCCCTCCCCGAACCCATACCCTAAGCCGTACCCTAACCCTAACCCTAAGCCTAACCCTAACCCTAGGCTACCCTTGACTGTTTCTGTCTCCAATAGATTTCCTAAGCACTAGTGTTTTAAGGAACAGCTTAAAAAGAGAATCCTAATGTGATTTCTTTATAATGGGTGTGTTCCTTATCTTATCCTACTGTCTAAACTCTTCTCCATGGCTGGACCCCCAAATAATATTCCTTTACGTGCTAAGGGGTATCTAGAGAGTGGGATAGGTTTAATAACTACCCTAATCCTTACGCGTACCCTAGCCCTAACCCCTACCCTAACCCTAACACGTAATCTAATCCTAACCCGTACCCTAAACCGAGCCCTATCCCTAACACTAACCCTAACCCTAACCCATACCCTAAGCCGTACCTGAACCCCTCTCCGAACCGGTACCCTAAGCCTTACCCTAAACCTAACCCTAAGCCTAGCCCTAACCCTAGGCTACCCTTGACTGCTTCTGCCTCCAATAGATTTCCTAAGCACTAGTGTTTTAAGGAACAGCTTAAAAAGAGAATCCTAATGTGATTTCTTTATAATGGGTGTGTTCCTTATCTTATCCTAGTGTCTAAACTCTTCTCCATGCCTGGACCCCCAAATAATATTCCTTTACGTGCTAAGGGGTATCTAGAGAGTGGGATACGTTTAATAACTACACTAATCCTAACACGTACCCTAATCCTAACCCCTAACCTAACCCTAACAAGTACACTAATCCTGACCCGTACCCTAAACCGAGCCCTAACCCTACCTCTAACCCTAACCCTAACCCTAACCCATACCCTACGCCGTACACGAACCGCTCCCCGAACCCGTATCCTAATCCGTACCCTAACCCTAAGTTACCCTTGACTGTTTCTGCCTCCAATAGTTTTCCTAATCACTAGTGTTTTAAGGAACAGCTTAAAAAGGGAATCCTAATGTGATTTCTTTATAATGGGTGTGTTCCTTATCTTATCCTAATGTCTAAACTCTTCTCCATGGCTGGACCCCCAAATAATATTCCTTAAAGTGATAAGGGGTATCTAGAGAGTGCGATAGGTTTAATAACTACCCTAAACCTAACGCGTACCCTAACCCTAACCCCTACCCTAACCCTAACAAGTACCCTAATCCTAACCCATAACCTAAACCGAGCCCTAAACCTAACACTAACCCTAACCCTAATCCTAACCCATACCCTTCTACGTACCCGAACCCCTCCCCAAACCCATACCCTAAGCCGTACCTTAACCCTAACCCTAAGCCTAACCCTATCCCTAGGCTACACTTGACTGCTTCTGCCTCCAGTAGATTTCCTAACACTAGTGTTTTAAGGAACAGCTTAAAAAGAGAATCCTAATGTGATTTCTTTATGATGGGTGTGTTCCTTATTTTATCCTAGTGTCTAAACTCTTCTCCATGGCTGGACCCCCAAATAATATTCCTTTACGTGCTAAGGGGTATCAAGACAGTGGGATAGGTTTAATAACTACCCTAACCCTAACGCGTACTCTAACTCTAACCCCTACCCTAACCCTAACACGTACCCTAATTCTAACCCGTACCCTAAACCGAGCCTTAACCCTACCACTAACCCTAACCCTAAACCTAACCCATACCCTACGCCGTACACGAACCCCTCCCCGAACCCGTATCCTAAGCCGTACCCTAATCCTAAGCTACCCTTGACTGCTTCTGCCTCCAATAGATTTGCTAATCACTAGTGTTTTAAAGAACAGCTTAAAAAGAGAATCCTAATGTGATTTCTTTATGATGGGTGTGTTCCTTATCTTATCCTAGTGTCTAAACACTTCTCCATGGCTGGACCCCCAAATAATATTCCTTTACGTGCTAAGGGGTATCTAGAGAGTGGGATAGGGTTAATAACTACCCTAACCCTAACGCGTACCCTAACCCTAACACATACCCTAACCCTAACATGTACCCTAATCCTAACCCGTACCCTAAACCGAGCCCTAACCCTAACACTAACCCTAACCCTAACCCTAACCCCTACCCTACGCAGTACCCGAACACCTCCCTGAACCCGTACCATAAGCCGTACCCTAACCCGTACCCTAAGCCTAACCCTAACCCTAGGCTACCCTTGACTGCTTCTGCCTCCAATCGATTTCCTAAGCACTAGTGTTTTAAGGAACAGCTTAAAAAGAGAATCCTAATGTCATGTCTTTATAATGGGTGTGTTCCTTATCTTATCCTAGTGTCTAAACTCTTCTCCATTGCTGGCCCCCAAATAATATTCCTTTACGTGCTAAGGGGTATCTAGAGAGTGGGATAGGTTTAATAACTACCCTAACCCTAACGCGTACCCTAACCCTAACCCCTACCCTAACCCTAACACGTACCCTAATCTTAACCCGTACCCTAAACCGAGCCATAACCGTACCACTAATCCTAACCATAACCCATAACCTACGCCGTCCACGAACCCCTCCCCGAACCTGTATCCTAAGCCGTACCCTAACCCTAAGCTACCCTTGACTGCTTCTGCCTCCAATAGTTTTCCTAATCACTAGTGTTTTAAGGAACAGCTTAAAAAGTGAATCCTAATGTGATTTCTTTATAATGGGTGTGTTCTTTTTCTTATCCTAGTGTCTAAACTCTTCTCCATGGCTGGACCCCCAAATAATATTCTTTTATGTGTTAAGGGGTATCTAGAGAGTGGGATACGTTTAGTAACTACCCAACCCTAACGCGTACCCTAACCCTAACCCCTATCCTAACCCTAACACATACACTAATCCTAACCCGTACCCTAAACCGAGCCCTAACCCTAACACTAAACCTAAACCTAACCCTAACCCATACCCTACGCCGTATCCGAACCCCTCCCCGAACCCGTACCCTAAGCCGTACCCTAACCCTAACCCTTAGCCTAACAATAAACCTCGGCTACCCTTCACTGCTTCTCCCTCCAATAGATTTCCTAAGCACTAGTGTTTTAAGGAACAGCTTAAAAAGAGAATCCTAATGTGATTTCTTTATAATGGGTGTGTTCCTTATCTTATCCTAGTGTCTAAACACATCTCCATGGCTGGACCCCCAAATAATATTCCTTTACGTGTTAAGGGGTATCTAGATAGTGGGATAGGTTTAATAACTACCCTAACCCTAACGCGTACCCTAACCCTAACCCTTACCCTAAACCTAACACGTACCCTAATCCTAACCCGTACCCTAAACCGAGCCCTAACCCTAACACTAACCCTAACCCTAACACTAACCCATACCCTACGCCGTACCCAAACCCCTCCTCGAACCCGTACCCTAAGCCGTACCCTATCCCTAACCCTAAGCCTAACCCTATCCCTAGGCTACCCTTGACTGCTTCTGGCTCCAATAGATTTCCTAACACTAGTGTTTTAAGGAACAGCTTAAAAAGAGAATCCTAATGTGATTTCTTTATAATGGGTGTGTTCCTTATTTTATCCTAGTGTCTAAACTCTTCTCCATGGCTGGACCCCCAAATAATATCCCTTTACGTGCTAACGGGTATCAAGAGAGTGGGATAGGTTTAATAACTACCCTAACCCTAACGCGTACTCTAACTCTAACCCCTACCCTAACCCTAACACGTACCCTAATTCTAACACGTACCCTAAACCGAGCCTTAACCCTACCACTAACCCTAACCCTAACCCTAACCCATAACCTACGCCGTACACGAACCCCTCCCCGAATCCGTATCCTAAGTCGTACCCTAATCCTAAGCTACCCTTGACTGCTTCTGCCTCCAATAGATTTCCTAAGCACTAGTGTTTTAAGGAACAGCTTAAAAAGAGAATCCTAATGTGACTTCTTTATAATGGGTGTGTTCCTTATCTTATCCTAGTGTCTAAACTCTTCTCCATGGCTGGACCCCCAAATAATATTCCTTTACGTGCTAAGGGGTATCTAGAGAGTCGGATAGGTTTAATAACTAACCTAACCCTAACGCGAACCCGAACCCTAACCCCTACGCTCACCCTAACACGTACCCTAATCCTAACCCGTACCCTAAACCGAGCCCTAACCCTAACACTAACCCTCACCCTAACCCTAGCCCATACTCTACGCCGTACCCGAACCCCTCCCCGAACCCGTACCCTAACCATAACCCTCACCCTAAACCTAACCCTAGGTTACCCTTGACTGCTTCTGCCTCCAATAGATTTCCTAAGCCCTAGTGTTTTAAGGAACAGCTTAAAAAGAGAATCCTAATGTGATTTCTTTATAATGGGTGTGTTCTTTTTCTTATCCTAGTGTCTAAACTCTTCTCCATGGCTGGACCCCCAAATAATATTCCTTTATGTGTTAAGGGGTATCTAGAGAGTGGGATAGGTTTAATAACTACCCAGCCCTAACGCGTACCCTAACCCTAACCCCTATCCTAACACTAACACATACCCTAATCCTAACCCGTTCCCTAAACCGAGCCCTAACCCTAACACTAACCCTAAACCTAACCCTAACCCATACCCTACGCCGTACCCGAAACCCTCCCCGAACCCGTAACCCTAAGCCGTACCCTAACCCTAACCCTAACCCTAACCCTAAGTTACCCTTGACTCCTTCTGCCTCCAATATATGTCCTAAGCACTAGTGTTTTCAGGAACAGCTTAAAAAGAGAATCCTAATGTGATTTCTTTATAATGGGTGTGTTCCTTATCTTATCCTAGTGTCTAAACTCTTCTCCATGGCTGGACCACCAAACAGTATTCCTTTACGTGCTAAGGGGTATCTAGAGAGTGGGATAGGTTTAATAACTACCCTAATCCTTACGCATACCCTAGCCCTAACCCCTACCCTAACCCTGTCACGTAACCTAATCCTAACCCGTACCCTAAACCGAGCCCTAACCCTAACACTAACCGTAACCCTAACCCATACACTACGCCGTACCTGAACCCCTACCCGAACCCGTACCCTAATCCTTACCCTAACGCTAACCCTAAGCCTAACCCTAACCCTAGGCTACCCTTGACTGCTTCTGCCTCCAATAGATTTCCTAAGCACTAGTGTTTTAAGGAACAGCTTAAAAAGAGAATCCTAATGTGATTTCTTTATAATGGGTGTGTTCTTTATCTTATCCTAGTGTCTAAACTCTCCTCCATGGCTGGACCCCCAAATAATATTCCTTTTCGTGCTAAGGGGTATCTAGAGAGTGGGATAGGTTTAATAACTACCCTAACCCTAAAGCGTACCCTAACCCTAACCCCTACCCTAACCCTAACACGTACCCTAATCCTAACCCGTACCCTAAACCGAGCCCTAACCCTAACACTAACCCTAAACCTAACCCTAACCCATACCCTACGCCGTATCCGAAACCCTCCCCGAACCCGTACCCTAAGCCGTACCCTAACCCTAACCCCCACCCTAACCCTAACCCTAGGCTACCCTTGACTGCTTCTGCTTCCAATAGATTTCCTAAGCGCTAGTGCTTTAAGGAACAGCTTAAAAAGGGAATCCTAATGTGATTTCTTTATAATGGGTGTGTTCCTTATCTTATCCTACTGTCTAAACTCTTCTCCATGGCTGGACCCCCAAATAATATTCCTTTACGTGCTAAGGGGTATCTAGAGAGTGGGATAGGTTTAATAACTACCCTAATCCTTACGCGTACCCTAGCCCTAACCCCTACCCTAACCCTGTCACGTAACCTAATCCTAACCCGTACCCTAAACCGAGCCCTAACCCTAACACTAACCCTAACCCTAACCCATACCCTACGCCGTACCTGAACCCCTACCCGAACCCGTACCCTAAGCCTTACCCTAACGCTAACCCTAAGCCTAACCCTAACACTAGGCTACCCTTGACTGCTTCTGCCTCCAATAGATTTCCTAAGCACTAGTGTTTTAAGGAACAGCTTAAAAAGAGAATCCTAATGTGATTTCTTTATAATGGGTGTGTTCTTTATCTTATCCTAGTGTCTAAACTCTCCTCCATGGCTGGACCCCCAATAATATTCCTTTTCGTGCTAAGGGGTATCTAGAGAGTGGGATAGGTTTAATAACTACCCTAACCCTAAAGCGTACCCTAACCCTAACCCCTACCCTAACCCTAACACGTACCCTAATCCTAAACCGTACCTTAAACCGAGCCCTAACCCTAACACTAACCCTAACGCTAACCCATACCATACGCCGTAACCGAAACCCTCCCCGAACCCGTAACCCTAAGCCGTACCCTAACCCTAACCCTAACCCTAACCCTAAGTTACCCTTGACTCCTTCTGCCTCCAATATATGTCCTAAGCACTAGTGTTTTCAGGAAGAGCTTAAAAAGAGAATCCTAATGTGATTTCTTTATAATGGGTGTGTTCCTTATCTTATCCTAGTGTCTAAACTCTTCTCCATGGCTGGACCACCAAACAGTATTCCTTTACGTGCTAAGGGGTATCTAGAGAGTGGGATAGGTTTAATAACTACCCTAAACCTAACGCATACCCTAACCCTAACGTCTAACCTTACCATAACACGTACCCTAATCTTATCCCGTACCCTAATCCGAGCCCTAACCCTAACACTAACCCTGACCCTAACCCATACCCTACGCCGTACCCGAACCCCTCCCCGAACCCATACCCTAAGCCATACCCTAACCCTAACCCTAAGCCTAACCCTAACCCTAGGCTACCCTTGACTGCTTCTGTCTCCAATAGATTTCCTAAGCACTAGTGTTTTAAGGAACAGCTTAAAAAGAGAATCCTAATGTGATTTCTTTATAATCGGTGTGTTCCTTATATTATCCTACTGTCTAAACTCTTCTCCATGGCTGGACCCCCAAATAATATTCCTTTACGTGTTAAGGGGTATCTAGAGAGTGGGATAGGTTTAATAACTACCCTAATCCTTACGCGTACCCTAGCCCTAACCCCTACCCTAACCCTAACACGTAATCTAATCCTAAACCGTACCCTAAACCGAGCCCTATCCCTAACACTAACCCTAACCCTAACCCATACCCTACGCCGTACCTGAACCCCTCTCCGAACCCGTACCCTAAGCCTTACCCTAAACCTAACCCTAAGCCTAGCCCTAACCCTAGGCTACCCTTGACTGCTTCTGCCTCCAATAGATTTCCTAAGCACTAGTGTTTTAAGGAACAGCTTAAAAAGAGAATCCTAATGTGATTTCTTTATAATGGGTGTGTTCCTTATCTTATCCTAGTGTCTAAACTCTTCTCCATGGCTGGCCCCCAAATAATATTCCTTTACGTGCTAAGTGGTATCTAGAGAGTGGGATACGTTTAATAACTACACTAATCCTAATGCGTACCCTAATCCTAACCCCTAACCTAATCCTAACAAGTACACTAATCCTGACCCGTACCCTAAACCGAGCCCTAACCCTACCTCTAACCCTAACCCTAACCCTAACCCATACCCTACGCCGAACACGAACCGCTCGCCGAACCCGTATCCTAATCCGTACCCTAACCCTAAGCTACCCTTGACTCTTTCTGCCTCCAATAGATTTCCTAAGCACTAGTGTTTTAAGGAACAGCTTAAAAAGAGAATCCTAATGTGATTTCTTTATAATGGGTGTGTTCCTTATCTTATCCTAGTGTCTAAACTCTTCTCCATGGCTGGCCCCCAAATAATATTCCTTTAAGTGCTAAGGGGTATCTAGAGAGTGGGATAGGTTTAATAACTACCCTAACCCTAACGCGTACCCTAACCCTAACCCCTACCCTAACCCTAACAAGTACCCTAATCCTAACCCATACCCTAAACCGAGCCCTAAACCTAACACTAACCCTAACCCTAATCCTAACCCATACCCTTCTCCGTACCCAAACCCCTCCCCAAACCCGTACCCTAAGCCGTACCCTAACCCTAACCCTCACCCTAACCCTAACCCTAAGCCTAACCCTAACCCTAGGCTACCCTTGACTGCTTCTGCCTCCATTAGATTTCCTAACACTAGTGTTTTAAGGAACAGCTTAAAAAGAGAATCCTAATGTGATTTCTTTATAATGGGTGTGTTCCTTATTTTATCCTAGTGTCTAAACTCTTCTCGATGGCTGGACCCCCAAATAATATTCCTTTACATGCTAAGGGGTATCAAGACACTGGGATAGGTTTAATAACTACCCTAACCCTAACGCGTACTCTAACTCTAACCCCTACCCTAACCCTAACACGTACCCTAATCCTAACCCGTACCCTAAACCGAGCCTTAACCCTACCACTAACCCTAACCCTAAGCCTAACCCATACCCTACGCCGTACACGAACCCCTCCCCGAAACCGAATCCTAAGCCGTACCCTAATCCTAAGCTACCCTTGACTGCTTCTGCCTCAAATAGATTTGCTAATCACTAGTGTTTTAAGGAACAGCTTAAAAAGAGAATCCTAATGTGATTTCTTTATAATGGGTGTGTTCCTTAACTTATCCTAGTGTCTAAACTCTGCTCCATGGCTGGACCCCCAAATAATATTCCTTTACGTGCTAAGGGGTATCTAGAGAGTGGGATAGGTTTAATAACTACCCAACCCTAACGCGTACCCTAACCCTAACCCCTATCCTAACCCTAACACATACCATAATCCTAGCCCGTACCCTAAACCGAGCCCTAACCCTAACACTAACACTAACACTAACCCATACCCTACGCCGTACCTGAACCCCTCCCTGAACCCGTACCCTAAGCCTTACCCTAACGCTAACCCTAAGCCTAACCCTAACCCTAGGATACCCTTGACTGCTTCTGTCTCCAATAGATTTCCTAAGCACTACTGTTTTAAGGAACAGCTTAAAAAGAGAATCCTAATATGATTTCTTTATAATGGGTGTGTTCCTTATCTTATCCTAGTGTCTAAACTCTTCTCCATGCCTGGACCCCCAAATAATATTCCTTTACGTGCTAAGGGGTATCTAGAGAGAGGTATAGGTTTAATAACTACCCTAACCCTAACGCGTACCCTAATCCTAACCCCTACCCTAACCCTAACATGTACCCTAATCCTAATCCGTACCCTAAACCGAGCCCTAACCCTAACACTAACCCTAACCCTAACCCTAACACATACCCTTCGCCATACACGAACCCCTCCCCGAACCAGTATCCTATGCCGTACCCTAACCCTAAGCTACCCTTGACTGTTATTGCCTCCAAGAGTTTTCCTAATCACTAGTGTTTTAAGGAACAGCTTAAAAAGAGAATCCTAATGTGATTTCTTTATAATGGGTGTGTTCCTTATCTTATCCTAGTGTCTACACTCTTCTCCATGGCTGGACCCCCAAATAATATTCCTTTACGTGCTAAGGGGTATCTAGAGAGTGGGATATGTTTAATAACTTCCCTAACCCTAACACGTACCCTAAACCTAACCCCTACCCTAACCCTAACACGTACCATAATCCTAAACCGTACCCTAAACCGAGCCCTAACCCTAACACTAACCCTCACCCTAACCCTAACCCATACCCTATGCCGTACCCGAACCCCTCCCCGAACCCGTACCCTAACCATAACCCTCACCCTAAACCTAACCCTAGGCTACCCTTGACTGCTTCTGCCTCCAATAGATTTCCTAAGCACTAGTGTTTTAAGGAACAGCTTAAAAAGAGAATCCTAATGTGATTTCTTTATAATGGGTGTGTTCTTTATCTTATCCTAGTGTCTAAACTCTGCTCCATGGCTGGACACCCTAATAATATTCCTTTTCGTGCTAAGGGGTATCTAGAGAGTGGGATAGGTTTAATAACTACCCTAACCCTAAAGCGTACCCTAACCCTAACCCCTACCCTAACCCTAACACGTACCCTAATCCTAAACCGTACCCTAAACCGAGCCCTAACCCTAACATTAACCCTAACCCTAACCCTAACCCATACCATACGCCGTACCCGAAACCCTCCCCGAACCCGTAACCCTAAGCCGTACCCTAACCCTAACCCTAACCCTAACCCTAAGGTACCCTTGACTCCTTCTGCCTCCAATATATGTCCTAAGCACTAGTGTTTTCAGGAACAGCTTAAAAAGAGAATCCTAATGTGATTTCTTTATAATGGGTGTGTTCCTTATCTTATCCTAGTGTCTAAATTCTTCTCCATGGCTGTACCCCCATATAATATTCCTTTACGTGTTAAGGGGTATCTAGAGAGTGGGATAGGTTTAATAACTACCCTAACCCTAACGCGTACCCTAACCCTAACCCTTACCCTAACCCTAACACGTACCCTAATCCTAACCCGTACCCTAAACCGAGCCCTAACCCTAACACTAACCCTAAACCTAACACTAACCCATACCCTACGTCGTACACAAACCCCTCCTCGAACCCGTACCCTAAGCCGTACCCTAACCCTAACCCTAAGCCTAACCCTAACCCTAGGCTACCCTTGACTGCTTCTGCCTCCATTAGATTTCCTAACACTAGTGTTTTAAGGAACAGCTTAAAAAGAGAATCCTAATGTGATTTCTTTATAATGGGTGTGTTCCTTATTTTATCCTAGTGTCTAAACTCTTCTCCATGGCTGGACCCCCAAATAATATTCCTTTACGTGCTAAGGGGTATCAAGACAGTGGGATAGGTTTAATAACTACCCTAACCCTAACGCGTACTCTAACTCTAACACCTACCCTAACCATAACACGTACCCTAATACTAACCCGTACCCTAAACCGAGCCTTAACCCTACCACTAACCCTAACCCTAACCCTAACCCATACCCTACGCCGTACACGAAACCCTCCCCGAACCCGAATCCTAAGCCGTACCCTAATCCTAAGCTACCCTTGACTGCTTCTGCCTCAAATAGATTTGCTAATCACTAGTATTTTAAGGAACAGCTTAAAAAGAGAATCCTAATGTGATTTCTTTATAATGGGTGTGTTCCTTATCTTATCCTAGTGTCTAAACACTTCTCCATGGCTGGAACCCCAAATAATATTCCTTTACGTGCTAAGGGGTATCTAGAGAGTGGGATAGGGTTAATAACTACCCTAACCCTAACGCGAACCCTAACCCTAACACATACCCTAACCCTAACATGTACACTAATCCTAACCCGTACCCTAAACCGAGCCCTAACCCTAACACTAACCCTAACCCTAACCCTAACCCATACCCTACGCAGTACCCGGACACCTCCCTGAACCCGTACCATAAGCCATACCCTAAACCGTACCCTAAGCCTAACCCTAACCCTAGGCTACCCTTGACTGCTTCTGCCTCCAATCGATTTCCTAAGCACTAGTGTTTTAAGGAACAGCTTAAAAAGGGAATCCTAATGTGATGTCTTTATAATGGGTGTGTTCCTTATCTTATCCTAGTGTCTAAACTCTTCTCCATAGCTGGCCCCCAAATAATATTCCTTTACGTGCTAAGGGGTATCTAGAGAGTGGGATAGGTTTAATAACTACCCTAACCCTAACGCGTACCCTAACCCTAACCCCTACCCTAACCCTAACACGTACCCTAATCCTAACCCGTACCCTAAATCGAGCCCTAACCCTACCACTAACCCTAACCCTAACCCATACCCTACGCCGTACACGAAACCCTCCCCGAACCTGTATCCTAAGCCGTACCCTAACCCTAAGCTACCCTTGACTGCTTCTGCCTCCAATAGTTTTCCTAATCACTAGTGTTTTAAGGAACAGCTTAAAAAGAGAATCCTAATGTGATTTCTTTATAATGGGTGTGTTCTTTTTCTTATCCTAGTGTCTAAACTCTTCTCCACGGCTGGACCCCCAAATAATATTCCTTTATGTGTTAAGGGGTATCTAGAGAGTGGGATAGGTTTAATAACTACCCAACCCTAACGCGTACCCTAACCCTAACCCCTATCCTAACCCTAACACATACCCTAATCCTAACCCGTACCCTAAACCGAGCCCTAACCCTACCACTAACCCTAACACTAACCCATACCCTACGCCGTACCTGAACCCCTCCCCGAACCCGTACCCTAAGCCTTTCCCTAACGCTAACCCTAAGCCTAACCCTAACCCTAGGCTACCCTTGACTGCTTCTGCCTCCAATAGATTTCCTAAGCACTAGTGTTTTAAGGAACAGCTTAAAAAGAGAATCCAAAGGTGATTTCTTTATAATGGGCGTGTTCTTTATCTTATCCTAGTGTCTAAACTCTCCTCCATGGCTGGACCCCCAAATAATATTCCTTTTCGTGCTAAGGGGTATCTAGAGAGTGGGATAGGTTTAATAACTACCCTAACCCTAAAGCGTACCCTAACCCTAACCCCTACCCTAACCCTAAAAGGTACCCTAATCCTAAACCGTACCCTAAACCGAGCCCTAACCCTAACACTAACCCTAACCCTAACCCATACCATACGCCGTACCCGAAACCCTCCCCGAACCCGTAACCCTAAGCCGTACCCTAACCCTAACCCTAACCCTAAGTTACCCTTGACTCCTTCTGCCTCCAATATATGTCCTAAGCACTAGTGTTTTCAGGAACAGCTTAAAAAGAGAATCCTAATGTGATTTCTTTATAATAGGTGTGTTCCTTATATTATCCTACTGTCTAAAATCTTCTCCATGGCTGGACCCCCAAATAATATTCCTTTACGTGCTAAGGGGTATCTAGAGAGTGGGATAGGTTTAATAACTACCCTAATCCTTACGCGTACCCTAGCCCTAACCCCTACCCTAACCCTAACACGTAATCTAATCCTAACCCGTACCCTAAACCGAGCCCTATCCCTAACACTAACCCTAACCCTAACCCATACCCTAAGCCGTACCTGAACCCCTCTCCGAACCCGTACCCTAAGCCTTACCCTAAACCTAACCCTAAGCCTAGCCCTAACCCTAGGTTACCCTTGACTGCTTCTGCCTCCAATAGATTTCCTAAGCACTAGTGTTTTAAGGAACAGCTTAAAAAGAGAATCCTAATGTGATTTCTTTATAATGGGTGTGTTCCTTATCTTATCCTAAAGTCTAAACTCTTCTCCATGCCTGGACCCCCAAATAATATTCCTTTACGTGCTAAGGGGTATCTAGAGAGTGGGATAGGTTTAATAACTACCCTAACCCTAACGCGTACCCTAAGCCTAACCCCTACCATAACCCTAACAAGTACCCTAATCCTAACCCATACCCTAAACCGAGCCCTAAACCTAACACTAACCCTAACCCTAATCGTAACCCATACACTTCCGCGTACCCGAACCCCTCCCCAAACCCGTACCCTAAGCCGTACCCTAACCCTAACCCTCACCCTAACCCTAACCCTAGGCTACCCTTGACTGCTTCTGCCTCCAATAGATTTCCTAAGCACGAGTGTTTTAAGGAACCGCTTAAAAAGAGAATCCTAATGTGATTTCTTTATAATGGATGTGTTCCTTATCTTATCCTAGTGTCTAAACTCTTCTCCATGGCTGGACCTCCAAATAATATTCCTTTACGTGTTAAGGGGTATCTAGAGAGTGGGATTGGTTTAATAACTACCCTAACCCTAACGCGTACCCTAACCCTAACCCTTACCCTAACCCTAACACGTACCCTAACCCTAACCCGTACCCTACGCAGTACCCGAACACCTCCCTGAACCCGTACCCTAAGCCGTACCCTAACCCGTACCCTCACCCTAACCCTAACCCTAAGCCTAACCCTAACCCTAGGCTACCCTTGACTGCTTCTGCCTCCAATAGATTTCCTAAGCACGAGTGTTTTAATTAACCGCTTAAAAAGAGAATCCTAATGTGATTTCTTTATAATGGGTGTGTTCCTTACCTTATCCTAGTGTCTAAACTCTTCTCCATGGCGGGACACCCAAATAATATTCCTTTACGTTCTAAGGTGTATCTAGAGAGTGGGATAGGGTTAATAACTACACTAACCCTAACGCCTACCCTAACCCTAACCCCTACCCTAACCCTAACACGTACCATAATCCTAACCCGTACCCTAAACCGAGCCCTAAACCTACCACTAAACCGAACCCTAACCCTAACCCTAACCCATACCCTTCGCGGTACCCGAACCCCTCCCCGAACCCGTACCCTAAGCCGTACCCTAACCCTAACCCTAAGCCTAACCCTAACCCTAAGCTACCCTTGAATGCTTCTGCCTCCAATCGATTTCCTAACCACTAGTGTTTTAAGGAACAGCTTGAAAAGACAATCCTAATGTGATTTCTTTATAATGGGTGTGTTCCTTATCTTATCCTAGTGTCTAAACTCTTCTCCATGGCTGGACCCCTAAATAATATTCCTTTACGTGCTAAGGGGTATCTAGAGAGTAGGAATGGTTTAATATCTACCCTAACCCTAAGGCGTACCCTAACCCTAACGCCTACTCTAACCCTAAAACGTACCCTAATCCTAACCCGTACCCTGTACCGAGGCCTATCCCTAACACTAACCCTAACCCTAACCCATACCCTATGCCGTATCCGAACCCCTCCCCGAACCCGTACCCTAAGCCCTACCCTAACCCTACCCTAAGCCTAACCCTAACCCTAGGCTACCCTTGACTGCTTCTGCCTCCAATAGATTTCCTAAGCACTAGTATTTTAAGGATCAGCTTAAAAAGAGAATTCTAATGTGATTTCTTTATAATGGGTGTGTTCCTTATCTTATCCTTGTGTCTAAACTCTTCTCCATGGCTGGACCCCCAAATAATATTCCTTTACGTGCTAACGGGTATCTAGAGAGTGGGATAGGTTTAATAACTACCCTAACCCTAACGCGTACCCTAACCCTAACCCCTACCCTAACCCTAACACGTACCCTAATCCTAACCCGTACCCTAAACCGAGCCCTAACCCTAACACTAACCCTAACCCTAACACTAACCCATACCCTACGCCGTACCCAAACCCCACCTCGAACCCGTACACTAAGCCGTACCCTAAGCCTAACCCTAACCCTAGGCTACCCTTGACTGCTTCTGCCTCCAATGGATTTCCTAACACTAGTGTTTTAAGGAACAGCTTAGAAAGAGAATCCTAATGTGATTTCTTTATAATGGGTGTGTTCCTTATTTTATCCTAGTGTCTAAACTCTTCTCCATGGCTGGTCCCCCAAATAATATTCCTTTACGTGCTAAGGGGTATCAAGACAGTGGGATAGGTTTAATAACTACCCTAACCCTAACGCGTACTCTAACTCTAACCCCTACCCTAACCCTAACACGTACCCTAATCCTAAACCGTACCCTAAACCGAGCCTTAACCCTACCACTAACCCTAACCCTAACCCTAACCCATACCCTACGCCGTACACGAACCCCTCCCCGAACCCGTATCCTAAGCCGTACCCTAATCCTAAGCTACCCTGACTGCTTCTGCCTCCAATAGATTTGCTAATCACTAGTGTTTTAAGGAACAGCTTAAAAAGAGAATCCTAATGTGATTTCTTTATAATGGGTGTGTTCCTTATCTTATCCTAGTGTCTAAACTCTTCTCCATGGCTGGACCCCCAAATAATATTCCTTTACGTGCTAAGGGGTATCTAGAGATTGGGATAGGTTTAATAACTACCATAATCCTAACGCGTACCCTAACCCTAACCCCTACCCTAACCCAAACACATACCCTAATCCTATCCCGTACCCTAAACCGAGCCCTAACCCTAACACTAACCCTAACCCTAACCCGAACCCATACCCTTTGCCGTACCCGAACCCCTCCCCGAACCCGTACCCTAAGCCTAACCCTAACACTAGGCTACCCTTGACTGCTTCTGCCTCCAATAGATTTCCTAAGCACTAGTGTTGTAAGGAACAGCTTAAAAAGAGAATCCTAATGTGATTTCCTTATAATGGGTGTGTTCCTTATCTTATTCTAGTGTCTAAACTCTTCTCCATGGCTTGACCCCCAAATAATATTCCTTTACATGCTCAGGTGTATCTAGAGAGTGGGATAGGTTTAATAACTACCCTATCCCTAACGCGTACCCTCACCCTAACACGTACCCTAATCCTAACCCGTACCCTAAACCGAGCCCTAACTCTGACACTAACCCTAACTCTAACCCTAACCCATACCCTATGCCGTACCCGAACCCTTACTCTAAGCTCTACCCTAACCCTAACCCTAACCCTAAGCTACCCTTGACTCCTTCTGCCTCCAATAGATTTCCTAAGCACTAGTGTTTTAAGGAACAGCTTAAAAAGAGAATCCTAATGTGATTTCTTTATAATGGGTGTGTTCCTTATCTTATCCTAGTGTCTAAACTCTTCTCCTTGGCTGCACCCCCAAATAATATTCCTTTACGTGCTAATGGGTATCTAGAGAGTGGGATAGATTTAATAACTACCCTAACCCTAACGCGTACCCTAACCCTTACCCCTACCCTAACACTAACACGTACCCTAATCCTAACCCGTACCCTAAACCGAGCCCTAACCCTAACACTAACCCTAACCCTAACCCATACCCTACGCCGTACCCAAACCCGTACCCGAACCCGTACCCTACGCTACCCTTGACTGCTTCATCAAGCCTCTCAGATAGCCTCAACCACCAGAGGGCCGACAGCAGAAGCAAGAAAACTACAATTCTGCAGCCTGTGGACCAAAAACCACAGTTACAGGAAGATAGACAAGATGAAAAATGCAGAGGGCTATGTACCAGATGAAGGAACAAGGGCAAACCCCAGAAAAACAACCAAATGAAGTGGAGATAGGGAACCTTCCAGAAAAAGAATTCAGAATAATGATAGTGAAGATGATCCAGGACCTCGGAATAAGAATAGAGGCAAAGATTGAGAAGATGCAAGAAATGATTAACAAAGACCCAGAAGAATTAAAGAACAAACAAACAGAGATGACCAATACAATAACTGAAATGAAAACTACACTAGAAGGAATCAATAGCAGAATAACTGAGGCAGAAGAACGGATAAGTGACCTGGAAGACAGAATGGTGGAATTCACTGCTGCGGAACAGACTAAAGAAAAAAGAATGAAAAGAAATGAAGACAGCCTAAGAGACCTCTGGGACAACATTAAACGCAACAACATTCGCATTATACGGGTCCCAGAAGGTGAAGAGAGAGAGAGAAAGGACCAGAGAAAATATTTGAAGAGATTATAGTTGAAAACTTCCCTAACATGGGAAAGGAAATAGCCACCCACGTCCAGGAAGCGCAGAGAGTCCCATACAGGATAAACCCAAGGAGAAACACGCCGAGACACATAGTAATCAAAGTGGCAAAAATTAAAGACAAAGAAAAATTATTGAAAGCAGCAAGGGAAAAACGACAAATAACATACAAGGGAACTCCCATAAGGTTAACAGCTGATTTCTCAGCAGAAACTCTGCAAGCCAGAAGGGAGTGGCATGATATACTTAAAGTGATGAAAGGGAAGAACCTACAACCAAGATTACTCTACCCGGCAAGGATCTCATTTAGATTTGATGGAGAAATCAAAAGCTTTACAGACAAGCAAAAGCTAAGAGGATTCAGCACCACCAAACCAGCTCTACAACAAATGCTAAAGGAACTTCTCTAAGTGGGAAACACAAGAGAAGAAAAGGACCTACAAAAACAAACCAAAACAATTAAGAAAATGGTCATAGGAACATACATATCGATAATTACCTTAAACGTGAATGGATTAAATGCCCCAACCAAAAGACATAGACTGGCTGAATGGATACAAAAACAAGACCCATATATATGCTGTCTACAAGAGACCCACTTTAGACCTAGGGACACATACAGACTGAAAGTTAGGGGATGGAAAAAGATATTCCATGCAAATGGAAATCAAAAGAAAGCTGGAGTAGCTATACTCATATCAGATAAAATAGACTTTAAAATAAAGAATGTTTCAAGAGACAAGGAAGGACACTACATAATGATCAAGGGATCAATCCAAGAAGAAGATATAACAATTATAAATATATATGCACCCAACATAGGAGCACCTCAATACATAAGGCATCTGCTAACAGCTATAAAAGAGGAAATTGACAGTAACACAATCATATTGGGGGACTTTAACACCTCACTTACACCAATGGACAGATCATCCAAAATGAAAATAAATAAGGAAACAGAAGCTTTAAATGACACAATAGACCAGATAGATTTAATTGATATATATAGGACATTCCATCCCAAAACAGCAGATTACACGTTCTTCTCAAGTGCGCATGGAACATTCTCCAGGATAGATCACATCTTGGGTCACAAATCAAGCCTCAGTAAATTTAAGAAAATTGAAATCATATCAAGCATCTTTTCTGACCACAACGCTATGAGATTAGAAATGAATTACAGGGCAAAAAAACGTAAAAAAGACAAACACATGGAGGCTTAACAATACGTTACTAAATAACCAAGAGATCACTGAAGAAATCAAAGAGGAAATAAAAAAATACCTAGAGACAAATGACAATGAAAACACGACGACCCAAAACCTATGGGATGCAGCGAAAGCAGTTCTAAGAGGGAAGTTAATAGCTATACAAGCCTACCTAAAGAAACAAGAAAAATCTCAAGTAAACAATCTAACCTTACACCTAAAGAAACTAGAGAAAGAAGAACAAACAAAACCCAAAGTTAACAGAAGGAAAGAAATCATAAAGATCAGAGCAGAAATAAATGAAATAGAAACAAAGAAAACAATAGCAAAGATCAATAAAACTAAAAGTTGGTTCTTTGAAAAGATAAACAAAATTGATAAGCCATTAGCCAGACTCATCAAGAAAAAGAGGGAGAGGACTCAAATCAATAATTTCAGAAATGAAAAAGAAGTTACAAAAGACACCGCAGAAATACAACGCATCCTAAGAGACTACTACAGGCAACTTTATGCCAATAAAATGGACAACTTGGAAGAAATGGACAAATTTTTAGAAAGGTATAACCTTCCAAGACTGAACCAGGAAGAAACAGAAAATATGAACAGACCAATCACAAGTAATGAAATTGAAACTGTGATTAAAAATCTTCCAACAAACAAAAGTCCAGGAACAGATGGCTTCACAGGTGAATTCTATCAAACATTTAGAGAAGAGCTAACACCCATCCTTCTCAAACTCTTCCAAAAAATTGCAGAGGAAGGAACACTCCCAAACTCATTCTATGAGGCCACCATCACCCTGATACCAAAACCAGACAAAGACACTACAAAAAAGAAAATTACAGACTAATATCACTGATGAATATAGATGCAAAAATCCTCAACAAAATACTAGCAAACAGAATCCAACAACACATTAAAAGGATCATACACCACGATCAAGTGGGATTTATCCCAGGGATGCAAGGATTCTTCAATATACGCAAATCAATCAATGTGATACACCATATTAACAAATTGAAGAATAAAAACCATATGATCATCTCAATAGATGCAGAAAAAGCTTTTGACAAAATTCAACACCCATTTATGATAAAAACTCTCCAGAAAGTGGGCGTAGAGGAAACCTACCTCAACATAATAAAGACCATATATGACAAACCCACAGCAAACATCATTCTCAATGGTGAAAATCTGAAAGCATTTCCTCTAAGATCAGGAACGAGACAAGGATGTCCAGTCTCACCACTATTATTCAACATAGTTCTGGAAGTCCTAGCCACGGTAATCAGAGAAGAAAAATAAATAAAAGGAATACAAATTGGAAAAGAAGAAGTAAAACTGTCAGTGTTTGTAGATGACATGATACTATACATAGAGAATCCTAAAACTGCCACCAGAAAACTGCTAGAGCTAATTAATGAATATGGTAAAGTTGCAGGATACAAAATTAATGCACAGAAATCTCTTGCATTCCTATACACTAAAGATGAAAAATCTGAAAGAGAAATTATGGAAACACTCCCATTTACCATTGCAACAAAAAGAATAAAATACCTAGGAATAAACCTACCTAGGGAGACAGAAGACCTTTATGCAGAAAACTATAAGACACTGATGAAAGAAATTAAAGATGATACCAACAGATGGAGAGATATACCATGTTCTTGGATTGGAAGAATCAACATTGTGAAAATGAATATACTACCCAAAGCAATCTACAGATTCAATGCAATCCCTATCAAATTACCAATGGCATTTTTTATGGAGCTAGAACAAATCATCTTAAAATTTGTATGGAGACACAAAAGACCCCAAATAGCCAAAGCAGTCTTGAGGCAAAAAAAATGGAGCTGGAGGAATCAGACTCCCTGACTTCAGACTATACTACAAAGCTACAGTAATCAAGACAATATGGTACTAGCACTAAAACAGAAACATAGATCAATGGAACAAGATAGAAAGCCCAGAGATTAACCCACGCACCTATGGTCAACTAATCTATGAAAAAGGAGGCAAAGAAAATGGAGCTGGAGGAATCAGACTCCCTGACTTCAGACTATACTACAAAGCTACAGTAATCAAGACAATATGGTACTAGCACTAAAAAAGAAACATAGATCAATGGAACAAGATAGAAAGCCCAGAGATTAACCCACGCATCTATGGTCAACTAATCTATGACAAAGGAGGCAAAGATATACAATGGAGAAAAGACAGTCTCTTCAATAAGTGGTGCTGGGAAAACTGGACAGCTACATGTAAAAGAATGGAATTAGAATACTCCCTAACACCATACACAAAAATAAACTCAAAATGGATTAGAGACCTAAATATAAGACTGGACACTATAAAACTCTTAGAGGAAAACATAGGAAGAACACTCTTTGACATAAATCACAGCAAGATATTTCTTGATCCACCTCCTAGAGTAATGGAAATAAAAACAAAAATAAACAAATGGGACCTAATGAAACTTCAAAACTTTTGCACAGCAAAGGAAACCATAAACAAGACGAAAAGACAACCCTCAGAATGGGAGAAAATATTTGCAAACGAATCAACGGACAAAGGATTAATCTCCAAAATATATAAACAGCTCATTCAGCTCAATATTAAAGAAGCAAACACCCCAATCCAAAAATGGGCAGAAGACCTAAATAGACATTTCTCCAAAGAAGACATACAGACGGCCACGAAGCACATGAAAAGATGTTCAACATCACTAATTATTAGAGAAATGCAAATCAAAACTACAATGAGGTATCACCTCACTCCTGTTAGAATGGGCATCATCAGAAAATCTACAAACAACAAATGCTGGAGAGGGTGTGGAGAAAAGGGAACCCTCTTGCACTGTTGGTGGGAATGTAAATTGATACAGCCACTATGGAGAACAATATGGAGATTCCTTAAAAAACTAAAAATAGAATTACCATATGACCCAGCAATCCCACTACTGGGCGTATACCCAGAGAAAACCGTAATTCAAAAAGACACATGCACCCGAATGTTCATTGCAACAGTATTTACAATAGCCAGGTCATGGAAGCAACCTAAATGCCCATCAACAGACGAATGCATAAAGAAGATGTGGTACATATATACAATGGAATATTACTCAGCCATAAAAAGGAACAAAATTGAGTCATTTGTGGAGAAGTGGATGGATCTAGAGACTGTCATACAGAGTGAAGTAAGTCAGAAAAAGAAAAACAAATATCGTATATTAATGCATGTATGTGGAACCTAGAAAAATGGTACAGATGAGCCGGTTTGCAGGGCAGAAGTTGAGACACAGATGTAGAGAATGGACATATGGACACCAAGGGGGGAAAACTGCAGTGGGGTGGGGATGGTGGTGTGCTGAATTGGGAGATTGGGATTGACATGTATACACTGATGTGTATCAAATTGATGCCTAATAAGAACCTGCAGTATAAAAAAACAAACAAACAAAACAACTAATACTAAACTTTCATTGGGTTATTTGTATGGAAATATGTTAATATAAATGTTTCAGACATTACATGAAATTTCTAAAAATCTTATATTTGTATTTGTATGGAAATATGTATGGAAATATGTTAATATAAATGTTTCAGACATTACATGAAATTTCTAAAAATCTTAAAAAAAAAAAAAGATATTTCATTTCTTACCCAGTTTGGCATTATGATATGAAATTTATCAGAGACCTGTGTTTGCCAAAATGTCCTTCACATAGATCTTCTTGAAGATGGAGCACTTTTGCAATGTGTTAGAGCACAACAATAACTATCTATAAATCACATAAAGACTTAAAAGGTCACTGTTAAACATTTGATCACAATGTAAATGACAAAAGAAACAATTATTGCTCTTACATGCAACATTTAAAAATAACTAGAATTATGACTGATAACATTTTACCAGGACATACTAGATTTTTAGGAATTCCATGTAATTTAACATACTAATCAAACAGTTCTCTCTGAGATGGCTCAAGGGCCTTCTAAAGCATCTCAAAGTTAGCTGGAGATCAAAAGTACTGTTAAAATTGGCCAAACAACACTTACTCACTGAACCAAAGTAAAGAGATTTCAAACAAAAATACAGATCACAGACACAGGCAAAGGAACTCACAAGCTGTCCACAATCAAAAGCAGCATTCCAAGAAAACTTTGGAGGGAGAAACCAAATCCAGGCTTGCCCTAACCCACTTCCAACAAAATCCAGCTTAGAAAATCCTGGTCATGCACAACTCTTTCCTCAGTGTTCTCTTTTCACAAATGTTCATCACCTTCTGTACCCATCTTACTTTGCCCCTTATTTTTTTCCACATTCAGACACAGCCAGGTCTAGTACAAAGTGACTTTCTTTTCTCTTTGTACCATCAGCCTGTTACCTAGCTGCTCACTTTGTTTATTATGTAGCTTCAAAAATGCTTGAACATATGGAACTTCTTTTGTCTTTCTCTTCCTGTGACAAAATAACTCTAGCTGAAGGATAGTATAGTCATTTAGGCTACCTTTCAAAGACCACCTTTCCACATTTTTCAAGAATGTATCCATACATTTGCCAGACAAAATTACAATAGAATTTCATTCTTTTCTTAGTCTTAGGTTTACAACTATAGGTTGACCAGTCTGCCAGGATTTTGCCCACTGGCTATCAGATGGAACTGAAGAAGCAGCACTTCTTATGCTTGAACCATAGAACACTCACACGCAGACTAAGAATAAAACAAAATCTGCACCACCAATGGAAGCCTCAAACCAAAGGAACCAAAAACTAAACAGAAACCAAAAACCAAACAGCACAAGACTCAAATCAGCTTCCAAGTCTCAACTTAGCTTGTGACCTCTGTTCAAGTGATGCACCTTCCAAATGAGATTTCCTGGAATGAAAAGTCACCTAAATGGGAACCAAGGTTTCCCCAAATGTACAGGGCTAAAAGGACCTCAGAGTGCATACCAGGGGAGTTACCACACGCTGACTGAGGTGTTGCAACATCCCAAATGCTACTTTTCTGGTTCCCCAAAATAATCTCTTGGAGTAGGACATTTGGGGCAGTCCAGGACGGAGGAAGAGAGGAATGTCCTCAAGGCAAGGATGGCCTCAGCAGCTGCTAGGGTGGTCCCTCTTCCACCATCTACTCCTGCCCCAGAGTTCTAACTGCTGGGATGACTGGGGCTCGGCCTTTCCAGGCAAGGGTCCCACGTGCTCTGGCCTCTAAAGGAATTCTCCAACCCTACACTCTCTCGAAAGAGGCTGGCATGGAGAAAATCTCAGTGTCCAATCAAGTCAGGGGACCCACAGGGGCCATCCCCAAGTCAGCCCCACACTGGGTACTAAATTTGATGTCGAAAACTCGACCTCTGTGCACCAGTGCCGAATCGAATCTCAGAGAGAGAGGATTGGAGGAAGTAGAAAAGAATAGCTTTACTGCTTTGGCAGCCAAAGGGGGACACAGAAAACTCGTGCCCTCAAAAACCATGCGTCCCAATGCACGAGGATCTGGTGAGGAGTTTTACAGCAATGGTTTAAAGACACAGTTTCTCCTAAGGATTAGTGTGTGTACAGGGCCTTAACTCCCTTTAATCTGGCCTCAGATGGTCTCTTGATGAGCTTCTCTGGAATGAAGAACACTAAAATCTTCTATTTTGTGGGGGTTGTAGTTTGGTAAAGAGCCCAAAGATACTCTTACGTACATCCCTTGAGGCAGAACCAGGATCCTGCCCCAAGGCTGCACTACTGTTTCTTGATGGTTCCTCCCTTGTATCTGCATCCCCTCCCTTCCCTGATTAGCAACTGTTCGAATCTGCCCTTTGGAACTCAGGGAAGGTTATGGAACCTGGAGTCTATTCCCAACAAACAGGAAACAGGAGACACGGGAAAGGCTTTCGTGCCCAGGAGCCCCACAGGGCCCTGCTCGATTTCACTACGAGGCCCTGACCCTGACACTAACTATGGCCCTGAGCTGTCTAGAATGGCATGAGCTTTCCCTAAATATGAATTTCTCTCTCCCCGTAACTAAGGTCCTGATGCTGTCTCTAAGGACTGAGGCTGTCCCTAACAAAGGCCCTGATTATGTCCCTAACTATTGGCCTGAACTGTCTCTAACTAAAGCCTTGACACTGACCTTAATTAAGGTCCTTATGCTGTTCCTGAGGCCCTGAGGATGTCCTTAGCAAAGGCCCTCAGCTTATCTTTAACTGAGGCCCTGACACTCTCCCTAACTAAGGACTGAGGCTGTCTCTAACTATGGCCCTGATTCTGTCTTTAACTAATGGCCTCACTCTTTCCCTAACAAAGGCCCTGACACAGTCCCTAACTAAAGCCCTGACACAGTCCCTAATAACATGAGCTGTCCCTCATTAATGCCCTGATGAGGCCCATAAATGATGTACCGAAGATGGCACTAAGGTCCTGATGATGTCACTAATGACCTAAAATGTCTCTTACTAAGGCCCTCAAGTTACCTCTAACTGAAGCCCTAAAGATGTCTATAACTAAGTCCCTGACACTATCTCTAAGACCCTCAAGTTATCTTTAACTGAGGCCATGACAGTGTCCCTAACAAAGAACTTGACGCTGTCTCTAACTAAGGCCCTGAGTCTGTCTTTACCTAATGGCCTCACTCTTTCCCCAACTACTCCCTGACACTGCCCCTAACTAAGGCCCTGACAGTAGGCCTAATTGCCTGAGCTCTCTTTCACTAATACCCTGACCCTGTCCATAACTTATGCCCTGATGATGTCCCTAACGAACAGCCTGAAGTGTCTCTTACTAAGGTCCTCAAGTTTTCTCTGAGGCCCTGACACTCTCCCTAATTAAGGCCTTGACACTGTCTTTAAGTAATAGCCTGATGCAGTTCCTACCTGAGATGCTGATGCTCTCACTAAGACCCTGAAGTCTCTACCTGAGAAGCTGACACTGTCTGTAACTAATTTCCTGACTTTTTCCTTAACTAACATCCTAATTTTGTCCCTAAATAACACCCTGACACTGGTCCTAACTACGGCCCTGATGCTGACCCTATCTAAGGCCCTGATGATGTCCCTAATAGACTTAGATGTCCCTCACTGTGGTCCTGATCCTGTCCATTACTAAGGTCCTGAATATGTGCCTAAGTACGTCTCTGACCCTGTCCTAAGGCCCTGACCCTCTTCCTAACTAAGGGCCTTGACGCTGTCTCTACACAAGGCCCTGACACTGCCCCTAAATAACGGCCTGACACTGGTCCCAAGTATGGACCTGATCCTGTCCATAACTAAGCCCCTGAAGATGTCCCTCATTAAGTCTCTGACACTGCCCTTAATAAGTCCCTGACACTGTCCCTAGCTAATGGCCTAAGTTATAACTTACAAAGTCCCTAACACTATCCCTAAGACGCTGACACCCTCCCTAACTTAGGCTTTGATGCTGCCCCTTAGTGCCTAAGCGGTGACAAAATAACACCCTGATTCTATTACTAAGGCCCTGAATATATCCCTACGAATGTCTCTGAAGTGTCCCTAACTAACGGCCTAACCTGTCTCTTACTAAGGCCCTCAAGTTATCTCTGAGGGCCTGACAACACTGTCCCTAACTAAGGCCCTGTTGCTGGCCCTAACTAACGTCCTGATGCTGAACCTAACTGAGGCCCTGATGCTCTTCCTAACTAAGGCCTTGATGCCGATTCTACCTGAGGCGCTAAAACTGTCTGTGACTAATGACCTGACTCTTTCCCTAACTAACACCCTGATGCTATCCCTAATTGAGGCCCTGAAGATGTCCCTAGTACCTTTAGGTGTTCCTCAGTATCACCCTGATCCTGTCCATAACTAAGGCCCTGAATATGTCCCTAGGTAAGTCTCTGACGCCGTCCCTAACTAAGGCCCTGATGCTGTCTCTACCTCAGAACCTGACATTCTAATGTCCTGACTCTCCCTAACTAACATCCTGACGCTGCCCCTAAGTGAGGCCCTGACACTCTTCTTAACTAAGGACTTGCCACTGTCCCTACCTAAAACCCTGACACTGTCTGTAACTAATGACCGGACTCTTTCCCTAACTAACACCCTAGATTTGGCCCTAACTAACACCCTGACACTTGTTCTAATTATGGCCATGATGCTGGCTCTAAGGCCCTGAAGATATCCCTAAGTAACAGCCTGAATTGTGTCTAACTAAGGCTCTCACGTTATCTCTAACTTAGGCCCTGACGCTGTCCCTTATAGTCTAAGCTGTCATTAAATAATGCCCCGATCCTGTCCATAACTAAGGCCCTGAGTATGTCCCTAAGTACATCTCTGATGATGTCCCTAACAGCCTGAACTGTCTCTTCAAGTTATCTCTGAGGCTCTGACACTGGCCCTTACTAAGGCCTCACCCCGGGGTTGTCCCAGGCTGCTGGGCAGTTTTCTCTTGTCCGCATCTCTAGCCAGCTGCCTGCCATTGGCCACTCTAAGGTTCTGCGATGCAGTGGTCCCACGTGGGATGTGCCTGTGTAGGCTCACCTGTGGGAGGAGAGTCATGGCCACTCCGCCCTCCAGGGGACTGCGGCTCAGGGTAGGAATCTCTCAGCCAGCGTCTGGACACAGGGTTCTGTGTCCTTGTTTGTTGTAAATCCCTTGGATTTACCTCTAACATTTTTTAAATGGATCTCCCCCTCAGCATATTTATGATTTAAATTATTTATCACATTAAAATTCAGGAATGACATTATTAGAATGAGCAGGAAGACACAGGATGCCCCCCCAATGATCTATTACTTGGAGGATTTAAAATTCTAATGAGAAAACACTCACTCTCCTCATCTTCTTGGGTGTCAGCACAAGGCGGGAATCAGCTACATTCTTTATTTATCCCTCTGGTTTTCCAGAACCTTTCCTTCAAGGAGAAATCTCTGGGCACTGCGGGAACTGTGAGTGGTGACCATCAGGTAAATCTGAGACTGAAAAGCAAGAGGAAAAGAGAGAGGGGAGGAGATGAGGATCGGTGGTGGGGAGAAGCAGGGGCATCCACGTTCAATCTCAGGCTGAGAGTCTTGGTTAGTCTCCAACGAAGCTAAGGACCACCAGGATCTGGCCCCACTGGCCTTGTCACCTGGTATGGGGATTGGGGACAGCCAAACAACCATGGCCACTTTCAAAGAAATAAAGAAGGTGGGAGGGCACCCCGAGAGCCAGATTGAAAATGGTCATGCTGTGAAATAATAAGATGCCCTTTTCAGAAAAGTGAAGATGGTTCTCTTGGTTCTCAAAGACTTGCAAATACTCTGTGTCCTTCTAGAGGCATGCTGAAGGCTTCAGCCTTTGAGGGCAGTAATGGGAGTGCATCTGGGCTCAAGACCATCCAGCGCTCACTCCTTGAGGGTGCAGAGGATGACCAGTGTCCACCCCTCGGGTGCTGTGGGGCCTGAGATCCCCTGATCACCGAGGACGGGCGGGGCCGCACAGACACTCCACTGGACCACCGGGGGCTTGGCTGGTGGGCTACAGTCCTTTATCAGATACATGGTTTACAAACATCTTGTGCCATTTTGCATGGTGGATTATCTTATTCCTTGCTCCTTTTATACACAACAGTTTTTCATTTTGAGGAAGTCCAATTCATCTATTTTGTCTTTTGTTGTTTGTGCTTTTGGTAGATCTAAGAAATCATAACTAAATCCAAGGTCATGAAGATTTACTCTCATGTTTTCTTCTACGAGTTTTATAATTTTGGTTCTTGCATCTAGGCCTATGGTCCATTTTGCGTTGATTTTTGTATACGGGGTGAGGGGAGGTAAGGATCCAAGTTTATTCTTCTGCATGTAGGTATCCAGTCGTTCCAGAACCTGTGCTAACTGTGTGGGAGAAAGTACATGCAAATGATGCGACCAACAAGGGCCTAATTCTAAAATATACAAACAGCTCATATAACTCAAAAAAGAAAAAAAATCAAAAAATAAGCAGAAGGTCTAAATAGACATTTCTCCAAAGACATACAGATGGCCAATAGGCACGTGAAAAGATGCTCCACATCGCTAGTTATTAGAGAATGCAAATCAAAACTACAGTGAGTTATCACCTCATAGTGGTCAGAATGGCCATCATTAAAATGTCTATAAATAAATGCTGGACGGGGTGTGGAGAAAAGGGAACCCTCCTACACTACTGGTGGGAATGTAAATTGATGCAGCCACTATGGAAAACAGTATGGAGTTTCCTCAAAAACTAAAAATAGAATTACCATATGAACCAGCAATCCCACTCCTGGACACATATCCAGACAAAACTATAATTCGAAAAGATACATGCACCCCAGTATTCACAGCAGCACTATTCACAATAGCCAAGACATGGAAGCAACCTGAATGTCCCTCAACAGATGAATGGATATAGAAGATGTGATACATATATACAATGGAATATTACTTAGCCATAAAACAGAATGAAATAATGCCATCTGCAGCTACATGGAAGGGACTAGAGATTATCATACAAAGTGAAGTAAGGCAGACAGAGAAAGACAAATACCATATGATATCACTTATATGTGGATTATAAAATGAGACCCAAATGAACCTATCTACAGAACAAAAACCGACTCACAAATATAGAAAACAGACTTGTGGTTGTCAAGGGGAAGACAGGGGAGAGGGATGGATTGGGTGTTTGGAATTAGTAGATGCAAACTATTATATATAGGATGGATAAACAAGGTCTTACTGTACAGCACAGGGAACTATATTCAATACACTGTAATAAACCATAATGGAAAAAAATATGAAAAATATGTATATATGTATGTATATATATATATATGAATCACTTTGCTGTACAGCAGAAATTAACACAACATTGTAAGTCAACTATACTTCAGTATCAATTAGTTTGAAGGCACTTTTATAAATTAGGCCTTATTTCTCTTGTCCTTTCATCCTGGGACAAATGTATAACAGAAACTAACCTGGATTACTCCAGGATGAATTCATATCACACAGAACTTTAATTGTTGAACAAACCATTAATACCAGTTACACCATGGGATGTCCTGATCCAATATGAAGTTTGTAAACCTTGTATCAAGCCTGCAGAATGCACTAAATTTGGAAATTCAAACTGCAATGAAGCCAACTATCCCATGACTTCTCCACAACTAGTTATACAACATCAATTGGAAACCATATACAATCAAATGAATGTAGACAGAAACAACTATAGCCTTCTTTTTTTTCCTTTTAGATGAAGACGGTATTTAAGGTGATGTCTTGGGCTGTTCCAGGATGTTACTCAATTTCCTGGGTATCTCCCATGCACACAGGAGGTACACATGTTAGTTAACTTGTTTGTGCACCTATATGAAGGTAGTTAATACCACAAAACTGTATACATAAAAAGAATTAAATGTTAAAGTCATGCTTTGTATTTTTAATGACAATGAAAAAAAGTGTAGTGCTGATATTTGTTACAAAAATGAACATTAAAAACATTCTTAGTGAAAAAAAGCCATACAGAAAAGGCAACCTAGATCCCATGCTCATCTTGTCTGCTTCAAATCCATCAAGGCTGTCCAAATGAGGGGGAAACTCAGTAATGGTTCCAGAAAAAGAAAACTGGATCAGGATGGAAAAAGACATTTTCATACAATTGGGACAGCAGGTGAAAGTTGAAGTGGGGCTGAGTATTAAATTATAATGTAGACATCAGGATTTCCTCATTTAGGGGTTATGTGCTGGTTCCTTGGGCAAAACACACTGAGCATTTTGTGTGAGGTGGCAAATGTGAGTACTTTTGGCCATTACTGAAACTTTTCTGTACATTTTAAATTACTGGTAAGTAAATTACTTTTCTAGACAACCGTGTCAGTATCATGCCAGAAAATCAGACAAGACAGACATCAAATTTTGTTATAGAGGCCAAGACTTACCCAGACCAAGTTCAACCAAAGTTGTGATACTTATTTCCCTTGTAGGAGTCCACATGGTATTAAGAGGCACCGTGGGAAGAGTATATTAGTAGCTAACATGTCTTGGGTCCTGTGGATTACCTGGGGTGCAGTAGAAACTGTGAGATTTTAGTATTGCAATTTTTCACATTACTTCAAAAAATATGTTAAAAAATAAATTCAGTAAAGTTGCAAAATATGGAATCAATATACACAAATCAGTTTTGTTTCTATACACTAATAATGAACACAAACAAGAAAAATTAAGAAAACAATCCCATTTACAATTCCATCAAAAAGAACAAACTATTTAGGAATAAATTTAGCCAAGGGCATGAAAGACCTATACTCAGAAAACTATAAAGCACTGATAAAGAAATTGAAGACACAATAGAAAACAATATTCCATGCTCATGCATCAGAAAAATTACAATTATTAAAATGTTTATTCTATCCAAAGCCATCAACAAACAGTGCCAGGAAAACTAGACACCAGACCCCAAAGAACGACACTGGTCACCATCTACACTGCACATAAAACTAACTAAAAGTGCACAGTATTCCACATTAAACCCTTTCTCTCCTGAGTCCCCTGAAGAAGCACCCCACCCACCCAGCAGTCAGCTGCACAGGAAGATTCTCCACACTTGCTCGTTTTTTCCTCTTGTGGAGTCTCCTCACCAGTGGTTCCTGAGAAAACCCAGCTGCTGTCAGTGTGGACAATGCCTCATGGTCCAGAAGCCTAAGCCCTGACAGGAGACAAAGCTCCTGTCTGCTTGTCACAGAGCAAAGTCTGTGGGCAGGGTGCACCTGTGCCCCCAGGGTCAGACAGGTGGGTTCAGCGCCCCCTGTGGGACGTCAGAGAAGAGCTGGGAGCGCCACACTCACAAACCCAGAGGCCTCATCCGGAAGGCAGTTCTGCTGTATATACTAAGTTTGGAAATCCAAACTGAAATGGAGCCAAGTATCTCACTGTATCTTCTCAAAAGATGGTTAAGGAGCAATTAATTACAAACCATATGTAATGAAATGAATGTAGACACAAACTTTACAACTTAAACCAAAATTCACTCAAAATTGCCCATAGACGAATTTAAATTACCAAACTATAAAAAATCCTAGAAAAAAAAATAATCTACATGACTTTGGGTCTGGTGACCTTATTCAGAAAACCGGAAGACAAACCACAAACTGCAAGAAACTATTTCCAAAGCACATATCTGATAAAGGATTTGTACTCAAATTATGCCAACGCCATTAAATTTGGTAAAGATTAAAACACACACCTGGCCCAAGAAGAAAAACAGGCAGTAAATAAGCATACAAGAATATACTCAAGATGCTGGTGGAATGCATGTACAACCAACTTTGGAAGACAGTTTGGCAATTTTTTCCAAATCTAAAAAGTCTCACCTTAGGATCCAAGAAGTGTACCTCTTGTATTTAGACAACTGCTTTAAAAAACTGTGTTCAAACCCAAACTAGCATCAAGTAATGTACAGCAGCTCTATCCATAATGGCTAAAAACTTAAAGATATCAGGATGTCCTTCTGTAGGTGAATTCATAAACAAATTAGGGCACATACATGTCAAGGAGAGCAGAATACACCACCCCAAAATATGCCCATTTGACAAAAGGATTATTTTGGACTGATTAATAAGAAAGAGCAGACCCAGGAGAATCTTTCAAAGCCCAGTAGAAAATGCCCTTTTATGACGTAAATTTACATTTATTAAGGATATCTCCATTTGTAAGGGTTTGTCCCTCTCTGGACCAGGAATTGAATGATGACTAAATATCAAGAAAAGCTTGTTGGGACTTCCCTGCTGGTCCAGTGGCTAAGGCTCCATGCTCCCAATGCAGGGGGCCAGGGTTCAACTCCTGGTCATGGAACTAGATCCCGCATGCTGCAACTAAGAGCCCACATGCCGCAACTAAAGATTCCACAGGCCGCAACTAAGACCTGGCACAGCCAAATAAATAAATGTTTTTTATAAAAAAAAACCTTGTCAATGAAATAGGCCTGGATGTAAATCTGTGTAACAACCATACCCTTGTTTACTGTGCTTTGCCTAATAATCTCCTTTAAATGGCTTCTTCCATTACCTAACATCTTTCTTTTGTTCTCAGCAGAAGATAGCATTTAAGCTAACGGCTTGGGCCAATTCAGGGAGTGACTCAGTTTTCCTAGGTATCTTTCAAGTATACAGGAGGTATGCATGGTATATATTAAACTTCTGATTGTTTTCTCTAGTTCCTCTCTTTTTCATTACAAGGGAGATCTCAATAAAGAACATAGAAGGGTAGAGGGAAAATTATTTTTCCTCTAATATACATGCAATGCAATAGTATTCGGAGATATAAAGGAATGGACCATCAACCCGTGCAAAAAAAAAAAAGATACATCTAACTTACATTGCTAAGTGAAAGAATCCAGTCTGAAGTGCTACACACTGTATGGCCTCATTTATATGACATTCTAGAAAAGGCAAAACTGACATGGTAAACAATGTATAGAATATGTGGTTGAAATAGTCCATATGATACTTTAGTGGTGAATACCTGTCACTATGCATTTGTCTATACCCACAGATTTTTACAACCCAACAAGTAAATTACAATCTATTCAAACTTAGCTGCTTAGGATATGGGAGTGTCAAAGACTGGAATACAGAATGTAACAAAGAATCTGATTCAGAAATGTATGAAAAAACTCACTGTTGGTAGTGGGACAAATGGGTTGACCTAAGTTAACTTTGGAAATGTACAGAATCTGTAGGCCAAAGACAAAATGTGTCATACATACACAGTGGACTCTATGTTCTTTCCATGAGGGGTAGTAGCTAATACTACTGAAACTACTATATCAGTAATTGAATGGAACAAGCACTGAATTTAATAAATGACAAATGGTGGAAGCCAGGTTTCTTACCACTGGAGTGTGAAGTTACAGTCAAACAAAGGGAGAAGGTTACAATATCCATGTCATAACAGATCCGGTTGGAGATATCAGTATAAACTCTCTTTAGCCTGCACATAGTTCCACATGGAAATCTTTATAATTATGTGTGTATGCATAGGCTGGGATACTTGCATATATTTCCATGCACTGTCAGCTGAGCATATTTAGCTCCCACATGTACGTTTTTAATACCATTCTCTAATAAAAGGAACAAGGGCTCTTTGAAGAAAGGGCTGATACTAGGACTGAGACAGTAAATATATGAAGCAGGATAATCTTAAAATATCAGAAAGTAAAGAAGTACCAAAAATTTTAAAAACCCACAAAAGAGAAATTATGTAAAATGAAAACAGGAGCAAATGGAAAAAGCTCTCAACAGCCAAAGCAAGAATTAACTAAGCAGTCTTAAAATGTAGCACTGGATTATAACCAAAAGTTTACAATAATTATTCATGTGCCCAAACTGGTAAAAATAAATTACATAGTTTTTTTTTTTTTTTTTGGTGAGGGGTAGGGGGGTACATAGTTTTTGATGAATGGTGTTAAAAAGAAATCTCCTATGCAGAAAGCTTCTAAGCAATTTATATAGCCACTCAGCTGTCCATCAAGGATGTGAAGCTAACCCCTCTCTCCTCAAGTGTGGGTTCTGCATTATGACTTCCTCCTAAATAAGACACACAGGATGGACATGGGAAAAAATTAACTTCACTGTGGGAACACTTGACAAACACTACCTCAGCTAGGTGACCAAAGTTGAGAATATAAGTGAGAAGTTCCCTTGAGAGACTGTCCTCTTGACATACAGTGAAGAGGAAGCACTTCACCTCTGTGATCTGCTTTTTCAAAGCCAAGTCTAACCACAACAAAAACACCAAGCAAATCCCAGTGCCCGGCAGTCTATAAAATACCTGACCAGTCCTCCTCCACACTGTCAAGGTCATGGAAACAAGGAGAGTCTGAGCAACTGTCAAAGCCCAGAAGAGACTAAATGGATATGATGACCCCATGTCCTTTGAGATCCTGGAACAAGGAAAGGTATAACAAAGGGAACATGAATAGGGACTTCGGTTAATAATAGAGTATCAATATTTGTTCATTATTTGTCATGATTCTGTAGAAAATTAGACAGGAAAAATTAAACGTCAAATAAGAGAAACCTACTGTAACAAACTGGAAATCTAGAAGAAACGGGTGATTTCTTTGTAAAAACACATTACCAAAATGAACACTAAATTAAGGAAAATACAAAAAGACCAATTAATCACTGAGGAACCTCTTCCCCATACTGGTTATCCTATCACTGTCCCAGGGTTTCCCTCTCCCGGGCCAGGGAAGGAACAGAGGCAGAGCTGTTTGGCAGCTCCACTAATATCTGGTCCCACCCAGAATCTTCATCTCCCCCAGCCATGCCTACCCAGTGAGGACACCTGAGGAAGGATCAGGGATTATTGATTCAGATGTATCAACTACGAATTTTCTTTTCCCAACGACTGGACACACTTACTGAAGTAAAATAAGTTAGTATTTATTGTAAGGGTAGAAATAAATTAATACTTGCAAGTGGCAAGTTAAAGAATGGGTTTGGACCTGGTAGGTCCAGTGGCTCACACTATCTCAGTGTGACCTTGCTTCTCTCCAAAACTTTGTCCTGCTCAGTGCCTTTGGGGGACCCCATTCACAGGCACAGGCTCTCTCATTGCCCTTGGGCCAACAGCAATTCTAGGCTGACAACCACTCACCATCCATTTTCCAAGAAAGAGTTTCTCCTTTTCTTGGGTTCCAAGAAAGTCATGGTTTTAAATGCCTTTGATCTGGCTTGGGTTGCATTCTCATCCTTGACCCATCACCAGGAGATGGAAAATGGGACTGACTAGATGTGGGTTGTAAACCCATCTTCAAGCTGGGTGGAACATGGGGTCATCCTTCTGCAACTGTTTGGACTGGAAGCAGGTGAGATGTAATTCCCAAAGGAAAACTGAGGCACTTGGGCCTGAGAACAGATGCTGGCTGGCAGAAAGCAACAGATTCTAAGTCAATGACAGCTCACTGCACAGCACAGAATCTGACACAAAAGGAAGAAAGGGGTTCAACTCAGGGTCAGGGGCTGCAGCTACTCATCCAGTGCTCTTACTGTCCTCCCAAGACTGCAAGAAGTTCTTTCACTTGCTGACAAGTCAGAATCGTTGGTGGTGGTAAACTCAAGTCTCTTTCCTTGGGCATCAGGTCCTCACATCTCAGAGGTGGGCCCAAAACAGCCCATGTGCCCTCAGAAGACACACAGGCCTCATTCCTGCCCCTGAGAGGTGGGAGCCCTTGAGTTATGCCATCTCCCTGGCCATATTAATTGCCCATCCCTGAAAAACAATACTGCTCATTTTCCAGTTTCTTCTCTCTCATTTACTAAGTGAAGAAACCAAATGCTAGGGTGGTAAGGAAACTCTTGTGCAATGAAGTAATGGGAGGCTCAAGAATTATTCCATGCCATGGAACCCATAATTGGCAGGCTTTCCAGAGGCCACATGGATGCATATGGCTCTCCAAGACAATGCAGTGTCACTGTGAACCTCCCATTGTGAGGTCCAGGTGCTCCCATATCTTTGATTCTTAATGAATATGAATGTCAAAAGTTTCTAACGACTGAAAGGACAAAGGATTTCAGGGCCATGGTCTCCTGTATGGTTGTTGTGTCAGGGACACATTCTAATGTTTAGAGGATTATTACTTCTCTTGGCAGCCTATGAGGCTGTGAGGGGGAGGCCTTTTTCTCAACCACATGGATGTTGGTAGTTGAAACTTCTCAAAGGAATGTCTACACTGCCTAGGTAGCTGTTGAATTGCCCGGCATCACGGTCAGCTCTGTAACTATACATGAGGGCCTGACAATGCCCAGGCTGGACTGAGCTAGAGGACCACAGATGCCTGCCTGGATAGTCAGAGGTCAAGGGCTGTCCTGCCTGAGACCTGATCATCTATTCATGCCCACTCAGATGGGACAAAGGATGCCTCCAGTGTCAGGAGGGCCCCACCAGCCCTTAAGAAGGCAGCATCTGGGGGCTGGCAGGTCACTGCACCCAGTCCTGTATAAATCCACACATGCCCACTGAGTGCCCTGCTGTCTGGGCTGTGCTGGAAACTGGGGCTGCCCAGGCAGAGTAGGGCCAGCATCACCCTTCCCAGGTAGGAGGGCAGAAGGAAACCATGCATGACTTCTGACACCCTCCCCAATCCTTGACAGAGGTTGAGTTGGGTAAGAAACAGTCCGAGACAAGAACAGACATTTCATTCTTCTCTCAGAGCCCAGGACTGAAGGAAGGGAGGCCAGAAAAACAGTTATTGACCTCAGCTCCCTGACTCCTGTCTGACCCTGGGCAAGTCCTATCCATTCTGGAGGCTTCAGAGAGAGGGAGAGGGGAGGGCAATGAGGGCCAATTGTGCTTAAACATAACTCTAACCTTTACCCTAAGAACCCTAACTTCTAACCTTAACCCCCTAACAACCCTAGCCCCAGACCCGTAGACCCTCGCCCCTGACCCCTAAACTCTAATCCCCGACCCTGACCCTTTAACCACAACCCTCTACCACGACTCTCCAACAATGACCCATAACCCTAAACCATGGCCCCTGAACCCTCACACTGACTCAACCCAAGACCTAAAGCCTGGCCTAGTGGGTGCCGAAGGATGACTGTATGAACTCTCAAATAAACCAAGGAATTAAATCTTCTTGACCATGAATTTAGCAATGGTTTCTTAGATTTCACAGTAAAGCATAAGAAATGAAAGGAAAAAATAGACAAATTGGATTTCCTCAAAATTACAAACCTTTGTGCATCAAAAGAGGCTATCCAGAAAGTAAAAAGACGGCCCACAGAATGGAAGACAATATTGGCACGTTGTATATCTGATAAGACTCTTTACCTAGAATATACCCAGGACTTTTACAACTCATCAACAAAAAGACAAACAATAAAATTTTTGAAACAGACAAATGGCTTGCATGGACTGCTCTTCAGGCAAGACATACAAATGGTCAACAAGGAAATGAAAAGATGTCAAACATCAGTAGTCATGATGAAAATGCAAATTAAAGCCACGATGTGATGCCCCTTCACACACACTAGAATAAAAATAAATTTTTAAATATATAAATAAAAATAACAAATGTTGGCAACAATGTAGAGTAATTAGAACCCTTAAAAGTTACTTGTGGAGATGTACAATGGTGCAGTCTATATGCACAAAACTTTAGCATTTACTCAAAAATATAAAATATAATTACCATGTGGTTCAACAACTCCACTCCTAGACATATTCTCAAAAAATTGAAAACAGGTGTTCAAACAAACACTTGTTCACCAATTATTCATAGCAGCACTGTTCACAGTAGCCCAAGGTAGAAAAGATTTAAATGTCCATCAGCAGGTAAACAGATAAGCAAAATAAGGTAGACACATAAGCTGCATTATTCTGTCATATAAAGGAATAAAGTAAAATTATACAGCCACTGTGGAAAACTGTATGGTGGCTCCTCAAAAACATGGAAAATGTATGATCCCTTGATTCCACTCCAGGGTGTACACCCAAAATATTAGAAAGCAAGGACTGGAACAGATATCTGTACCCCATATTCATAGCAACATTATTCACAATAGCCAAAAGGTGGAAGCAACACAACACATCCTTCAACAGATGAATGGATAAGTACAGTGTAGTATATACACAATGGAATATGACTCAACCTTTAAAACTAAGGTAATTCTCACACATGCTACAATGTGATGAACCTTGAAGTTATTATGCTAAGTGAAACAAGCCAGACACAGAAAGGACAAACGTTCTATGATTCCACTAGTATGAGGTATCCAGATAAGTCAAATTCAAAGACAAAGTAGAATAAGGTTGCCAGAGGTTGAGGTGAATTAGTGTTTAATGGCTATGGTTTCACATGGGGAAAATAAAGTTCTGGAGATGGATGGTGAGGATATTTTTACAACAATGTGAATGTAGTTAACGCCATAGCACTGTACACTTAAAAATGGTTTAAATGGGTCTTCCCTCGTGGCACAGTGGTTAAGAATCCGCCTGCCAATGCAGGGGACACGGGTTCAAGCGCTGGTCCTGGAAGATCCCGCATGCCGTGGAGCAACTAAGCCCATGCGCCACAAATACTGAGCCTGCGCTCTAGAGCCCGTGCTCCACAAGAGAAGCCACCGCAATGAGAAGCCTGCACACAGCAACTAAGAGTAGCCTCCGCTCGCCGCAACTAGAGAAAGCCTGCACACAGCAACAAACACCCGACACAGCCAAAAAATAAAATAAAATAAATTTTTTAAAAAAGCTTTAAAAAATGGTTTAAGTGGTAAACGTTATGTGTTTTTAATCACAATGGAAAAATGAATGAAATAATGATCAATGTTACAACGTGGATAAACATTGAAAACTTCCTAAGTGAAAGAAGCCATACAGAAAAACCACCCAGATCATGCTCATCTTGTACACTTTAAATCCAGCAAGGTTTTCAAAGTGAGGAAAAGCCCCAGTGATGGTTCCAAGAAAAGAAAACTGGATTCGAATGGAAAAATACGTTTCCACAAAGCTGGGGCAGCTGGTGAAAGTTGAAGCAGGTCTGGGGATAGGATTATAATGTGGAAACCATAATTATTCCCCATTTTGGGGTTATGTGCTGGTTCCCTGGGAGAGTGGCCCTCCCACTCTCACAGGGTAAAACAAACTGGTGTATTTTGTGAATGTGGAAAACTTGATACTGCTATTTGAAGTTTTGTATACACTTGAAATTTACTAGAAAATAAAGTGCTTATCAAACAACCATGTCGTACCACGCCAGAAATACAGACATCAAACTTTGTTATAGAGGCCAAGCTCTACCCAGATCCAGCTCACCCACAGTGGTGATGCCAATCACCCTTGTAGGAGGCCACATACTACGAGAGGCACCGTGGGAAGATTATATTGGGAGACACTATGTCTTGGGTGCTGTGGATGACCTAGATGTAGTTGAAACAGTGGGATTTCTGAATTCTAGTTTTCCACATTCAATCAACAAAAAACTGTTACAACTAAAAAATGAATTCAGTAAAGCTGCAGGATACAAAAGAAAGAAAAATCAATGCACAAAAATCATTTGTGATTCTATACACTGATAATGAACCATCAGAAAAAGAATTTTAAAAAAATCCCACTTACAATTGCATCCAAAAAGATAACTAGGAGTAAATTTAACCAAGGACGTGAAGGACCTGCACAATGAAAACTGGAAGACACTGATAAAGGAAACTGAACAGACAAAAATAAATGGAAAGATACCCCGTGCTCATGGGTAAAAAGAATAGTGTGAAAATATGCATTCTAAGGTGGGACTTCCCTGGCCATCCAGGGGTTGGGACTCTGCGCTCCCACTGCAGGGGGCGCAGGTTCGATCCCTGGTTGGGGAACTAAGATCCCGCATCCTGCATGCCACATGGTGTGGCCCAAAATTTTTTTTTTAATTTTAAAAAATATGCATTCTAGCCAAATTAATGTACACATTCAACACAATCCCTACCAAAAGTCCAAAGACACTTTCCATAGAAACAGAGCAAACAATCTTAAGATGTGTGTGGAACCACAAAGGACCCAGAAGAGCCAAAGCCACCCTGAGGAAGGAGAATGGGCTGGAGGCATCTCGCTCTTCACACTTCACACTTCATTACGAAGCTACATTCCCCAAACAGTGTGGAATTGGCACAAAAACAGGCGCACAGACCAAAGCAACAGAGCAGAGAGCCCAGGAACCAACCTACAGGTATGTGATCAGTTAATTCACAAGCAAGGAGCCAAGAACATACATTAGGGAAAGGACAGTCCCCTCAATGAACGGTGCTGGGAAAACCGGACGCCACTCGCCAAAGAACGACACTGCACTCTGTCTACACCACACACAAAAGCGGCCAAAAACCCAGTTTTCCACATCAAGCCCTTCCTCTCCTGGGTCCTCTGAAGACAGACACCCTCAGCGGTCAGCAACGCACAGGAACCTTCTCCCCACATTTCCTCACATTTTCCCTCAGTGGTGTCACCTCCCGGCAGGTCCTGAGGAGACCAGACTCCTCTCAGCATGAACTGGACCCCACAGTGTCCCAAAGCTGAAGCCTCAGGGGGTCCTGAGGAGACTCGGCTTCTGTTAGTATGGACTCGACCCCAGCTTGTCCTGAAGCCCGGCCGTCAGCGTGGATGCAACCCGCGTGTCCCAGAAGCCAAAGCCCCAGGGGGTCCTGAGGAGACAGGGCTCCTCTAAGCATGAACGTGAACAGCATGATCTGAACAGACATCCCGCCATAAAAAGATATACAGATGGTAAAAATCATACAGAAACAAGCTCAACATCATATACCATTAGGGAATTACAAATTAAAATCATGAGATATCACAGCATACCTATTTAGCACTGCTAAACTCCAAAAATATGAAAATACCAATTGTTAGAGGGTGAGGAACAAAAGGAGCTCTCCTTCATAGCTGGGGGGATGCATGTGCAGCCACTTTGTAAGACAATTTGGCAGTTTTTTCCAAAACTAAACAAGTCTCACATTGGGATCCAACAATCATGCTTCCAGTATTCAGGCAACTGCTTTGAAAATCTATGTCCAAATGCAAACAAGGATGCAATTATGCACAGCAGCACTTTCATAATGGCTAAAAACTTGAAGAAATCAGAATATCCTTCAAAAGATGAATGTATAAACAAATTGGGGTACATCCATGTCAAGGTGAGTAGAATATGCCACCCCAAAATATGTCTCTCTGGCATAAGGATTATTGGTCTGCTTTAAAAAAAAAAGGGGGGGCTTCCCTGGAGCCTCAGTGGTTAAGAGTCTTCCTGCCAATGCAGGGGACACGGGTTCGAGCCCTGGTTCGGGAAGATCCCACATGCCGCAGAGCAACTAAGCCCGTGCTCCACAACTACTGAGCCTGCGTTCTAGAGCCCACGAGCCACAACTATTGACCCCGTGTGCCACAACTACTGAAGCCTGCACACCTAGAGCCTGTGCTCCACGAGAAGAAAAGCCACAATGAGAAGCCCATGCACTGCAAAGAAAAGTAGCCCCTGCTCGCCACAACCAGAGAAAAGCCTGCATGCAGCAAAGAAGACCCAATGCAGCCAAAAATAAAATAATATATCCAATAAAAGTATCTCAGAAAACTGAGATTGCTGTTTTATGAAAGACATTTACAATACAGAAGTCTCCATTTATAAGGGTATGTCCCTCTTTGCACCAAAAATGGAAGGATAATTAAATCTTAAGTAACTCTTTTCAATGGAGAAGTCCTGACTTAAATGTGCAAACAATCATACCCTTGTTTACTGTGCTTTGCATGATAACCTGCCATAAGTGGTCTTCCCCCCTTCGCCAGCATATTTCTTCTGTTTTTAGCTGAAGAGGTATTTAAGGGGATGGTTTTGGTCATTTCAGGGAGTGACTCAGTTTTCCTTGCTATCCCCCCTGTATTCAGAAGGTATACATGTAATTAAACTTCTGCTTTTCTCCTGGTAATCTGTCTTTTATTTCAGGGGCAGGGGGGCCTCAACCAAGAACCTAGAAAAGTAGACGGAAAATTGTTTTTCTGCCCATACACATGCAGTGGAATACTACTCAGCAGAAAGGAATGCACCATCAGCCTATGGAAAAACATGGATAAATCCTCAGTATATACTGCTACGTGAAAGCATCCAGGCTGAGGAGGCTGCACACAGTATGACCCCATTGGTGACACTCTGGGAAAGGCAAAGCTACACAGATGGTAAGCAGATCATGCGGTGGGGGGTTTGAAGTGTTCCATGTGACACTCTAGGATGGATACCTGCCACTATGCATTTGTCTAAACCCATAGATGTGTGTAGCCCAAGGGGCCAATCATAATCTATTCAAATTTAGTTATTTAGGATGTAGGAGTGTGGCAGGATGGAATACATTATGTGACAGAGTCTAACTGTTTTAGAAATATATGGAAACAACTCACCGTAGGGGATGGGATCAAAGGTGCTGACCTAAGTTACCTTTGGAAATGAATGGAATCTGTAGATTAAAGGCAAAATGGACCCTATATAAACAGTGGGCTTTATTTTACGAAGTTCTTTCCAGGGTGTAGTAGCTAACAATTCTGAAACCTCTGCACATGTAACCTGGAAAGGAGCAATGCATACATAACTGGCAGATGGTGGGAGCCAGGCTCCTTGCTGTGGGAGTGGGAAGTTACAGATAAGCAAGGGGAGAGCCTCTGCCCTCGTAATGCTGGATCTGGGCTTCCTGGGCGGATGTTGACTGGCCGGGGAAACACACAGACCTTCACGCTCGGAAGGGCCTGCAGACACAGGAACTTCACGCCCCATCTTTCCACCCATACCTGCTGGAAACACTCAGCCCTCTATCATCAGTCAATTGCAGCGTTTAAGACAGTCTCGCCCCCAGGCAGATAAAGGAACATGAGGGTCTTGCTTACCCCTAAGCTGTCCCAGAATCCAGGCCCTGGGGGTGGAGCCAGGTTGGGGGTGCCTGGGCCTCTGACCAGCAGGTGAGAGGAAGGAGGAAGACCAGTCCTGAGGACAGAGGTTCCCTCAAGTCTGTGAGCCCAGGAGCCCCGATGGGATTCATTCCCACTGAGGACATGGGCTGGGCCTGCAGTGGTTCTGTGTTCCCCCTGGGCCCCTTTGATGAAGCCATGGCAGCACTGGGCCCAGACATCTACTGGCAGTGTCTCAAACTCTGACACAGTGGTTTGACAAAGGAACAAGAGAATTGAGCTGAGCCCCTGACGGCCACTCCTTTCTGGCTCTGAGTTGCTTCCAACTGGACGGCAGTCACCTGCACATAGTCTGCTGTGACCTACCTGCCCCCTTTGGCCTTTCCTCTCCCTCCCTGCGATGATGCCCATGACATTTCCAGCCTCGACCCCTCTCGCAGGCCAGACTCCTCTGTCCAGTCACTGCACCCCCATCTCACCTTGGGGGCTAACAGGCCCCTCAGAGGACTGGGATCCTGCAGCTCCCCACACCCAGGAGCAGTCCCACCTTCCCAGGTTGCTGAGCCCAGGCACCGGGTGTAACCGAGCAGGACCCTACGGGGCCTTCCCAGTATAGACCCCTCCCCGACATCCTCTGCTGTAGCTCCTCTCTGAAGTACCTGGATAACAGTATCTGATGCACGCTTCCTGAGTTGTTTTACAGATGCTGAAACCACCACCAAACGGAAGAAATTAACTACCTGATGATCTTGAACAGGTAGCCCCGGAACTTCTGGTGCCTAAGAATTTATAATGTTAACCGCCTGTTACCTCACCATCAACCGGAGAATTGTGCACCAGCTGATCGCATACCCTGCGACCCCCTTCCTTCACTTGGCCTTTAAAATTCCTTTGCTGAAATCCTTCAGGGAGTTTGGGGTTTTAGAGCACAGGCCACCTGGCCTCCTTGTATTGGCACTCTTACAATTAAAGCTGCACTTCCCTTCACCACACCCGGTGTCAGTAGACTGGCTTTACTGCACTCGGGCAAGCGGCCCCAAGTTTTGTTCGGTAACACTGGGGTCTCCCAGGCTCCCACTCTCCTTGTGTCCCACTGACTGTCATCTGCTCCTCCAGAGTCTTGCTGCAGCAAAAATAGAAATGAAGTTTTCCCTCCCCTGAGAACAAGGAAAACAAAGGGAACGGTGAATAGGCTAGAGAAGAAACATAATCTGGCCTGAAAGAGTTCATCACTCCTTGTTTTACTTTGTCACTAATTTGTAGTAACTAGATGTGTACTTCACAAAGCGAACCTCACTCCCTGACACTATGTAATTTACCTCTGGCACCCATCACCCCTAACCCTGTGTGAGTTACATCCCCTGCCTCTCACTCCCTAACCTTATTATGTCCAGCACTTACATTCTATACGCCCTTCATAACAAGTCACCCCCTATAGTTTTTGCATTTCAGAGACAAGGTCACCGGTCGATAAACCAGAAGCAAACGGATGCAATTACCAGACTGCCGGACCCCAATTACCGGGCAGCCTGATGCCAACTATGACTGTTTTGAAATAATGCAAAGGAAAGGAGGAATGCAAGACCTTCACTACTTCGATCCTCATCCTATACCCCGGACCGCGAGAGCCCCACGTATAAAATCTTCCCTGATTCTCAAGGAGGGGTGCCCAGTTCTTGAGGCGCTAGCCGGCTGTGTCTTCCCTGTTGTCTGGCAGAAGAATAAAGCCATCTCTCTCTTCCTCCAAAATCCCTGTCTCCATATTTCTGTTTGGCCTCGGTGCACAGGGAAGCCGAAATTTCGACAGCAGTCTGTGGCCAGTTCCCACACTAATTCACCTCTACGCCCACAGTCCTGGCCCAAGCCCGATCTTGTGCCTGGTTCCTCCATCAGGCCCTGACAGAACTCCCTGCCCGCACGGTACACCTCACATCCCACCCCAACGTGGTCTTTCTGAAGCATAAACGAGACTGTGACTCTCCCCCACCTGTAATCCCCCAAAAGTTTCCCCACTTCGCTAGGGTATCTGCTGGGAGAGACATCTGCCAAGGCCCTGAGAGTCCCCGGCATCCCCACTAGGCTGCTGGCTCCTGAGTCCCCTGACAATGAGCACCTCAGCCGGCCAGGCGACACGGCAGGAAACCCCAGAACTGCTCACCTCACGAGGGGACTGGCACGGCCACGGCCTGATCAGAGAGAGCAGAGAAGGGCTCCCCAGCTGGGACACAGACTCTGCACGAGTGGCCTCTCCCTGAGCCACTACATCACATCGTGTGACTTGAGGGAAGGAAGGACCGAGGCACACTTGGCTCCTAAGGAGGATGGGATAGGCTCAGCCACGTCCCCCCAAATTCACATGCTGAATCCCTAACCCCCAGGACCCCAGGATTTGGCTGTATTTGGAGATGGGATTTTTAAAGAGGCGATCAAGGTAAAAATGAGGTCACTAGGGTGGATCTTAATCCAATAGGATTGGTGCCCTACAAGAAGAGATTAGGACACAGATAGGTACAGGGGGAGACCACGTGAGGACCTGGGGAGAAGATGGCTGTCTAAGTACCAAGTAGAGAGGCCTCAGGAGAAGCCAGCCTGCACACACCTTGATCTCAGACAGCATCCAGGACTGGGAGATCGGTCTGTTATTCAAGCTGCACAGTTTGTGGTATTTGTTACAGAGGTCCTGAGCAGACTCACACGCAGGGTAACTCAGGGCTCAGACTGGACAGAGCCCACTCTCCATCCCCCTGTACATGAGTTACAGGATCCTCAGGAACTGAGGAGGGGGTCCCTGAGGAGAGGCACAAGATAGAAGGTGCTAGGCATTAACATGACTGCATTCATGTTAAACGTGCCTGAAGTCCATTCACACGAGATGGTTTCGTCCTGTATGTACATCGGCACCTTCGGTCTGAACTGCAGATCTTTAGCTTCACCACCTCCACTGAGAGCATTAGCTTCACCTACTGTGGACCATCTCCTATAGGATTTCCAGAACCACAAAGCATCGAACCTTCACAGGACCCAGAGTCTGTGCACTAGCGTCTGGGCGACCCTCACAGCAGGGCCGCGCAGCTGCCCATCAGGACCCATTTCCCTTTTTCCTGTTCACAGCTACCCTGCACCTCCCAGCCTTCCCACTCCTTACAGCTGGGGCACAGTGTCTCGTGTTACCAAGGGGAAGGGGTGGAGGTGGTGAGGGCTTGGCCAGCCTGCATCCTAGGACGGAGGGCATGATGCCCACCTGGTCACCCCACCCTGCTGGTTGGAGCCCTCACCTGGAAGCAGGGAGGAGAAACAAGGGGACAGAGCCTGGGACCTGACACCCACCTGCCCTGGACTGTCACAAGAAGGGGAAAGAGACAGCTTGAGCTTCAGCCCAGTTTTGGGAGACACTTTGTCCAGCAACAAACTTCTGCCTTAAAAGCCAAGGTGCTTTACAAAGCCCTCCCCAGCTGTCACAGAAAGTCAGGCTTAATCTCATCACACTTTTCTCAAACCCCAGCTCATGCTGAGACCACCTCTCAGGTGATGGTGCTTCAGAGCAGCCCCTTTACAAGATCTCTGGAGTTCAGCTCTCCCAGCCCTGCCTTCAGTTTAAGGGAGAAGTTTCCTTGACAAACCTGCTCAGTTTCCTTGACAACCAAGCTTCGCAATCTCCCAAATTCTTCTCCTTCAAACATTCCTATTCTAGGCTTGATGAGCCTAAAGTGACTAGTGCTGTCATCATGTGCCAGAGAGTGACTCCTCCAAGCCCGTAGTTACTGGTTACATGATGCTACTGATGATGAAATCCCAAAAGAGCCAGCTTTGCAAGGTAACCACTTCTGGACTCGGCACTGGGTCCCTTTCCACGGACAGAGTCGAGTGGCTGTTTCCACGGGCCCCATGGTGGAAGAGCTCACCTAATGCAGCCAGGACTTCATCCCTTCCAGGTGATTCCAGGGTTCTCATTCTCCCCAGACCCCCACCCACATGGCTGCTGTCTGTGCCAGTCTATACAGGACCTTGGTAATCTCCTAAAATGAGGGTTATTTTATACACAGGTAATGGGTTGAATGCTGGCCCCAAAAGATGTGTCCCCCGAGAACACGTGAACAGGACCATATCTGGGAAAAGGGTCTTTGTATATGTAGTTAAGGATCTCAAGGTGAGGTCATCTTGGGTTAGGGTGGCCCTCAATCCAACTGAGAGAGTCCTTATGAGAGACAAAAGAGGAGAGGCACAGACACAGAGGAGAAGCCACGTGAAGACAGAGGCAGAGACGGGAGGGATGCAGCCACGAGCCTGGGGATGCCTGGAGCCCCCGGAAGCTGGAAAAGGCAGGAAGAACACTATCCTGGAGCCTTTGGAGAGACTTCCGTCCTGCAACACCCTGATCTCAGATGTCTGGTCTCCAGGACTGGAGGAGGATCAATTCCTGTTGTTTTAAACCACCCAGCTTGTGGTCATTTGTTACAGAAGCCACAGAACAGTCACACAGACCCTGCTCTGTAGGATCCTGGAAGTGCGGGTCTCATTAAAGGCCAACAAAGGCTGGATCGCAGAGCCCTGAGAGTCAGCATTGGGCCCCAGAAATCCTAAAGCAGTGGCTGGACACCAGACTGTTGAGGGGTCAGTTGGAAGCCCATCCCTAAGGGTGCCGGCTGCACATGGCCTCCCCAGGTTTTTACGCCTGTACATGCGTAAAATAAGTATTTCCATCCTGATTCAGGACCTCTGATATCACCGTTCACATTGCTAATTAAGAACCCACTAGTTACACCGATGAAAACCCTATCAGGACACTTGCTCCAGTGGTAAACAATTCTGAAGTTGGTCACAGCTGGGGAATCGTCTCCCATGCAGCCAGCAGCCCCCACACAAGAAGCGTCCTCATGGCAAAGCTGGGGGACCATGAAGAGGCGTTTCTGAGTAAACGTGAGCTGAGCCCCAGGCCAGCTGCTGCTGAACTTTTCCCACCCTTCCCAGGTAAAACACCTGAATGTGTGCAAGGACTTGAAAGCCTAGAGGAAGGGGCTTGGAGTCACACCAGCGACAGCACGCAGGCCGACTTGGTGCCTGCAGGCCAGCCAGGATGGTCCTGGCCCCGGGAGCTCTTCTGGAAGCTTTCCATTTCCCTAACTGAGGTACCCCTCCTGTCCCGGCCCCCACTGCTTTTTTCCTTCCTCACCTCTGCCAGGGGAGAAATTCCAGCAGCAGGTATGGGTGACACATCCTCTTCTTTAGCAGGTGGTAGCCCGGCAACTCCTGCAGAAAGTCCAGCAGAGCCCCACTCACACTGGGCCACCCATAGAGCCGTGGGCCCTACTCTCTCCCACCAGCCCAGCCCCGAGACTGCTGACGGGGCAGAGAACACGGCGTCAGGCACAGCTGCAGGGGCTTTTGCTGCCTGGAGGGGTGGTTATATTGACCTCAACCCAGGCACACCTGGGAAGGGCTGGCCGGCCGGGTCAGGCTGCCCAGGTCAGCCAATCCTCGCCCCTCAGGGGCTCAGAGTTGCAGAAAATGGGTCTTGCTGCACCGGCCAGATCCAAGGAACAGATGTAGGGTCCCGAGAGTCAGGATAGACAAGGGGCGGCAGCCCTGGCTTGTTTTCTAATCATTTTATCTGGTCCATGAGTGGAAGACAACTTCAAGAAGACCCTCTCCTAATGAGAGGAACCCAGGAGTCAGGGAGAGGAGGGGTGGTGGGTGGAGACAGAGGCCTGGTGCCCCGGCTGCAGTGGAAGCCCCCGGAAGACCAGGCAGAGGGAGGCCGCACAGAGTGAAGCCTAGGGTCACAGACCTGTCGGAGCTGCTGTTTGTTAGTTCAAGCTCTGCTCTGAGGTGCTCTGTGTCAGCTCTGAGTGACAGGTGTGCTGGGGGTGCTCTGCAATGAGGGCTATGTGCACGGTTCCTGTGAGCCCAGCCCTGCCGGGGTAGCTGTCCACGGGAGCTCCATATCCAGGGAGGGGCCTGCCAACGAGAGCCCCGTGGGCTGCTGCGTACCTGCCCAGGTGAGCTCCATATCCTGGGAGCGGCCTGCCCACGAGAGCCCCGTGGGCTGCTGGTTACCTGCTCAGGTGAGCTCCATATCCTGGGAGGGGCCTGACTACAAGAACCCCGTGGGCTGCTGGGTACCTGCTCAGGTGAGCTCCATATCCTGGGAGGGGCCTGACTACGAGAGCCCCATGGGCTGCTGGGTACCTGCTCAGGTGAGCTCCATATCCTGGGAGGGGCCTGACCATGAGAGCCCCGTGGGCTGCTGGGTACCTGCTCAGGTGAGCTCCATATCCTGGGAGGGGCCTGACCATGAGAGCCCCGGGTGCTGGGAGGGGGCCGTGTGTATGAGCGTCCTCTCTGTGCAGCCGGCACAGAGTTGCTTAGCAACTTCCCTGTGGGCGGTGCTGGGATGAAATGAGAACCAGGAGATGCTGCAGGCCCAATGAACCCCTGTCCATCCAGAGTGATGAGGTCAGTAGGTGGGTGCTGGCCACTGTGCTGCATGAGTGAGGCCCCACGGGTGCCTCTTGTGTCTTCCACCTGACACCATGGAGGTCTCCCCAGGACAGAGCAGACAGCCTGCCTGGGGCAGGTGGGAGCTCCTGGTGATGCTGCAGGGGACATGAGAGGGACGGACCAGGCAGCAGGGAGTGGGAGACCAGGCAGAGCCATGGGGCTCGGGGCCGAGGGGGCTTTTCTGGGTCTGAGCTGGGGGGACGTGCAGGTGGTGAGTGTGGTCCAGGAAAGCTGCCGTAGTGACGTGAGGCTGAACCTGCTTCAGAGTGACAAGCTTTCCGGGTGATCCCAGAACAGGATAGTGAGACAGATCCTGTTAGAAGAAGGTAAGTGAATCTCCCCAAGAGGTGGCTCTGTGAGCTGGTCCTGGGAGGGGGGCGAAGGGAACAGGTGTGGAAGCTGTGGGGAGTGGGCAGTCCCCCTGGGCGGGCAGCGGGTGCAGAACCCACTCCGTGGTCCCATAGCTTGCTTCTGGCTGGATTACTTGGCCTCTCGGAGCCTCAGCTTCCTGGTCTGCTCGTGGAGTGATGGTAGCGTGGACTGACTAGTAATTTGCTCAGAACAGGGTAGAAAGGGGTCTAGTGGAAATTCTATGGAACACCATCAGTATGGGAATCGCAGGCCCTGTTTCCCACAGGTCTGTTTTCAGGATCAGGAGAGCAAATCCGAGCAGACTTGCAGCAGAGCCTGGGGATGGGCTCCGTTCGGTGGGTCCCCCGGTTTCCTGAATCTCGGAAGGAGCAGCTCCAGTGGGCAGTGGCAGTTTCATCCCACACCTGGAAGCATCCAGACCTCAAGGCCCAGCAGCCCCCAAGCCCTGTGTCTGGGCCCCCGGGAGGCAGACGGGATACGCCGGCCTCCTCCTCGGCCCTCTTCCTGCCCAGAACATTCGAGGTCCAGGCCGTCATGAGGAAGAAGCAGGGATGGGGGTGTCCCATGTGGGAAGTGAACACGGAGCAGCTTGTGTACATGCACGTCCACACCAGGAATGTGGTTCGGTGTGACGCGGGCACCAGGAGGAGCAGACGGTGGGCTGAGGAAGCAGGGCGGGGCCGGGGGTCCCGAGGAGGGGGTGTGCGAGCTTTGCCTGTGCCGGGCCTCAGACTCCACGGGGCTTCCCTTCCCTGGTCACTGGGGAGGAGGAGCCGAGCAGCATTGGTGGGGTGACCACTCGCGTCCCCAGGCCCTGCCAGCATCAGACCTTCAGGTTCCGGGTCGGGGAGCCTGATGAGCGCAGGTCCAGCCGTGCCCGCCAGGGAGGCCTGGAGGGGTCGGGCGGGAAGCACTGGTTTGGTCATCCCCTGTGCGGAAGCTTCCGAGCCAGTGCCCAGTGGGAGCTCTCACCTCACACGTGGGTTTCACGTCCACAGCTCAGATCACCTTCTAGCCGCTTGGTTTGTTTTCTAGACACAAAGTCCTAATATCTCCTATGTCCCCTGCCCGTGAAAAGGCACGTCTGATCTGGCACCAGATTCAGCCTCTGGTCCCTCCTGACTGGAGGCCCAGCAGCCAGTGTCACCGCGTCATGACTGTCAGGGGGTGTCAGGTGTGGGGGGATGAGAGCACACGGTCCAGGCCCACGAGGGGTCGTGCCGTCCAGGGAGCCGGTGCTGTGGCTGTACATGTGCCATGCCCCCACCCCACGGGCAGAGACCACCGTCCCCTTACAGACTGTTACCAAGTGAAGTCACATGGACCCTGCTCGGGCCCGAGCCTGGCGAGGCGCTCTGCCTCAGCGGGGAAGGTCTCCTTTTCCCATGTGGGTTCAAGTAGGCAAATAACAAAACCAAAGCTGAGACCACCACAGCACAGACTCTGTTCAGTGGCCAAAGAATGGAGAAGCGGGAACTAAGTTCACAGACCAACTTCTCGGCCTCCTGGAGAGAGTGGTTTAATTTGAAAGAGTAAAGACAAAGGGAGGAGGAGTGCGGCTACTGTTGGGGATGAAGAGGCCTTCCGGGGAAGGGGCAGGGCTTTTCCCAAGCGAGTGGGGTACCACCTTTCACCCAGTTTTGGTCCTTCATGTCCAGTCATGGCCACCGGTAGGTGTGTCACTTAATATGCTGATATAGTCAATTCAACCTGTGAGGAGACTCAGGGTCTGTTGGAGGTCACATTCGTTGCCATCTTGGTCCCAGCTGGTTCCATCTGTTTGTTTGTAGTTTCCTTTCTTATCTCTGGACCCCTTAACTTAAATACTTAGGTGAACTCCTGCTGAAGTTGGGGAGTGGAGGACAGCCCTGTGAAAGGTGCGTCCACGGGTTCTGAGCAGGGCCTGGAGCAGCTCTGACAACAAGAGGAGGAGGCTGAGACGGGCGGTCATTCTGACGCCCGCACTGGGGCCTGTGGTCGGCATGCAGAGGTGGTCAGCTGGGGCACGTGTCAGGGAATGTTCTCGGTGTTTACACAGAAGATGTGAACGTGGGCCCAGATGCAGAGCTGCCTGCAGACGCTGCTACAGAAACCCCTAATTCTTTCCTGAGAAAACTGGTGGGGGGCATTCAGGCAACAGGGCAAACAGCTTGCTCTGGACGTTCTTGTGGGGAAGTGGGGACTTAGCAACAGGGGCTCAGCCCGCATAACCCCAGAAGCCCTCCCAGGACAGCCCCAGAACTGCTTCTGGAATGGCAAGGAGAAGTGGGTCTTCCACCTACTAGACGTGGAGGAAAGGGCTGGGGTCTGCAGGGCCGCCCTCACCTTCAGGGACTGGCTGGGAGGCTCACAGGACCCAGCACATTCTTGTGGCTTGTGTGCTCACAGCTGAGATGGGTCACAGCATGCAGTAGGGATACACGGGAGGGAGAGCCCCTGCTCCGGTCACCTCATGACCCTTCATGCCCACTCCTTCCCTCGAGGGTCTCTAGGGTGTCTCTTCCCCCAGCGACGAAGGCCAGAACCATGACAGTTACCCGCACCCCCGTCCCCCCAGGGAAGCTCACTAGAGGCTTGGAACCCGGCTCGGGGCTGGTCACGTGGTGTTGTCTGCCCTCACCCTCCAAAATGCCAGTGCCCAGAAGGGGAGCCAGGGCTCAGCATGAACCAAATGGTTTGTGCAAACAGCACGGGCGCAGGGAGCTGCCCCTAAAGGGAGGCGGGAGGGTTTATATCAGGGCAGGGAGCTGCTCACCAGCTGCATTAGCTTCCCAGGGCAGCTGTGACAAATGACCACAAACGGAGGCTCAGAGCAACAGAAACCTGTCCTCTCTCAGTCCTGGAGGCCAGAGGTCTGAGGTCAAGGTGTCCCAGGGCCGTGCTCCCTCCGGAGGCTCCAGGGGAGGGTCCTGCCTGCCTCTTCCAGCTTCTGGGGACTCCAGACATCCCTGGGCTTGTGGCCACATCCATCCCATCTCTACCTCCGTCTTCACATGGTGTCTCCTGTGTGTCTGTGTCTCTCCACTTGTCCCTTAGAAGGACACTGTCCCTGATTTAGGGCCACCCTGATCCAGGATGACCTCATCTTCAGATCCGTAACTAATTATACCTGAAAAGACCTTACTTCCAAATGAGGTTCCATTCTCAGATTCTGGGGGGCATGACGTGGACATAAGTTCTGGGGGACCCCCATTCAACCCACTATAGCACCCAGTTCCCAGATGCCAGCCGACCTTCCTCAGGACAGCATCAGGCTGGTGATGTTCTGTCTTTCTGCACGGAGTTGCCTCTTGTTTCTTGTGGTAACAGTGAGGTTGGATGGGGGGCGCTGTGGCTGACCTCCCGGTCATTCCAGGGACCACGCTGATGTGTCCTTCCCGGGAGAGTGAGAGCACGGCCAGGGCTCCCTGTGAACACTCCACACTGACCGCTCGGTGGTCAGACACCTGCATGGGCTGGACCAGTCCCCAGCACATTCTACCACATCCACAGCCTGGTGGACTCTGTGCGGGCCTATGACCAGGAGGTGGGGACCGGCAGGATGGGTGGGAGCCCTCCTGCCTGCCACGTGACCTCCAGCCCATCACAGACCCTCCAGTCCTGCCATGGACACCCCCATCGCATTAACCCCCAAGAGGGCTTCTGGGAGGGGTGAGAATTCGACCATGAAGAAGACAGGGCAGGCCCTAACTGCAGCAGGTGAAGGCAAGGACTGGGGGTGCTTGGCTATTTGTCCCCCAAAGACCCAGGATGTGGGCTCTGACTTGAGGGGTCCACCTCTACCTGGGCTCACCTGGGGGATCGCTGCAGGGAGAGCGTGTCCTTGGGTGATTTTCCAACTCTCCCCACATCAGCCTCAGCCCCTGGGCCCCCCTGACCCCATTAATAGTCTTTAAATAGTGTCTCTCACCCAACAGGCCTGCGTGGGAGATTTTAATATTGTGTGGGAGTCCAGCGACTAGCGCCCATGTGTCCTGGGTGTCTTGGGAGGGGACAGAGCCTCGCTCTCACGTTCCTGCCCCAGTGCACCTGGGGTCGGGGGCAGCAGACCCAGGCTTTGTTCCAGCAGAAGCTCCCTTTCTGTGAACAAGTCTTCCCCCACTCCCATTATCCTCACTGGAGGCTCAGGAGGCCACAGCATCGGGGCACCTCCAGCACCAGGACCCCACCCTAGGGAATTTCTCAAGAGCAGGGACCATGTCTGGAGGCGGAGGGGAGGAGGGAGCCGGCGTCTTCAGGATCCCCGGGGCTAGGATGCCTCCTACCCAGGAGGGTCTTGGACTCAGTTAAACTTCCACCCGAGGTCTCCTACCCTCCCCTGGTAGAGGGGCCCTTCAGATTCCAGGGCCCCAAGATCCTCCCCACAGACTTCTGACCCCACCTGCAGAGTCGGGGACCCAGAGACCCCCTCCCCGGCTTCTTTTTTCTTGGAGGCTCCCAGAATTCCCTGAGGATGTTATACTCAGGGTTTATTATGCTGAAGGATGCAAGTTAAAATCAGCAAGGATGGGGGGATGAGCAGGGTCCAGCATCCTCGGCTGTGGCAGCCCAGGGAAGCCCACCTGAGTCCTGAAGTGCAGGGTTTATTGGGGTCTGTCACGTCAATGTGGGGACCACTATGTGCCTGACCTTGGCCTCCAGCCCCCAGGGGCGACTCAGGAAGCCCCACCGTGCATCATGCCGTCAGCACAGACCAGCCTGGAGTGAGGCCCACGGAGCATGGACACTCCCGTCAGACTCAAGGTGACCTCCTAGAGCCAGGACAGAGGCCCGGCCTCTCTGTGGGCAGGTGAACCCACACCACACAGGCCCTGGTACAGTGTCCTTTCCGTGTGGTCAGCATGGGTGCATGTGGGTCAGCAAGTGTCTGTGTGTCTCAGCCTGTAACCACAGACCACACTGTCCTGCTCTGCTCCCAAGAGCGAGGCCAATGGAGGGACAATGAGGGTGGGAGCAAAGCCGGGTCATGGTCAGGCTGGGTGAGAAAGGGTCCGAGGAGCGAGAACCCGGCTGCCCTTGGCTGGTAAGCCGAGAGCTGACGTCCGCCCTGTGGTCAGTCCACCTCCCCACATCCCGTGGTAGAGCTGCCTTTCCTGCACCCTGGGTCAGGGTCATGCCTGTGTATACAGCAGGACGCACAGCAG